>NC_052150.1:136455889-136755889 GCF_902713615.1 Scyliorhinus canicula
GAGCGGGGGAGAGCGCGAGGGAGCGCGAGGGAGAGCGCGGAGGGGAGAGCGGAGGGGAGAGCGGAGGGGAGAGCGGAGGGGAGAGCGGAGGGGAGAGCGGAGGGGAGAGCGGAGGGGAGAGCGGAGGGGAGAGCGCGAGGGGAAAAGCGCGAGGGAGAGCGAGGGGAGAGCGCGAGGGAGAGCGCGAGGGGAAGCCGAGGGGAGAGCGCGAGGGGAGAGCGCGAGGGGAGAGCGCGGGGAGAGCGCGAGGGGAGAGCGCGAGGGGAGAGCGCGAGGAGAGCGCGAGGAGAGCGCGAGGAGAGCGCGAGGAGAGAGCGCGAGGGGATCGGCGAGGGAGAGCGCGAGGGGAGAGCGCGAGGGAGAGCGCGAGGGGAGAGCGCGAGGGGAAGCGCGAGGGGAGAGCGCGAGGGGAGGCGCGAGGGAAGCGCGAGGGGAGAGCGCGGGGGAGAGCGCTGAGGGTATAGGCGCGAGTGGAGAGCGCGCGGGAGAGCGCGAGGGGAGAGCGGCGAGGGAGAGCGCGGGGGAAGCGCGAGGGGAGAGCGCGAGGGGAGAGCGCGGGGGAGAGCGCGAGGGATAGCGCGAGGGGAGGCACGAACCCCGCGAGGGGAGAGCGCGAGGGGAGAGCGCGCGTGGAGAGCGCTATGGGATAGCGCGAGGGAGCGCGAGGGTAGAGGCGAGGGGAGAACTACGAGAGGCCAGAGCGCGAGGCCAGAGCGCGAGGGGAGAGCGCGAGGCGAGAGCGCGAGGCGAGAGCGCGAGGCGAGAGCGCGAGGCGAGAGCGCGAGGCGAGAGCGCGAGGCGAGAGCGCGAGGCGAGAGCGCGAGGCGAGAGCGCGAGGCGAGAGCGCGAGGCGAGAGCGCGAGGCATAGAGAGAAGGGGAGGGAGAAGAGAGAGATAGGTGGCGAGGCTCTTGCCTCTCATTCCACCCTCTCTCTGCACCCGAACAGAGATGAATTCACCCCTTACTCGATTTTAAGTGCCTCCGACAGCGTGGAGGCCATGACCTCCCCTGTGTTGTTCGGCTCTACATAGCTTGGGATTGCCGTCCTCACCCTCTCTCACACCCTCTTATCCACCAACGAGCCTAAATCCAACCTCCGCCTGCGCCACCCGCAAATCCACCCAGTACGGTGCATGGTCCGAGACCACGATCACCTAATACTCCAAATCAGCTGGACTTGCCTACACCATATCACCCATTACAAAAAGATTCCCGCCTTAACAAATCCACATCGTCCCAATTTGGCTGTAAAAGTTCACCAGAACCACCGGCATCCCTCGAGCTTCCCACCAGCCACCACATATCTACCCTGGGGTCAGCTACAATATTGCCAATCTTAAAGACTACTTTCTTGTTGACCAGCACCGCCACCCTCCTCCCATCGTCTTTGTGTCCAATCTCGAGTGGAACACCTGCCCTCCCCATCCCTTCCTCAGCCTCGTCTGATCTCCCAGCCTTCTGGGTCTCCTGACGAAACCCCATGTCAGTCTTCAAGCTCAAGTGTGCGAAAACATGCAACCGTTTGACCGGCCCAATCAACCCCCGCACATTGCATGTAAGGGGTCAGTCATAGCCCTTCTTTAGCCAGCTCCCCCCAGTCCGCATCTCTCACTCCTTCGGGCCCAGTCCAGATGTCTGCCACCATCCCTCCCTAACCAACTGCAGCACAGCAGCCACACCCAAGTCAGCATCCCTTTGTCCTCTTCATCGCTCCTCTCTTTTGTCGAGAAACCGATGCAGCCTCATCACCATCGCCCTCAGCGGTTCCCCCACTTGCGGCCTCCTCCTCACGAGGGTGGTCAAAGGCCCCCTCCACTATCAGCTTCTCCTCACCTCAAGAGGACGGTCAAAGACCCCCTCCCCCATCAGCTTCTTCAACATGTTCACAACATAGCTGGTGAGCTACACTCCTTCAATACCTTCAGGCATCGCACGATTCAGAGGTTTTGCCTCCTGGAGTGATTTTCAAGATCTTCCAACTTCTCCCTCAGCCTTTCTTGGCTACTCGTCACCATTTCCATCTCTCGGGGGGGTAAATTGATCCTTGTGCTCCCCCATCAATCTTCTGGATAGACAGACCCTGTGCCTCTCGCCTCTGTGCCACCTGCTCATATATGTGCCTAGGTCCTTGAAGGGCTCCTTCCTTTACTGCTGGAACTTGAGAAAGTTCATTGGCTGCTCCGAAGACCACTGGGCAGACAGTGGTACAATAGTACCCTTCACCCCGATGCGGGTGGCATGGTAGAACATTGGTTAGCACCGTTGCTTCACAGTGCCAGTGTCCCAGGTTCGATTCCCGACTTGGAGTCTGCATATTCTCCCCATGTGTGCATGGGTTTCCACCGTTGCTTCACAGTGCCAGTGTCCCAGGTTCAATTCCCGACTTGGGTCACTGTCTGTATGGAGTCTGCATATTCTCCCCGTGTGCGCGTGGGTTTCCTCCGTTTTCCTCCCGAAAGATGCGCTGTTAGGTGAATTGGGCATTTGGAATTCTCCCTCCGTATACCCGGGCAGGCACCGGAACGTGGCCACCAGAGGTTTTTCACAGTAACGTTATTTGCAGTGTTAATGTAAGCCTACTTGTGACAATAATAATAAAGATTATATTCCCCTGCATAGCATCTCTATTAATCTCTCGGTCAAGCTACTGCCTCTTGCTCACTGCACTCCTCATCCAGTGAGCCATAAACAGGTCCCACCAGAGGTGTGACAATAATAATAAAGATTATATTCCACTGCATAGCATCTCTACAGTAGTCCCCCGTTATACCGCGCTCCGCAATACGCCGATACGGCGATATACGCCGGGGGGGCTTATGGACCCCAACTGTCAGCTTCCCTCTCCGGATCAAAGTGAGCCGGCCGCTGAAGTTGACACTACCGGCTGATTGGAGGGAGATTCAGTGAGAGAGGAGCAGCTCACACAGCATCCGGAAGTGGATAGTGCAGAGCTACAGCTGCCTCAACCCTGCACAGCAGACAGGTTCTTTAAACCGGTGGCGGTCAGAACATATTTTTGAAAGGCAATCCTTTCCTCCAGTTTGGTGAAACCCACCAGAGTTCCTGGTAAGTTTCTGTGGGTTTCCCTCTGGAATAACTCCCAGCCTCATTCTGTGGCAATCAGAGAGCTTGTTTTAATTAGATCCACGATTAGGTCTGACCTCTCCCCCGCCCCCCGTAGACTCACAATGGGAAGCGCATGCATAGATTTTTTAATAAATTTAAAACCCTCATCGTGGATATCCGCGGCTCGGATGCAACGCGGGTGGCTGTCTTGGACCCCAACACCCGCGTTATAACGGGGGACTACTGTATTAATCTCTCGGTCAAGCTACTGCCTCTTGCTCACTACA
This sequence comes from Scyliorhinus canicula, assembly GCF_902713615.1. Lineage (NCBI taxonomy): Eukaryota > Metazoa > Chordata > Chondrichthyes > Carcharhiniformes > Scyliorhinidae > Scyliorhinus > Scyliorhinus canicula. Next base: position 136,459,244 of record NC_052150.1, read on the forward strand.
CTCCTCATCCAGTGAGCCATAAACAGGTCTCACCAGAGGTGTATTATATTCCCTCAGTACTCATCATCTTTTGCCATCAAACACCCTCAGATAAGGTGTGGAAGGATCACTTCGAGCAGGAACCACCGAATGTGCAATTCACTCCAGGTCTGCCACCAGATGTCGAGTAATTCTGTCAAGAACGACTCTTGTCTACATTATTTGGGAATATAACCAAAAATTGACCTTTTGGGGGAATATTTTTAACTGTGTTAATGCAATCTTGTGTGTTTAAGTTGATTTTTCTTATGTTAATAAACAGTTTAATTTAATATTTAAAATCTTCAAACATTTTGCTGGAATTTATGGGTCCTGACTTCCATACGCTCATCTTCCTGCAGTAAACTAGCTGTGATAGATTGCTACGTTTCTTTTTGGGATTTGGAGGCACTTACCATCTGACCTGATCACAACAGCTTCCTTTATTATATCTTTCCTATCCCTGATGAATATATTGTATCCCAAAACTTTTATTTCCCATTCTTACCAATTTGCAGCCAGATTACTGTGATTATGAAATAGAGACCTTCCTGTAAAATTAAGTTACAAGTTCAGTTCTCCAGTGTGACAATGAATGTCATGAGACTATTTTTCCCATGTTTTGGTTACTGTTCTGCTACTTCTCTTTCTCCTCCCCCCCCCCCCCCCCCCCCCATACACATCTTAGGTCTTTTTCACGTTGATAAAGGAGTACATTTAATTTTATTTCCCTTCACAACTTGGTTTTCTTAATGATCTCGTTCTCCTTTCACTATTCAGTTTATTTTTCTTCACCATTTTATCAGTACAATATCACCCTCCCCGTTTAAGTTCAGTGCAATGTTCATGTTCAGGGGACTTGTATCTTGGTTCAGGTCACCCAAGTTAACATGCAGGTACAATCAACAACTAGGTAGGCAAATTAAGGATACATGTTGGTCTTGATTGCAAAATGATTGGGTTACATGAATAAAGTAGTCTTGCTATAATTGTACAGGGCTTTGATGAGACCACACCTGGAGTAATGTGTGTAACTTCAGCATAAAGATATATATTTGCATTCGATCGAAGATTTATGAAATTGGTACATGGAATAAGAAGGCTGTTCTTTGACTAGAGGCTAAGTAAAGTGAACCAATATAAATTTCTTCATTCAAAGGGCTGCAAATTTTTGGAATTCTCTAACCGGCTGTGGATCTTCCATCACTGAATATTTTTAAGGCTGGGGTAGACAGATTTTTGGTCTCCGGGAAGCAGGGATTTGAGGAGACAGCAGCAAAGTGGGCCGATGATTAGCCATGATCTTACGGAATGGCAAAGCACATGCAAGGGGTAGAATGGTCAATTCCTGCTCATATTATTCTGCCAGTTGGTCTGACATCAGTCATCAGGAAAACGCTGGAATCAAGTGGTTACAGGGCACTTAGAAAACCATAATGATGAAGTCAACATGGTTTTACGAAAGTCGAATTATGTTTGACAAATCTATCAGTGTGTTTTGAGAAAATAACAAGCCGGGAAGATAGAGGAACAAGTAAAAATAGTAACACAGGAAATCAACAGGACAAATAATCCCGAGGCCTGGACTATTACCCCAGGGACAAGTGTTTACGTCCTAGCATGGAAACTTCAGGATTGGGGATTTAAATTCAATGAATAAATCTGGGATAAAAAGAAAATATAAACTACTGGATTGGTCCAAAAACCCAGCTGCTTCACTAATGCTCTTCAGGGAAGGAAATCTGTTGTCCTTACCTCGTCTGGAGTAGGTATGACCCTGAACCCAATTCAATATGCTCAACACTCAAATGCCCTCCCCTCCAAAATGGTTCAGAAGGCATAGAACATAGAACAGTACAGCACAGGCCCTTCGGCCTACGATGTTGTGCCGATCATTTATCCTAATCCAAGATCAACCTAACCTCCACCCGTTCAATTTACTGCTTTCCATGTGCCTGTCCAAGAGTCGCTCAAATGTCCCTAATGACTCTGACTCCACCACCTCTGCTGGCAGTGCATTCCACGCACCTACCACTCTGTAAAAATAACCTACCCCGACATCTCCCCAACAATCACCTTAAATTTATGTCCCCTCGTGACAGCCATTTCCACCCTGGGGAAAAGTCTCTGGCTATCCACGCCTCTCATCACCTTGTACATCTCTTATCAAGTCACCTCTCCTCTCCTTCGCTCCAGTGAGAAAACGCTAGCTCACTCAACCCTTCTTCATAAGACATGCCCTCCAGTCCAGGCAGCATCCTGTGCACCTCTCCAAAGCATCCACATCCTTCCAAAGCATCCGCATCCTTCCTATGAGGCGACCAGAACTGGACATAATATTCCAAGTGTGGTCTAACCAGGGTTTTATAAAGCTGCAACAAAACCGAGGCTCTGAAACTCAATCCCCCTGTTAATGAAAGCCAACACACCATATTCCTGCTCAACAAACCTATCAACCTGGATGGCAACTTTGAGGGATCTATGTGGACCCCAAGATCCCTCTCTTCCCGCACACTTGCAAGAATCCGGCCTTTAAACCTGTATTCAGCATTCAAATTAGACGTTCCAAAATAAATCACTTCAAATTTTTCAAGGTTCAACTCCATCTGCAACTTCTCAGCCCAGCTCTGCATCTTCTCAATGTCCTGTTGTAACCTGCAATAGCCCTCAATAGTATCCACAACTCCACCAACCTTTGTGTCATCGGCAAACTTACTAACCCACCCTTCCACTTCTTCATCCAAGTCATTTATAAAAAACACAAAAGAGCAAAGGTCCCAGATGTAGCCACCGAAGTTGGCCATTCCCTAAATACAAAATGGAGGAACGCAAAGCATACAGGATAAAATGGACAATGTTTGCAGCCCCAGCAGGCTGCACCTAGGTGTGGATTCTGTCTGCTAAGAAAGCAGACAGCACCGAAACGAACATTCCGCATACTAATGAGGCAATCACTGGGATAATTAGCATGTTAATGGAACGATTCCAGATACAATGGACACAAATGGGGAAGCAACTGCAACATTGTAAAGGGTACCAGACACTCGGGCACCAACAGGGTTCGAAAACAAAGAGACCGAGAGCCCGCCCAGTAGCTAAGGAACAGCCTCAGTATTGGGGGGATTCAAACATATCGATTGGGAAGAGACCCAATCGATTCCAAGCAGGTAAGGGAGCCGCCCAAAGGGGCGCGGATCCCTGGGACCTATAAAAGACAGGTCCCACACATGGCTCAGTCTTCTTGTCCAGCCCTCCTCTCTCTTTGACCAGCACTCCTCCGTGGACCAGCACCTCGACCAGCTTTTGCCAAGACGACCCTGAAGGAGAGAGGGGTTCGGACAGCAGCCGCCAGCAAGTAAGCGTCTCACAACGATCGCTACCAGAGATAGACACTCCTGACCCCTTTTAACTTATACCAACCTGAAGTCTGCAGACCAGAGCAGAGCAAGAGGCCTTGTTCCCTGACCCAGTAGTTCCTTCGAGATAAGTATTAGTTTATTTAGCGGTAGGAATAGCTTAATCCTTTTAGCATGTGCAGTTATTGTTATGGTGTCTTCTGTCGCTGTCTTCTTTCAGCCAGCCAATTCTGTTCCCAGACAGCCATATTTCCCTGTATCCCATGCCCCCTGACTTTCTGAATGAGCCCATCATGGGGAAGCTTATCAAATGGCTTACGAAAATCTATATACACCACAGTCATTGCCCAACATTCATCAATGTGCCTTCTTTACACTCAAAGAATTCAAGGAGGCTTGTAAGGCATAACCTGCCCCTCACAAAGCCATGCTGACTATCTTTAATCAAACTATGTTTTTCTAAATAATCATAAATCCTATCTCTCAGAATCCTTTCCAATATTTTGCTCACAACAGACCGCAAGACTGATGGGTCTGTAATTCCCAAAGATTTCCAGAATCCCTGTCTTAACAGGGGAACAAGATTCGCCTCCCTCCAATCATCCGGTACTACTCCAGTGGAGAGTGAGGACACAAAGATCATCGCCAACGGCGCAGCAATCTCCTCCCTCGCTTCCCATAGTAACTTTGGGTATATCCCATCAGGCCCAGGGGACTTATCTATTCTGATCAGACAGCCTCAAAATTTCCAGCACATCCTCCTTCTTAATATCAACCTGTTCGAATCTATTAACCTGGTTCACACTGTTCGCAAAAAGGTCCCTCTCTCTAGTGAATACTGGAGCAAAATATTCATTTTGGGCCTCCCATATCTCCTCAGACTCTAGAAACAAGTTGCCTCCACTATCCTGATCGGCCCTACTCTTAGTCTGATCATCCTCTTTATTTCTCACACAAGTGTAGAATCATAGAATTTACAGTGCAGAAGGAGTCCATTCGGCCCATCGAGTCTGCACCGGCTCCTGGAAAGAGCACCCTACCCAAGGTTAACACCTTCACTCTATCCCTATCCCCATAACCCAGTAACCCCACCCAACACTAAGGGCAATTTATCATGACCAATCCACCTAACCTGCACATCTTTGGACTGTGGGAAGAAACCCTTCCTTGATGATAGATTCCAGCATCTTCCCTACTACCGAAGTTAAGCTCACTGGCCTATAATTACCCGCTCGCTGCCTACCTCCTTTTTTAAACCGTGGTGTCACGTTTGCTAATTTCCAATCCACCGGGACCACTTCCAAGTTTCCTTCACCTCACCATTCGTTCCTTGTCTCAGTGGGACAAAACTAACCAGCACTCACAGCAAATGCTCCTTAAACAATCCCCACATTACTGTTGTGCATTTCCCCAAGAGTCTTCTCACCATAAACGGCAGCAGAGAGCAAGTTGCATGCTCTGCAAGTACACTTGGATGTCAAGCGTCTAGCATATGCTTTTGGCACCAAATCACGGAGCGGAGTTGCTCCATTTTCCAGCTGCTGGCAAGAGGACAGTGAAGATGGATCATTTTCTTAAAAGTAAGAGAACAGTCAGATACTCAAATAGGCAGTGTACCTACTCAACAGGATCTCGCAACTGAAATTGGAGAGAGATGCTCAGGCAAATCCACGGTAAAGTATGACAGAGCAGTGCTAGTGTTATCTCTGTGCAGCGATCCAGGTCTCTGGTTAACAGCCTATAAAGAAGAAATGTAACTTTGGGACAAAGCAGTATAAAGATGATTTCTTGAGGTATGGTTTGGTCAATTGTGCCAATGAAAATAAGGATGGAACAACCCATGTGTTATCTGCAGGGAAGTACTGACAAATAAGAAGTTTCAGATTTTGAAAGCGAAGTGGGGTGAAAGATTCCTTTGAGGAGGAGACCGCAGAGTCAGTTATTAACTTATAACTGAATTCAAATGAAAAGACTACGCTGCTGCAGCTAACCTGGTAACACAGCATTAAAAACATGCCAAAATACCCAGTGCCGAATAAAATGAGCATTTTGTTGCTATTGCAAATCACAGCGATCTACATGTGCAAGGTGGGTTTTTCATTCTCACAAAGATGAAGATGGCACAAAGGAACTGGCTGAAATCTGCACCTGATACGTGCATTGCCCTCTCCTCCTGCGAGCCTGGATGGAGTGATACTGTGGGAACCAAGCAGACTCCCCTTTCGCATTAGCTGGGGCTGTTTAGCACAGGGCTAATTCGCTGGCTTTGAAAGCAGACCAAGGCAGGCCAGCAGCACAGTTCAATTCCCGTAACAGCCTCCCCGAACAGGCGCCGGAACGTGGCGACTAGGAGCTTTTCACAGTAACTTAATTTGAAGCCTACTTGTGACAATAAGCGATTTTCATTTAATTTCATTAAAGCGAACATGTGGGTCGCAAAGGTCAGCCGACGGATAAAAGTGGGCCCCAGGGAAAAAAGTTTGAAAAATACTGGTATACTAGACTCTAGCTATAATCTAACTTGCATTTTAACACAGTTGTGGCATAATCTCCCTACTCTTCTACTCGTAATAAAGAAAAGTATTCCATACGTATTCTCAGCAACTTGATCTACACAGCTGTCCCAGAGATCTATGGACATGACACCAAGATCCTCATTATAATCATAGAATCCTACAGTGCAGATGAGGTCATTCCACCCATCAGGTCTGCATCGACCCTCTGAAAGAACACCTCACCCAGGCCCACTCCCCAACTTTATCAGTGTAACCCCACCTAATTGTGCACTAAAGTGTAATTTAGCATTGCCAATCCACTTCACCTGCCCATCTTTGGACTCTGAAGAAACCAGAGTACCAGGAAAAAACCCATGCAGACACAGATGAGAATATACAAATTCCCACAGTCACCGAAGGTCAGAATCAAACCCGGGTTCCTGGCACTGAGGCAACAGGGCTAACTACGGTGCCGCCGTGCCTGCCTCAACATTTCTCCGATTCCTACATTTATTGAGGAATAATATTGTGCAGTATTTTCCCTCTGCAAATCCATAACCTCCCAACTTTTCCAGATTGATCTCCCAACTTTTCCGGATTGATCTCCATTTGTCATTTATCTGTCCACCTAATCATCAACATATTCCTGGAGTTTAAAGCCTTCTTCTATGTAATAAACAACAAGGCCAATTTTGGTGAGCTATGTACTTCTCAGTGATGGCCCCTGAAGTCTAAAGTTTCAATAAATATCACGAAACAAGGGATCTCTGCTTCACTCATCTCTGCAAAGCCCCATTGGAAAAAACGTTAGTCACAAAAACACCCAACAGTTTGTTCCCTTTTGCTTCTTGCTACTAAGCTAATATTGGATTGAACTTTTCATTTTGCCTTGAATTCCATGAGTTTTTCTGACCATTTGGAGCCTTACTAAAGTCTGACAAAGTCTACTAAAATCCATGCAGATCAAGTGAGTCACCCTCGTCGGCACTCCTTGTTACGACCTCGAATCCAAGTCAGACATCATCTTAAATTTATGCTGATCTTGAATAATCAGTCTTCCTTAATTACTTGAAATGAAATGAAATGAAATGAAAATCGCTTATTGTCACAAGTAGGCTTCAATGAAGTTACTGTGAAAAGCCCCTAGTCGCAACATTCTGGCGCCTGTCCGGGGAGGCTGGTACGGGAATCGAACCGTGCTGCTGGCCTGCTTGGTCTGCTTTAAAAGCCAGCGGTTTAGCCTGGTGAGCTAAACCAGCCCCTACTTATACTGTCATACAGTCACTAAGAACTTTTTCAATTATTTGTTTGGCTTTAAGCTGACTGGCCTTTTTGGCTTACGTCTTCTATAAGCCATGGGGCAATAATTGTCGTCTTTTAGTACCATGCCTGTTGCAGGAGGGGATTAGGAAATGGTCAGAACCGTTGCTATTTTTTCCTCTTGCTTCTCTTAGCAACCAGTAATCCATTTTGTTCAAGCCAGACAATTTATCCACTTTGGAGAAGCTAAACATCTTAATACATCTTCTCTGGATACATTTGTCTTTTTCAGCATTTTTCCTCGACTATAATTTTTCGCTTCCTCCTTTTTGAAAAGATCGATGTAAAGTATTCATTTTTTTTTTAAATAGATTTATTTCAAACATTACAAATTCTTATATACAAAAGGCTTAACTATATCATAGTTTGTTAAAATAAAATGACAAACTGTTTGTAACAGCAACAATCCTAAATCCTCTATCCCCCTCAGTCCATCTATCTTCCTTACTCCCACCCCTCCTACTCTAACCCCCAACTGCTGGCCACGAACAGGTACTTAAAGAAAGTGACAAATAGCATCCACCTGGAATAGAACCTTTTTTCTGACCCTCTCAGGGTATAATTTAATCTTTACCAATCGCAGGAATTCCACCAGGTCACTCAACCATGCAGAGACCCTGGATGGCACCACCGGCCTGCATCCAAGCAGTACTCTCCTTCAGGCCACCAAGGAGGCAAAGGCCAAGACGTCAGCCTTCCCGTCCATCCGTCCGTCCCCCTGAAGGAGCTCTGGCAAGTCTGACATCCCAAAGATCGACACCATTGGGCAAGGCTCTAGTTTGACGCCAACAATCCCGGATATGATCTTAAAAAAAGGAGACCCAGAAAGACATGTTCCAGACCAAATTGCTGTCTAAATTCGTTCCAAATTCTTAAAGACACCACAACCACCAGGCTGGTCGAGTGTCTGGCTAGGGAAAACGGAAGACGGCCCGTAGCCAACGACCTTGGGGCCCGTAGCCAACGCCATTAGACAAGAGGCTTCCTCCATCCGACCCCACCTCACACCCGGCTCCTCAAACCATCGCCGTACTTTCCCAATATTAGTCTTTCCTGTCCAGAAAAAGACAGATTAATCCATCAACCCTACAGAAAAAAGACTTAGGAAAAAAGATCGGAAGATCCTGGAACACAAATAGAAACCTCACTAAAACGTTCATTTTGACCATGTATACTCTACCAGCCAAGGTTAGTGGGTGTGCATCCCACCTCCTCAGGTCCCCCTTCACCTCTTCTTCCAGACTGGTCAAGTTCAACTTATGTAACAGTGTCCAATCATGCACCACCCAAATCCCTAAATACCTAAACTGCATCTTGGCCAGTTTAAAAAGCAGCCTCCAAAATCTGTCCTCTTCCCCAAGCAATTTCCCAGAAAGATGCAAACTATTCATTAATAACCAGTCTCACATCTTTTGCTTCCAGTTATCCTTTTGGTTTCTCCTCACCTATACTCAGAACATCTTGAGATTGTCTTCTTCACTGGCCAATTTCTTCTTGTCCTCTTTGCATTCCTGATCTCCTTTTTACTTTATTATTCGTATTCCCTCTGGGCTGGCTGTAGTATTGTGCTCTCAGTATTGGATTTTGTCTTTTTCAGTTTATCAAACTCTGTATGCTCACTGACATCCAGGGAGCTCCCCATTGGAAGTCCCACTCTTTTTCTTTATGGCAACATATCTCTCTCTCTACATTATGCCTCCCACTGCTCAGACAAACAGCTTTTTCCATGGACGTTTGTTGAATCAGATCTCAGCATAGTAAAATTGGCTTTTCCCCACTAAATATTAACCATGGCCTATCTTTACCCATTTCCCACAACTATATCAAATCTATCAGAATCATGATCACTACCATCAAAATGTTATCACAAATACCCTTTCCATGTATCCAACCCAATTTCTCAAAGCGAAGTCCAGAATAAGCGGAGTATATAGATTACAATAGTGATTGAATCACAAATAAAATTAACAAAACATTTAATTATCAAAGAAAGAATAATGATAAATATGACAAATCAACTATTAAGTTGATCCGTCTGCATCAGACACCGAACTTGTTTTTCCATCACCAACTTTGATGCCCAGGTCCATGGATTGATCGGAAGCTACTTTTAGAGTAGCATTCAAATTCTTGCCAATCAAATTAGAACACAGTTTGGATTGGTTACTATTTATTAATGAAAACATTTGCTTGCATAAATTTGAGCCAAAAATGGATAGTATTTTTGAGGCATACAATATCATTTGAGTAGAATTCTCCCCCAGGTAGGTGAAAAACCTTTACACACTTGTCCTTCAGTTTTATGTCAGATTCCATTTGCAATTCAGTAGGAACATTTTCCACAGGAATCAAAAATGGGATGCTTAATAACGTGGCTCCTAAAGTCTGAAAGTCTTTCCTCAAAATCTTTCTGAGTTCAACAATCTTTCTACATATTCCTTCAAGGTCTCGCTACTTGAAGTCACTACTCCCAAGCATCGACTTCAATGGGGGAAAAATGGACCATTTTGCAAAATATTAAGTTGTTTTTCTGGAAGAATTTGTTTATTTCAAAGATATGAACACGGTTATAAATCGGAGTCACAATCTGGCTTTGTCCTTGAATTTCAAGATATTAAAATGTCCAAAAATGTCAACCAGGGCAAGACATGCCAGCCATTTGGTTTTCTATAGTTCAAGCAGTTTTATTCTCCTGGTTCACAAATTCTTTGATCTTGTGCCTCATTTCTAAGAAGCACTTGAACACTCTCCCGCGACTCAAGCTAGCACACCACAGCGTACTAAGGTAACCCATGGTGATACTCAGCTTCTGAATTAGCTGATTAAATTGGTGCTCGAGAGCACCAGCTTGGATAAAATTATGTTTTCACAACAACGCTCATTCGTCTTATGTCCATGACAAATTTGTCAATATCTCCTTTGCACCAACCTACCCCTGCTCTTCTATTCTGCCGCATCTCCCTTGCCCCCTTTCCAACCACATAGAACATAGAACAGTACAGCACAGAACAGGCACTTCGGCCCTCGATGTTGTGCCGAGCCATGATCACCCTACTCAAACCCACGCTATACCCGTAACCCAACAACACCCCCCACCCCCCCCGTAACCCAACAACACCCCCCCCCCCCTTAACATTACTTTTAGGACACTACGGGCAATTTAGCATGGCCAATCCACCTAACCCGCACATCTTTGGACTGTGGGAGGAAACCGGAGCACCCGGAGGAAACCCACGCACACACGGGGAGGACGTGCAGACTCCGCACAGACAGTGACCCAGCCGGGAATCGAACCTGGGACCCTGGAACTGTGAAGCATTTATGCTAACCACCATGCTACCGCGCTGCCCCTAAGAACATAATACTTTCCATTACCATTTTTCAATTCTGTAGACAGGTAATTTTGACCCAAAATATTAATTCTCTCCATCGATGCTGCGAGACCGGCTGAACTTATCTAGCATTTTCTGTTTTCAAAGCACATTATATGGTCCATAAGGTTTGAGCACAGGAATGCAAGATGAACAGAACTCACTATTTAGATTGTTACTCTGAACTTTTGTGTTTTCATCTTGCAGCTACTCCTGCCTTTGTGCCCACCAGATTGTGCTCCATCTATTGTAATGCTCACTGCCCAATCCACACTGAATTTATCCAATATGGTTTTTACACAATTAAAAATATGTACCCCTTTGGCAGTATGGTAGTATCATTCATTGGTACTAACTCCACAAATCACCGTCTTTTAATAGTGCCGTGAATAAAAACAAATGACTGTGCTACATCACATGCACCTATGCTTTTATCAATCACTGCTTATGTTTTCACCTTATCCTGGAGCTGATCTCAGAAAATGGCTCTGAAGAAGCTGCAATATGTTAGGGGGGGGTTGTTGGGTTACGGGTATAGGGTGGATACGTGGGTTTGAGTAGGGTGATCATGGCTCGGCACAACATTGAGGGCCGAAGGGCCTGTTCTGTGCTGTACTGTTCTATGTTCTATGTTCTATAATATCTTGAACAATTACAAAACTTGCTTTTAATGCGCCATCACTTACACATTGCCGCTTTGTCCAACTGTTCTAATTCTGCCCACTTGTCTTCTCACGGCTTGCCATAAACATCAAAGTGGCGTGTTTCTTTTAATGTAGTATTCTTTGACAACAGATACGGTTTCCAAACATATCAAGAATAATATTGCTTCGGGAACGAGTACAAGTATTTCCATTTGTTTAAAAAAAACTCAGCATTCTTTATTTATTTTTCTCTTCGCGGACATGGTCAAGTATATTTTTACATATAAGACAAGTAATATAATATTGATGTTACAAGTACAAGTAAGCTATCTACATTAGCATAAATACATTTACTGATTTTGATTTTCAGTTACAAGCACACCCGAGAGAAACAGATGGCTTCTGTTCAAAAGCTTCATGTGCACCTGCACAATTAAAAGTTACAAGGCAGCACGGTAGCACAGTGGTTAACACTGTTGCTTCCCAGCACCAGGGTTCCAGGTTCGATTCCCGGCAAGTCCCAAAAGATTTGCTTGTTAGGTGAATTGGACATTTTGAATTTTCCCTCAGTGTACCCGAAAAGGTGCCAGAGTGCGGCGACTAGGGACTTTTCACAGTAACTTCATTGCAGTGTTAATGTAAGCCTACTTGTGACACTAATAAAGATTATTATTATTAAGTAAGCCGAAGACAGAGACACCGGGGCTTCCTGCACCACGTCACCATTAATGTTTGCACCAGCAAAATTTATAACATTTTTATACATGTTCGGTGGGCTACACAGCAACCTTACATGGGCCTGATGCAGTTCCCATCTTTGGCACCAGTTCTGCACCCCTATACACTTTGATTTTATCCCAATTATTATTATTAGAGAACTTGAAAGATATCACTGCCCTATTGTTTCAGTACTTCTCAGCATTCATTTGTGCCCTTCGAGCTCCCCTAGTTTCTTTTCATGTCTATTTTAGCAATGAACCTGTCCCTTTTTGGTCCTCCATTTAACCTATATGGCCTCATCTCATGATCCTTCGAAGCAATGAAGCTGAACAATCCTTTCAGGTGAGGGCCACATTTCAATTTTCTTTCTGATTCATGGCGCTAAAGAGCAATGTTAGAGAAAAAAGATGTTAGAATTGTATCTTGCTATTCATCATTTATATTTTTAGAAGTGTTATGCGTGACAACAAACTTCTATCATGTAAAGCAGGAAGAAAGCCCTGCTGGATCTCGAGTAGGTTGATCATTGGATCAGTTACCGTGGTTTGGTTCATAATCAATTTAGGCTGTCCCACTCTCCTCGAAAACCACCAATTTCTGACAGTACATTGGAAGAAGGTAAACACCTCAAGTGCCAGTTAGAATTTGCGAGGTGAAGTGAGATTGACTGCCCTTGACATCAAGGTAACATCTGTGACATAAAAGGAGCCTGAGCAAGTCCATAGGACTAAGTGGAAAACTTCCACTAACTTGAGTCGCTGTGCTTGTTGCAGGCCAATCATCTCTGCCAGGACATCACTGTTGGAGCTCCTCAGGGTGCTGCCCTAGGCCGAACAATCTTCAGCTGCGTTAACGGCCTGCCTGCATTACAAAGGACAGGAGTGGAGGTTGTCTGCACTGTTGAGTTCCATTTGCAGCTCCTCAATTAACAAAATAACATTTGAACCATGAAAGTCTCAGGCTTCACTATCTCCAGAAAGAGGAAGCCTAACCACTGCCCTATCATCATTCTAGCAGTCACCACTGACCAGAAACTGAATCAAGCACAGTATGGCTCCACAAGCAAGTCAGAGGTTAAATATTCTTTGGTGTGCGTAGATTATGATGAGCAATACTTCTGACTCTTCAAACCCTTTGCACTAGCTAAACGGCACAAGTTAGAGTGTGACAGAATCCTTGGATGGAAGAACACAGATACAGCACCCAATAAGCTGTCTACTTGATTGGCACTCCACTCATTTTGAGCAATCCCTATTTCTAAAGTGGCCGCAATGTGGACCACTGACAAAATGCACTGCAACAGCACAAAGCTTCTACGACAACCCTTCGCAAACCTGCAGGTTAACCGCAAACCATGCATCAGCTAGAAGATCAAAGGCAGCAGATACATGGAGTTCCACACCCTACCTTGGAAATATGGTCCACAACTAATGTAAAAATTAATTAATCTAAAAGTTGACCCATGACCTGACCTAAAAACTAGAATTTCTCAAATACCTAGTCAAAAAGTTGACCCTATTTTTTTCAAGGGATCAAACCATGCTGTGATCAGTAATTACACTGAATGTTCATTGATTTGAAGGAATGTACAGGAACCTCGAGACTTTCCTTCCACCAATTCTAGCAGCAGTCTCGCGGCCAATCGACTAGATTCATGTGTAGCACATAATCCATTACAATACCATTAAGAGAGAACAAGACAATTCAATTTAAACTGTGCAAAGTGGCAGAAGGGGCTCAAACAAGTATTTGCAAAATGATCATATTTTCACCCACACATTCGTCTATGTCTTCAAAGATATGAAGGTAGTTGATAGTTGAAAATTTAAGTGTAGTGCCAGGTGGACGACAATTCGGGAAGCACGATTTAGTCGTCTATGTCAGAGGAAAAAAACTCAAGCTGAATCTAATGATCACCAACTTTCTATTAATTTGTCATCCGACAGATGAAATGCATATCGATTGGTCTGCATTGAAAATATGGATGTGTATAATACTTCGCTTTCTGAAGTCAATGACCAGCTCCTGAGGATAGTTGTCATTACACAATGCCACTGGGTTCTCCATCTCCCTCCTGTACTCTGATTCATCATTGTGAGAGATCCAATCCACAAGGAGAATTGACAAAACATTTGGTCCAAGGAGTGGGTTCTAAGCAGGGTCTTAAAAAAGGGGCATAGATCATAATGGAAAACAGCTCCAGACTTTAGAACCTAGATGTAGTGAAAAAAAAGAGGAGCCAGAACTGGAGACTGACTGAAAGCTGCAGGAGGTTCCAGAGAATGTCCAGGAATGGATTTACATTTGTAGATGAGAATGTCAAATTTAAGATGAGAACTGAAAGCTAATCTAAGTCAGTCAGTTGGGCAAGCAGGAGTTGTTGCAGGAGTGTGTGGGCATGGCAGTGTATTGAATAAACTGAAGCGTATTACGTAAGAGTAGGAGGGGGGAAAATTGAAATGAGGCTGGAGGTGACAGAGGTATAGGTGAAGAATTCAGCAGCAGATGAGGTGAGGTAGGAGCAGACAAATATATGCATGTCTCAAAGGTGAACAAAAAGCTAAACATTAAAGTAAAATGCAAGTGAGCAACTGATTTAATCAGACTGAAAGTTATTTTGCTGATGAAAAGGTAAATAATGCAAACAAAAGGTAAATAACGCAAACAAAAGGGATAAATCTCATGTAAAGTCAGGGTGCTGGATCTTGGCATCACTCCTGGGTACAGTCGCAACAGAAATAAGAGATGCATTAAGTGAGCCTCTCGATTTTATGTATTTAATATCTCACTAAGCAATATAATGGACGCCAAGGCAGTACCAGGTTTCTAATTTTTTTATCGAAGCCATCACTAAAATAGTAACTTGAGGCCCAGACACAGTTCCTTGGAGAATACTGGTCACATCCTGCAAATAGAGTACCTGTCCATTATCGTTCTTTTTGCCCTAACTAAATCCTTAAACACTTTGTGGTAAGTCGTCTGTTTGGAACCTTTCAATTCTTTCTGGAAAACCTTGTAACCAACATTTAAAGATACTTAGTAACTTCCTGAAAGGAAAACTCAACTAGGTCATTGCTATTCTCTACCCTTCATAAAGCCATGGTGACGTCTCTATATTGATGGACTTTTGGGTGATTAAACTGAAGTAATTATGAAACCAGACTCATCACAATATTTCAAGCATACAATCTGAAGTGCATTATCACATAGAACATAGCAGCGCAGTACAGGCCCTTTGGCCGTCGATGTTGCACCGGCCTGTGAAACGAATCTAAAGCCCATCTACACAATTCCATTATCATCCATATATGTTTATCCAACGACCATTTAAATATCTTTAATGTTAGCGAGTCCACTGCTGTTGCAGGCAGAGCATTCCACGCCCTTGCTACTCGGAGTAAAGAACCTACCTCTGACATCTGTCCGAGATCTATCTCCCCTCAATTTAAAGCTATGTCTCTTCGTGCTAGCCATCACCATCCGAGGTAAAAGGCTCTCACTGTCCACTCTATCTAATCCTCTGATCATCTTGTATGCCTCAATTAAGTCACCTCTTCACCTTCTCTCTCACAAAAACAGCCTCAAGTCCCTCATAAGATCTTCCCTCCATACCAGGCAACATCCTGGTAAATCTCCTCTGCACCCTTTCCAATGCTGTCACATCCTTTCTATAATACAGCAACCAGAACTGCACCAAAGGCGGCCGCACCAGAGTTTTGTACAGCTGCAACATCACCTCATGGCTCCGAATCTCAATCCCTCTCCCAATAAAAGCTGACACACCGTACACTTTCTTAATAACCCTATCAACCTGGGTGGCAACTTTCAGGGATCTATGTACATGGACACCAAGATCTCTCTGCTCATCCACACTAGCAAGAATCTTATTAGCTCAGTACTCTGTATTCCTGTTACTCTTTCCAAAATGGATCATCTCACACTTTTCTCCATTAAACTCCATTTGCCACCTCTCAGCCCAACTCTGCAGCTTATGTATTTCCCTCTGCAACATCCATCCGCACTGTCCACAACGCCACCGACTTTAGTGTCATCTGAAAATTTACTCACCCATCCTTCTACACCCTCCTCCAGGTCATTTATAAAAATGACAAACAGCAGTGGCCCCAAAACAGAACCTTGTGGTACACCACTAGTAACTGATTTCCAAGCTGAACATTTCCCATCAACCACCACCCTCTGTCTTCTTTTAGCTAGCCAATTTTTGATCCAAACCGCTAAATCACCTCAATCCCATGCCTCTGTATTTTCTGCAATAGCCTATCCTGGGGAACCTTATCAAACACTTTACTGAAATCCACATACACCAAATCAATTGTTTTATCCTCGTCGACCTGTTTGGTCACCTTTTCAAAGAACTCAATAAAGATTTGTGAGGCACGACCTACCCTTCACAAAACCGTGTTGACTATCCCTAATCAAATTATTCCTTTCTAGATGATTAAAAATCCTATCTCTTATAATCCTTTCCAAGGCTGCCACAACAGAATTAAAGCTCACTGGTCTACCATTACTGGGGTTGTCTCTACTCCCCTTCTTGAACAAGGGGACAACATTTGCTATCCTCCAGTCTTCTGGCACTATTCCTGTGGACAATGACGGCAAAGATCAAAGCCAAAGGCTCCGCAATCTCCTTTCTAGCTTCCCAGAGAATCCTAGGATAAATCCAATCCGCCTCGGGGACTTATCTATCTTCACACTGTCCAGAATTGCTAACACCTCCTCCTTATGAACCTCAAGCCCTACTCGTCTAGTAGCCTGTATCTCAAGATTCTCCTCAACAACATTGCCTTTTTCTTGCGTGAATACGGACGAAAAATATTCCGGACTCCACACACAACTTCCCACGACTGTCCGTGATTTGTCCGACTCTTACCCTAGTCATTCTTTTATTCCTGACATACCTATAGAAAGTTTAGGGTTTTCCTTGATCCTACCTGGCTCTTCTTAGCTCTCTCTTTATGTCTTTCCTGGCTAACTTGTAACTCTCAAGCGCCCCAACTGAACCGTCACGTCTCATCTTTACATAAGCCTCCTTTTTCCTCTTGACAAGTGATTCAACTACTTCAGTAAACCATGGTTCCCTCGCTCTACCATTTCCTCCCTGCCTGACAGGCACATACTTATCAAGGACACGCAGTAGCTGTTCCTTGAACAAGCTCCACATTTCAATTGTGTCCATCCCCTGCAGTTTTCTTCCCCATCCTATGTCTTGCCTAATCGCATCATAATTGTCTTTCCCCCAGCTATAACTGTTGCCCTGGAGTATATACCTATCCCTTTCCATCACTAAAGTAAACGTAACCGAATTGTGGTCACTATTACCAAAGTGCTCACCTACCTCCAAATCTAAAACTTGGCCTGGTTCAGTACCCAGTACCAAATCCAATGTGGCCTCGCCTCTTGTTGGCCTATCTACATACGGTGTCAGGAAACCCTCCTGCACACATTGGACAAAAACGGTCCCATCTAAAGTATCGAACTATAGCGTTTTGAGTCAATATTTGGAAAGTTAAAGTCCCCGATGACAACTACCCTGTTACTTTGCTCCTATCCAGAATCATCTTTGCAATCCTTTCCTCTACATCTCTAGCTTTTCGGAGGCCTATAGAAAACTCCCAACAGGGGGAGCTCTCCTTTCCCGTTTCTAACCTCAGCCATACTACCTCAGTAGACGAGTCCTCATCAAACGTCCTTTCTGCCACCATAATACTGTCCCTGACTAACAATGCCCCCCCCCCTTTTTTTACCACCTTCCCAGAGCTTACTGAAGCATCTAAGCCCCGGAAACCGCAACAACCATTCCTGTCCGTGCTCTATACATGTCTCCGAAATGGCCACAAGATCAAAGTCCTAGACACCAACCCATGCTGCAAGTTCACCCACCTTACTACGGATGCTTCTGGCGTTGAAGTCGACACATTTCAAACCACCTTCCTGTCTGCCGGTACACTCCTGCGACATTGAAGTTTACTCATGACCTCACTACTCTCAACCTCTTGTACACTGGAGCTACAATTCAGGTTCCCATCCCCGTGCTGAATTAGTTTAAACCCTCCCGATTATAGTTTTGTGCTGCACCTTCCTCCCTCTACACCTCGGCATTCTGACAACAGCCTCTCAGGTATTCTATTGCATTCGCTGCTCCCAACGTGGTCTCCTCTATATCGGAGAGAGCAAACGCAGACTGGCGATTGCTTTGCTGAGCACCTTCAGTCTGTGCACATTCCAGGACCCTGACCTTCCCATTGAACATAAGAACATAAGAACTAGGAGCAGGAGTAGGCCATCTGGCCCCTCGAGCCTGCTCTGCCATTCAATTAGATCATGGCTGATCTTTTGTGGACTCGGCTCCACTTTCTGGCCCGAACACCATAACCCTTAATCCCTTTATTCTTCAAAAAACTATCTATCTTTACCTTAAAAACATGTAATGAAGGAGCCTCAACTGCTTCACTGGGCAAGGAATTCCATAGATTCACAACCCTTTGGGTGAAGAAGTTCCTCCTAAACTCAGTCCTAAATCTACTTCCCCTTATTTTGAGGCTATGTCCCCTAGTTCTGCTGTCACCCGCCAGTGGAAACAACCTGCCCGCTAGCCATTTAACAAAAGACCCTACTCCCATGCCCACATGTCTGTCCTTGGCCTGCTGCAATGTTCCAATGAAGCTCAACGCAAACTGGAGGAACACCATATCTTCCGGTTAGGCACGCTACAGCTTTCCGGTCTCAACATTGAATTCAACAGCTTCAGATGATTAGCTCTACCCCACCTCGACCATTTGTTTTCATCCCATTTCATTTCAACTGTCTTCTACCATTTCTTTCTCGTCTTTCTTAATAAATATTTAACCTCCCTGAATCTTATCCACCTTTCCTTACCCCTTCCCCTCCCCCCATATCTCCATCTGTCACAGTTTAGCCTTTGATGTTAGTTCTCTGCTGTTTGGCCTCTCACACCTTTTGTTCTCTCTGGGGACTGCCATTAGCACTCTTTTCCCTTGGTTTCTGTGGCTATTAGCACTCCGCTTCCCTGGGGTTCTGAGGCTATGACTCATCTTTTATTCTCACTCCACAGTATAAATATTTCCCATTTTCACTGTTAGCTTTGACAAAGTCATTGGACTCGAAACATTAGCTCTTTTCTCTGCTTACAGATACTGTCAGACCTGCTAAGATTTTCCAGCATTTTCTCTTTGCTCTCAGGTACTTCTATGCTTTCAGAGATGTTAGTTTTTCTTTTAACCTTATTTCAAACGTCAGTAACATTGTTGAGAGAGCAGATATGCCAGACTAAGTATTTCAAAAAGGAATTGGACAAATTCCAAGCTATGACAATATTACTGCATACAAAAGACAGGCGAGGTGGGATATTGCTTTCATCACTGAGCAGCTAAACTTGTCTTGCAGAATAAGTCATTTCAGCCCTTCAAGCTTGCTCTGCCATTCAATCAGATCATGACTGATCTTTTCCTGGTCTCAAATTCACCTCCCCACCTGTTGCCCCTATCCCTTTAACCCGTTTTTTAAAATCAGAAATATATCCATCTCCTTCCTGAAACTATTTAATGACTCCAATTCAGCCGCACTATGGGGTAATAAGTTCCACAAATTCACCACTCTCTCAGAGAAATAATTCCTCCTCATCTCAATTCGAAATCTACAGCCTCTCTCAACCTTTGTCTGTGACCTCTCGTTCTAGATTGCCCCAGAAAGGAGAACATTTGGTCTGCATTTACTTCATCAATCCATTTGTGTTTTATATACCTCAATCAGATCCCCTCTCATCCTTCTAAAGCACAAGCCCAAACTGTTCAATCTCTCCTTGTACATCAACCCTTTCATTCCCAGATCTGGTGAACATCCTCTGAACTGCCTCCAATGCCACCACATCCTTTCTCAAATAAGGAGGCCAAAACTGGACACAATTCGCCAGGTGTGGTCTCACTAACACCCTACCCAATTGTAACAAAACTTATCTACTTTAGTACACTTCTCTACTTTTATACTCCAGTCCTTTTGCAATAAAGGCTAAAATTCCATTTGCCTTTTTAAGTACATGCTGCACCTGCATACCGACTTTCTACAATTAATGAATGAAGCCACCCAGATCCCTCTGCTCAAGACACATTTTGAATCTGCTTCCCATTTAGATAATAACTTGCCTTTCTATTTTTTCAGCCAAAATGGATAAGCTCACACTTATCTACATTAAACTCCATGCCAAATTTTGCCCCAATCTCCGAGCATATCTATTACAATCTGCAAATCTTTGTCTCTTCTTCACTGCCAACTTTCCCAACTATTTTAGTATCATCCTCAAATTCTGTTATTTTACACTTTGTCCCCGCTTGCAGATCATTTATATAGACTGTAAACAGTTGCGATCCGAGGACAGACCCCTGCAGCACCCCGCTAGTTTCAGCTGACAAGCCAGAGGACCCATTAATTCAAACCCTCTGCTTTCTGTCAGTCAGCCAATCCACAATCCAATCAAGTACGCTACCCCCAATTCCCTGGGATGTCACCTTCTGGATCAGTCTTTTATGCGGCACCTTGTCAAAAAGGACCTTCTGGAAGTCAAGTGTCATGAAAGTGTCCCTTTAAGAAAGATTGTCTTATCACATGGCTTCAGTGATGTCATTGTGTGGGTGGAGATGGGCCGTGGCTCCGTGAACTGTTGCAGTTTCGCTTTCATTTGGGTGTTTATAGTGTTCAATTCTGGTCGCCACACTACCAGAAGGATGTGGAGGCTTTAGAGAGGGTGCAGAAGAGATTTACCAGGATGTTGCCTGGTATGGAGGGTATTAGCTACGAGCAGAGGTTGAATAAACTTGGTTTGTTCTCACTGGAACAAAGGAGATTGAGGGGCAACCGGATAGAGGTCTACAAAATTGTGAGGGACGTAGACAGAGTGGATAGTCAGAGACTTTTTCCCCAGGATAGAGGGGTCAATTACTACGTTTAAGGTGCGAGGAGATGTATGAGGGAAGTGTTTTTTTTTTTGTTTTTTTTTTAAACACAGAGGGTAGTGGGTGCTTGGAACTCGCTGCCGGAGGTGGTGGTGGAAGCAGGAACAATAGTGGTGTTTAAGGGGCAAATACATGAATAGGATGAGAATAGAGGGATACGGACCCCCGGGGTGTAGAAGATTTTAGTTTAGACAGGCAGCATGGTCGGCACAGGCTTGGGAGGGCCGAAGGGCCTGTTCCTGTGCTGGACTTTTCTTGGTTCTTTGGGTGTTCTGGACTCAGACAGAGAATACAAGTGTCCTGGCCTGACTCTCTCTATTTTCATTTTAAATATCTGTTGTTTTAGATATAGTTTGCTTTCTGGAGGATTTAAACCTGCTGGTGAGACGGGGTCAGAATCTCAGAGAAAGCCAGTCTTATTCAAGTGAGAATGCAGAGTGCTGGGCCCGCCCTTGAAAAGGGTTTTTTGGTTAAGTGTTATACATACATTGCTGTAGTTGTGGGGTGTTTTTATGTTTGTAATTGATAGAAATTCTTGCTGTGTGTTTATATAAATGTTAACTCAGTTCTTTGAATGAAGCTTATTTTCATTAAAGTGTCTGGGAAAACTGTTGAATAACACCTGAAGGGGAGGCTCTCGTGCTCACCCGAGTCAAATTCAACATAAAAAGTTATAATGTGGAGATGCCGGCGTTGGACTGGGGTGAGCACAGTAATAAGTCTTACAACACCAGGTTAAAGTCCAACATGTTCGTTTCAAACACTAGCTTTCGGGGCACTGCTCCTTCCTCAGGTGTATTCACCCGAGGAAGGAGCAGTGCTCCGAAAGCTAGTGTTTGAAACGAACATGTTGGACTTTAACCTGGTGTTGTAAGACTTCTTACTATAGAAGGTTATCGATCGGATGAACTTCATAATACACTTGAGCTTTTAAACTCTGGCCCATAACACTAGATACATCACATCCACAGGTCCCCCATTATCCAGCTTGCTGGTTACATCCTCATTTGTCAAGCATGACTTACCTTCATAAAACCATGCCGACAATGGTGGATTGGAGTTTGGTCTTTCCAAATATTCAGTCATCTCCTCCTTAATGATGGATTCCAGCAATTCCCACACCACAGGTCATGCTAACTGGTCTATAGTTTTCTACATTTTGCCCCTCTCCCTTTCTGAATAGAGGCATCACATTAGTATGTTTCCAATCCACCATAACCCTTCCAGAATCTAGGGAATTCTGAAATATCATAATCAATGCATCCACAATCTCTGCTGCCACCTCCCTTAATACCCTCGGGTGCAGGCTATCAGGTCCCAGGTCATCAGGTCCCAGAGACTTACCTGCTTTTAATCCCATCAGTTTATTCAATACTTTCTCCTTCGTGATGTTTATTGCACCAAGTTTCTCTGCACACTGTAGTTTTTGGAAATTTATTATTTTCTCCCATGAAGACCGAGGCAAAATATTGATTCAGTGCCTCCACCGGCTTGTGTTCCCCATTATTACCTCACCAGTATCATCCTCTAAAGGGCCACCATTTACTTTATTTCTCTTTATATACTTATAGAAGCTTTTGGTATCAGTGTGTATGTTGTCTGCTAGTTTCCTTTCGTAGTTCATCTTCGCTCTTTTGATTGTATTTGTAGTAGCCTTTTGCTGAACCCAAAAGCTCTCCTAATCGTACAGCTTACCACTTGCTTTTGCAGTATGATATGCCGGTTTCACCAAGGTACGGTTTTCTCCCTTTTAAAATTCCTCTTCCTCTCAGGAATATACTTTGAGATGTATCTAATCTCTCTGAACATCAGCCATTGTTCTTCAACTGTCCTATCTTCAATTATCTGTGCCCAGTTTACTTGTGCGAACGCTTTCCTTAGGCCTGTATAATTAACTCTGCCCAACGCTAAAACTCTAGTACGGCACCCCGTCTTCCCTCACTCAAAGTTAATTTGAAATTCTAGCATGCTGTGATCACTCCTTCCAAGAGGATCCTTAACGACAAAACTATCAACCCATCTTCATTACAGAATACCAAGTCTGATATAGCCCGTCCCTAGTTAGCTCCATAACATATTGCTCTAAGAAACAACCCCTGACATACTCTTGCGAAATCTCCCTCGAGGCGAACCTTGCTGATTTCATTAATCCAGTCAATATGCTTATTAAAATCACCCATGATTACCATTGTGCCCTTCTCAAGCCCTCATCATTTCTTGGTTTATACTATGGCCCACTTTGGAAGTATTGCTCGCTGGCCTGTAGATTACTTCTATCAACCGTTTTTTTCCGTTGTTTTTTTATTTCCATCCAGATCGATTCAACATTTTGGCCCTTCGTGCCAATATTATTTCTTAATACAGCCTTAATGTCATCTTTAACCAATAAAGCAACTCCACCTCCTGTTCTATCCAGTTTATCCTTTCAGAATACTGAGTACCCTTTGACATTCAATTCCCAGTCCCGGTCCCCCTGCAACCATGTTTCAGTAATCCCCACCAAATCATACCTATTTGGCTCTATTCATGCCGTCAGCTCATTGACCTTGAACATTGCAAGCCGCAATGCTTAGTTGCGTAAATATTTTAGAAATACTTGATGAACCAGCTGGTCCCATGTGCTTTTTTGTCTCAACTTTTAATAATTATAGGTTTTGAGGAGTTCAGGGTGTATGGGTCCTTCCTGTTTATTCCCTTATTTCCCCTTTCTATTTTGTAGTTCCATGCCTCCCCGAACGGAATGTGGCGACTAGGGGCTTTTCACAGTAACTTCCTTGAAGCCTACTTGTGACAATAAGCGATTAATATTATTATGGATGATTAATGGACATGTGGCTTTAAGTCAAGCAGCAGAGAGGAGTGAGAATTCAGAAGTTACAGGAGAGAATAATCGCCAGGACCTGATCTTCATCCCAGAGTATTTACGTGGCCTGAGAAATAATAGATCCATTGGTGGTCATTTTAGAAAACTCTTAGGACTGTGGAATAGCTCTTACAGATTAGTGGGTTGCTACATAACCTCGGTATTCAGAGAAAACACAGGGAGCTATAAGACCAGTGAGGTTAACGTTCGTAGGGGGGGATGTTGCAAGAGTCTATTAACAAGGATTTCATAGCACAGCATTTGGAAAGCAGTGGTACAATCAGGCAAAGTCAGCATTGATTTACGAAAGAGAAACGATTTTCAACAAATCTACTGGAGTTCTTTGAAGTTGTAACTGCTAGAGTTGACTAGCGAGAATCTGAGTTTGACTTTCAGAAGGCTTTCGAGAAGGTCTCACATAGCAGAATACTATGTAAAGTTGAAGCGCATGGGATTGCAGGTAGTGTCTCAAGATGGATAGAAAGCTGGTTAGCAGACATAAAGCAAAAAGTTGGAATAAATTGGTCTTTTCCAATTGGCAGGCAGTGGGGTCCAGCAGGGGTCTGTGCTAGGACCCAACTTTTCACATGAATTCCTTGTCCAAATCATTAATATATAATGTATTATCCCCAAATTTGCGGATTTAAAGGGTGGATACTCAGCGAGACCTTGGGTGCCCTCGTGCATCAGTCACTGAAAGTAACCGCGCAGGAACAGCAGTCAGTAAAGAAGGCAAATGCTATGTTGGCCTTCATAGCGAGTGGATTTGAGTATAGGAATGGGGATATTTTACTCGAACTGTATAGGGCATTAATGAGGCCACATCTGGAATATTGTGTGCAGTTTTGGTGTCCTTAATTGGATGATGGATGTTCTTGCTCTGGAAGGAGAGCACAGCAAATGTTTACTAAGCTGATTTCTAGGATAGTGGGACTGTCATCAAAAGAAACAAAGTTGGTTGGGATTATATTCATTGGGAGTTTAGAAGAGTGAGAGAGGATCTCATAAAAAATTTCTAACAAGATTAGACAGGGTAGATTCAGAAAGAATGTTCCCGATGGTGGGGATGTCCAGAAATTGGGGTTATAGTTTGAGGATAAGGGGTAAAAGCTTTAGGACTGAAGTGAGGGACAATATCTTCACCTAGGAGAGTGGTGAATCTGAGGAATTCACTACCATGGAAGGTAGTTGAAGCCAAAACATTGTGTAATTTCAAGAAGGAATTAGATATAGCTCTTGGGGCTAAAGGAACCAGGGATATGGGAGGAAGGTAGGGGTCAGAATATTGAACTTGATGATCAGCCATGATCATAATTAATGGCAGAGCAGGCTCGGAAGGGCGAAATAGCCTCCTCCCCCTTCTATTTTGTATTATTGTTTCTATGTATTGGGTGGGGGTAGTTTAAGTGGGGGTTGGGGTGGGAGAAAAAAAAAAAGAGTTGTATCAGCAGCATATTTCATTATATTCTTGTTATTAATATATAGTAATTGTGTTTACATTTACAAACCTGCTGACTGTAATTATTGGACAGCCAAGGGCTGGCAGTGGTGAACATAGAAAGTAGAACATACAGTGCAGAAGGAAGCCATTCGGCCATCGAGTCTGCACCGACCCACTTCAGCCCCCACTTCCACCCTATCCCCGTAAACCAATAACCCCACCTAACATTATGCAATTTAGCATGGCCAATCCAGCTATCATGCACGTCTTTTGGAGTGTGGGGGGAAACCGGAGCACCCGGAGGAAACCCGGAGGAAAGTGCTCCCAGATACTTGCCACAGCAAACCCAGATGCCGTCCAGGTTCTGTTCCAGAGCATGGGATTCTTCTGTATTTGTGTGGTAAATTAAACAAAACCCCACAAACATGGACTGATCCCCACACTTCTGACATTAAAATGGAGGGGAAGGGCATTGATGACAAGCTGAAAATGGTTTGGCCAAGGTTACAACTTTAAAAAATTCCTGCAATACCATCTTCAGTCTCAGATCATTCCCTCTTTCCAGTTTCCTCCGGGTGCTCCGGTTTCCACCCACAAGTCACGAAAGACATACTCGTTAGGTGAATTGCACATTCTGCATTTTCTGGTGTACCCAAACAGGCGCCAAAGCATGGAGACTAGGAGATTTTCACAGGAGCTTCATTGTAGTGTTAATGTAAGCCTACTCGTGACACTAATAAAGATTACAATAATATTATTTTCACACGTGGCAAATTGACACAAGCTACAAGTACATTTTCCCCATAACCTTAATTTTGGTGGACCTCCTTTGGTCTGTGTTTAAATTAAATACTACCCTGATCAGGGGTCAAAATTCATTTCCCCCCCCCCCCTCCCCCCGCAGTATCCGAGGGTAATTTTTCATTTTTTCAGGGGCTTGCATTTTCATTCTCACAGCTCCCCTATTAGATGGTACAATCAAGAAGAAAAATTTAAATAGAGGCTAAGAAGCACAAAAATACTAAAGGCTGATATCCAATTAAATATCTTCACTTTAAAAAAAAAATTAGAGTACCCAATTTGTTTCCCCCCAATTAAGGGACAATTTAGCGTGGCCAATCCACCTCTCCAACATCTCTTTTATGGTTGTGGGGGTAAACCCACGCAGATACTGGGAGAATGTGCAAACCGTACTTCGGCGCCATGAGGCAGTAGTGCTAACCACTGCCCCACCATGCCGCTCAAATATTTTCACTTTTAAATTTATAAATAGATGCCATTGCGAAATTACAAACAAATCTCTCATACTACATTTCCAAAATGAAAATTTTGAGCACAAAGTAACTTGTTGGGTACGAGTGTCACATCTGCAGCCATTTTAAAAAGGAACGGATATGGATTTCCAAAGGTCCAACTGTGTAACACAGAAATTCTGCAGCAACAAGCTTAATTGATTGGTCTAATTCACGTATACTTCACATTTCAGTGATTTAATTCATGTATGCTTCACATTTCAGTGATTCTTTTTCAAAGCTAATGCAACTCCTCACAGGATCATGTGCTTTAATGGGACAGATTGGAACCCCCTAGCACACTTTGAAGACACATACTCTTTACAGAAGCAGTACCGCAATAATTGTACCCTGTACCCCCAATACCATAAATGTACAATGGATATTGAAAGTCTGTACACAAATGTAGAAACAGGGCAGCATGGTGGCACAGTGGTTAGCACTGTTTCCTCACGACGCCGATGATGCTCTTCAATACCAGCTCCTGTCAGTGTGGAGTTTGCACATTCTCCCAGTGTCTCATAGGTCTCACCCCCACAACACAAAGATGTGCAAGTGTAGGTGGATTGGCCACGTTAAATTGCCCCCAATTGGAAACATTTTAACTATCTGTGTTTTCTTTCAATGAAATTCAATTTAAGAAATTGTAGAAACAGACAGATGTATGCTGGTTGTCCAAATCTCTATAATAAATTTCCCAATCCTGATACACCAGATGATTCGGTTACAACACTTGAAGTTTTAATTAAGATACAACTGAATTCAATTATGATTTTTATTTGACACCAAACGCACAGCTATGTATAAGCAATCATATGCATGGCAGAGTGAGCGGAGGATGAACTTTAAAGTGTCCCAAGCTCCTTATGTGTTACTATAGACATTTAGGGTATTTGGACAGAAGCAGAATTAGAAGGATTCATCAATCTCTTCAATCAACATCACCCCACACTCCCTTCCATTAAATTAAAAATCACAACACAAGGGAAATTTCTAGACACCTCAGTATTTAAGCTAACGTGAGAAAATGGGCATAAATTAGTATTTTTTTTCTCACAAACATGTGCAACATGCACACAAACTTCATTGCTTGGAAATTGTGGGGCTAAAACTCATTTGAACTGGACACCACCATAAAGGTCTGGCAGAATGTCAACTGATGAGCAGGTTCCACTTAAATCATTGACCTGAAACGTTTCTCTCTCCACATATGCTGTCTCATCAATTAAATAATTCCAGCATTTTCTGATTCGATTTCAAGCATTTGCAGAAGTTTGCTTTTGTACTAGATTTTTCTTTGATGTTCTGTCGAGTGAACTGAATTGGTTATACACTGGTATCAATGAAAATCAGGTTCTCAAAGAAGCAAATGAGTGTACTGTAATGTTCACAGTACCTCTGGCTAAAGATACATGCAAACACCTCAGCTTCGTCTCACATCAACACACTTGGCTCCACCATGGTTGAGGATGGATGTTCAGAACTGTTTGTTATTTACCTTGATGCTCATAACCATGTTAAGCAACATAATGGAGGCTGCCTGTTCAATGTAGCACTCAGAATTCTCTCTTTCAGATGAGCCATTAACTAAGATCCTTTTAGCTTGTTCAAATTGACATATATCCCATAGCATTACTAAAAAAGAAAAAAAGTCTCTCATTTACATCGCACCTTTCATAAATACCAGATGTCTCAAAGCAATTCACAGCCAAAAGTACTTTTCAAGTGTTGGTATTGTTGATTCAAAGATAATCTCCCTTGGCCGACATATATTCAATCAACACTATCAAACACACGTGTTCTCATGTACAAACTGGCAGCCATATTTGCCAACTGGCAATCCAAGGGGCTGGTTTAGCACAGGGCTAACTCACCGGCTTTGAAAGCAGACCAAGGTAGGCCAGCAGCACGGTTCAATTCCCATACCAGCCTCCCCGAACAGGCGCCGGAATGTGGCGACTAGGGTCTTTTCACAGTAACTTCATTTGAAGCCTACTTGTGACAATGTGATTTTCATTTCATATTTGAATACACAACTGTGATCATACTTCCAAAAATAATGTATTAGCCATGACATTGACACATTCTGAAAATGTATAAATGCAAGTTGTTTCTAGTTTCTCAGTTAAAGCAAGGATCAGTCCAGTTCCTATTCCATAATTACATAAAGCAAACTTTAAGTCTTCTTATTTGATCTAAATATAACTTTTTCTATCCTCACTCATTTTGCATCTTCACAGGGCATTTATCCACTGGCTTGATACTCCCTAAAAATATTTTTAGCTACAGTATATAATTCTCCGTTGTTGCCAATATGGTTGTACACAGCTGGGAATTGGTGCAGTTCAAGTTTCTCCTCTCCCAGTGTACCATGTCTACATTATGTGCATCCATCGAGTGAGTTCAGACAAATTGACCTTGTCTAGCTTGATACTCCCTATCAGTCTTGCAAATTTAACAGCAACTGCTTCTTGTTACTGCTAAGAACTAGAACATAGAACATAGAACAGTACAGCACAGAACAGGCCCTTCGGCCCTCGATGTTGTGCCGAGCAATGATCACCCTACTTAACCCACGTAACCCGTATACCCGTAACCCAACAATCCCCCCATTAACCTTACACTACGGGCAATTTTAGCATGGCCAATCCACCTAACCCGCACATCTTTGGACTGTGGGAGGAAACCGGAGCACCCGGAGGAAACCCACACACACACGGGGAGGACGTGCAGACTCCACACAGACAGTGACCCAGCCGGGAATCGAACCTGGGACCCTGGAGCTGTGAAGCATTGATGCTAACCACCATGCTACCGTGAGGCCCAAAGATAGGCCCTAGAGAACATTGTCTTTGGAACAATCAACTACAGATTGATACTTATAGTAATTTTTCGAGTCCTAGTAGACTCTATCCCTCTCTGATTCAATGAGAATTATTACAAAACGTAATAATTTCCCTTTCCATTGCAACTTTTTCCTCACCTCTCAAAAAGGTACCGAATGTTGAAATATAATTCTGTTGCCGTCACTCAATCCAGCACTCATCCAAATAGCCATTTTTTGCAAGCTTATAAATTTAATGTTAGCTATTCCTCTATGGAAAGCATCAAAACTCACTTCAATTCAGATCTTACACAAGCATATTTTATAGAAGTTACAGAATATTGATCGAGAAATTCTGGTTGTTTCTTTCATTCCTCCCCAGCACAGGGTGCTCCTTGGTCAATTATAACACTCTGTTTCAGGCTGAGATCAGCTAATTTGACCGGCAAGACAATGAAACATGCAATCATCTGGCTTCAATAGCAACCATGCAACTTTAACTCAATTTGCTATGTTGCAACTCCCCAAAAGGATAAGCCACCATACTGAGATTTGCTTGTGCTGTGCAAAAGATCCCAAATATTCAAACGAAATTAGTGAACAGAATGTGAGGTGGTACATTCACAATGAGCCACAAAATGTTCAGTGACTTGTATTGTGGAGATTTAAATCTGAAAATAATAAAGATTGCAGTAAATCAAGAGTGCATCAGAGGACTACACATTCTCTCTCCATAATTGGGCCACTGCCTAAAATAGCTAGTTTATTTTTAGCATGGTACGAATGTATTTCACAGTTGATCTCAGTGGCAAAAATCTAGTACACGTCATATAAACTGCCAAAAATCAACAATGCACCTTATAAAAACATGTTGGTCTGATTTTAACACACCTCTGGACATGAAAGTAGAAACAGGTACAAAGTTTTGAATATGCAAGCGGTCAATTTGAACAGATTTAGAACATTTATCATGGTTCACTAATGTCCTTTAGGAAAGGAAATCTGCTGCCCTTACCTCATCTGGCCTACATATGACCCCCAGATCCACGGCAACGTGGTTGACTCTTAACTGTCCCCTCAAGGGCAATTAGGGATGGGCAATAAATGCTGGCACAGCCGGTGATGCCCACGTCCCATGAAAAAATTTAAAAAAAATTAAACTTGCATCTATCTACTTCTATCCTGCAATTCTACTTATGAAAATTAAAAATCTTATTCAGAACTTTAAAAGAAAAATCTAATCGACAACCCTCATCCATGCTAAATTACAGAACAAATGTTCATTCGCGAATTAACTCACCCATCACATAAATCAGAGTGTGGGTCCCATTATCAATTATTGGCATTTCCTAATATTTAACAGCATCAGGCACAAGAAAAACAAAATGCTAAGCCCAAGAACGAAGGAGACAGTTCAATAAGGTTGGTTTTAAATGTTTTAAAAGTCACAAAAGTGAGTTTTACAGGAATATCAAAGTACGGAATAATTCAATAATGGGGGAAACTAATAGTTGACAGGGGAAAAGCTGGCTGTGATCAGCAAGAAAGATGTGGTTAGGTGAATTAGCCATGATAAATTGCCCCTCAGTGTCCAACCAGGTAGGTGGGGATACTGGGGTACAGGGATAGCGTGGGAGTGTGGGCCAAAGTAGGGTGTTCTTTCAGAGGGCCGATGCAGACTCGATGGTCCGAATGACCGTCTTCTGCACTGTAGGATGTAGAAAGGGATATCTGGCCAATGTATCTGGAAATGATGAGACTTAAGGGAAGCATATGGTTGAGGATAAACAGGGGGTCAACGCTAGATTCCTTCAGTGCTTGAGAAGGGAAGAGCAAGAGTACCTCCTTACACATTGCATCATCATCCCCGTTTGCTCAATTTTTCCTCCTTTCCTGCCTTTGCAATTGCTAAAAGTTTAAGATACAACAGGGAGGTTTCATCATTTCAGGATGAGGTCTGCTGGGTGATGTACTTGTCACAGTCTAATACCATTGATCTGGTATCAACTGTTCTCTTCTGGCCGTTATTCTGATCAACATACCACCATTCGAAGCAGCAACCTTGTACCAACGTGGTTTTGAACAAACCCTAGAGACTGGTGCAGTACTCCACGTACCAGTTACAAAATTCCATATCACCACCTGTTGTTGTACTGCTAATTTGCAAAGCACTATTCCAGCTTAACTATCATGTACTTCTTTCACCTCCCCTGTTATTCCAAACGAGCGTCCTTAATATCTGGGTAGATGGAACCAATATTCAGGGCCTGAGGTTGCTATAGAGTTTTTTTTTTAATAAACAGTTTATCGAGGTATTTTTGGTATAGAAACAACAAAATAGACAATATACATGAAACCATAAACATAGTGCAAAAACCGTTTATCTTTCGTACAGGTCCCACTCTTATTACCCCCCTACTCTAATCTAAACTGCACCCCACCTGCCCTATCTGCTGACGATTAATTTTCCGCAAGGAAGTCGACGAACGGTTGCCACCTCCGGGTGAACCCTAACAGTGAACCGCTCAAGGCGAACTT
Source organism: Scyliorhinus canicula (assembly GCF_902713615.1). Lineage (NCBI taxonomy): Eukaryota > Metazoa > Chordata > Chondrichthyes > Carcharhiniformes > Scyliorhinidae > Scyliorhinus > Scyliorhinus canicula. The sequence goes on from NC_052150.1 coordinate 136,491,116, forward strand.
AATTTTCTCCATACAGAGAAAGCTAGCCATGTCCGATAGCCAGGTCTTCTACTTCGGGCGCTTTGGGTCCCTCTATGCTAACAGTATTCCTCTCTGGACTACTAGGGAAGCAGAGGCCAGAACGTCTGCCTTTTTCTCCTCCTGGATTCCCGGATTTTCCGACACCCCAAACATCGCCACCTCTGGACCCAGCGCCACTCTTGTTTTTAAAACCTTGGACATGACGTCCGCAAACCCCTGCCAAAATCCCCGAAGCTTTGGGCATGTCCAAAACATGTGGACGTGGTTCGCCAGTCCTCTCGCGCATTTTGCACACCCGTCCTCCACCCAAAGAATCTGCTCATCCGGGCCACTGTCATGTGAGCCCGGTGCACAACCTTAAATTGCATCAGGCTGAGCCTGGCACATGTTGCGGGCACGTCGACTCTACTCAACGCGTCTGCCCATAAACCATCCTCCATCTCACCTCCCAGCTCCTCCTCCCACTTATGCTTCAGCTCCTCGGTCTGCATCTCCTCCGACACCATAAGCTCCTTATAGATGTCCAAGACACTCCCCTCCCCTACCCACCCTCTGGAAATTATCCTATCCTGAATCCCCCTCAGTGGTAGGAGCGGGAAGGTTGCCACCTGTTTACGAAGAAAGTCCCGCACCTGCAGATATCTGAATTTGTTTCCCCTCGCCAGCTCAAACTTTTCCTCCAGCGCCGCCACACTCTGAAAGCTCCCCTCTATGAACACATCCCCGATCCTCTCAATCCCTGCTCTCCGGCATACCCACATCCATACTACCCAGGGAAAACCGGTGATATCACAAATTGGGGCCCAGACCGATGCTCCCACATAACACCTCCACTGGCCCCAAACTCTCAGGGCCACCACCACCATGGGGCTGGTGGAGTACCGCGCCGGCAGGTGCGGCAGAGGCGCAGTTACCAATGCCCCGAGACTGGTGCCCTTACAAGAAGCCGCCTCCATACACACCCACTCCGAGTCCTTCCCCACCACCCACTTCCTGATCATTGCTATGTTAGCCACCCAGTAATAGTTGCCAAAATTCAGCAGCGCCAGCCCACCCTCTCCCCGGCTCCGCTCGAGCATTACCTTCCTTACCCGCGGGGTCTTGCATGCCCAGTCGAAGCTCTTGATCACCCTGTTGACCCACTTTAAAAAAGGACCACGGAATAAATATGGGGAGACATTGAAATACAAATAGGAACATCGAGAGGACCATCATTTTCACCGTTTGTACCCTCCCGGCCAGCGACAATGGGAGCCCATCCCATCTCTGGAAATAGTCCTTCATTTGGTCCACTAGCCGGGCCAGATTCAATTAATCCGGCCGGTCCCATTCCCTCACCACTTGGATGCCCAGATACCTAAAACTACCCCCTGCTGACCTAAACGGCAGCTCCCTCAATCGCCCCTTCTGCCCCCTTGCCTGAACCACAAACACCTCACTCTTATCCACATTTAGTTTATACTCCGAAAACCGGCCGAATTCCCCTAAAATCTTCATGATTTCCTCCATTCCTCTACAGGGTCCAAAACGTACAGAAGCAGATCATCCGCATAGAGCTAAACCCTGTTCTCCACCTCTTTCTCCCCCCCCCCCCCCCCCCCCCCCCCCCCCCGGACCAGTCCCTTCCAGCCCCTTGAAGCTCTCAGAGCAATTGCCAATGGCTCTATAGCCAGTGCAAACAACAGTGGGGAGAGGGGGCATCCCTGTCTTGTCCCCGGTGCAGTCTAAAATAGTAAAGTTGTCCTGTTCATCCGCACACTTGCCACAGGAGCCCGATACAGTAACCTGATCCAGTCAATAAAGCCCCGCCCAAATCCGAACTGTTCCAGTACCTCCCACAGATAATCCCATTCTAACCAATCATAAGCCTTTTCTGCATCTATTGGGACCACTACCTCAACCTCCCTACCTTCCGGGGACATCACGATCACATTTAACAGTCTTACATTAGCCACCAACTGCCTACCCTTAACAAACCCCGTCTGGTCCTCAGAGGTTGCTATAGAGATGGCAGAATCCATGGCTAGCACTTCTCCAAAAAGGTGTGGAAGAATAATTACAAAGTTGCATCGAAATTCCCACAGCTGCCACCATGTGGTCTTTTCTATACCTCTGTAATAGCTACTGCTATGCTCAAGGCAATGGCCACGTAAAAAGGGAGCGGTAACACAATTATGTGGACTCTTTATTTAAAGATTCTGCCTGCACATATAAGTCTTCACTGAGCAGATTCCTTCTTCAGGCACCAACATGTTGTATTATATCATAAACCTTACACTACATTAGAAACGTAATCAATCTTGGAAAAGGTGCACCACAATAATACCAGGCTTTTTTTCGGTCCATACCTGCCTGATCTGACTATTTTCACCAGCCATACTATTTTACTTTTACATTAAACCAAAAGTCATCTGGGCAATAGACAGATTAACAAGATTTGGGCTCATCAAAATATACACAGGAAGCAAAAATACAACCTCTCCAAAGGAAACAAACCAAACCAATAAACTACATATCCTAATGTACAATTCCCTGAATTAGTGAGAGCAGAAAAATGAAGTTGAGGAATGAAGAGCTTTAAGATTATTGGAACCAGTTCGGAGCATGAACTGATCCACAGTGTTAGAACTGTAGGAAGAAGTGAAACAAAAAATTTAAGGGGAACAGACAGGCGCTTCTGTGGCCACAAAATAGACTCCAGGATGGTAGGTTCCCTCCCTTGTCCCAGGAATGTCACTGAATGGCTGCAAGGTATAGTGAAGGGAGAGGGCAAACATACAGGTATTGTGGTACATATTAGTACCAATAATGTAGGCAGAAAAAGGGAGGAGGTCCTGAAGGCAGAATTTAGGGAGCTAGGAAGTAGATTAAAAAACAGAACCCAGAAGGCAGTAATCTCTGTATTATTCCGGTGCCATGTGCCAGCGAGTACAGAAATAGGAAGTTAGTCTAGATGATTGAGTGACTGGAGAGATGGAGCAGGAGGGAGGGCTTCAGATTTCTAGCACATTTGGACCACGGGACCTGTACAAGGCGGACGGTTTGCATTTGAACCAAACTGAGACGAATGTCATGGCAGGGAGGTTTGCTCATGCTGTTGGGGAGGGTTTGAACTAACTTGGCATGATCTTGGGATCCTGAGAGAAGGTTCAGCAGGAATAGACGCACAGCCAAACTAGGAGAGAGAGTCAGGAAGGCACATAACATCTAGGCCAGTTAAGTTACAAGTGAGTTTGGCAAGATTGGATGGTATTTATTTTATTGCAAGGAGTCTAATGAACAAGGCAGATGAATTGAGGGCACAAATTAAAACATGGGGATATGATGTTGTTGCAGTCACCGAGACATGGTTGAGAGAGGGGCACAATTGGCAGCTCAATATTCTCAGATATAGAATATTCAGGCGGGATAGGGAAAGAGGTAAAAGAGAAGGGGGTGTCGCAATTTTGATCAGAGAATCAATTACAGCAGTATGGAGGGATGACATCTTAGAAATTAAAAACCAGAAAGGAGCAGTCACATTGGCAGGAGTGTTCTTTAGGCCCCCAACAGTCTGAGAGAAATAGAGGAGCAGATATAAGAGAAGTGTAAAGGTTAGTGATAATGGAGGATTTCAACTTCCCCAGTATTAACTGGAGAGCCAAAGTGTGAAAGCTTTATAGGGAGTGGAATTCTTAAAATGCATCCAACGGACCTTTTTAAGCCAAGACGCAGAAGTACCTACAAGAGAGAGGGCTCGGTCCTGGATTTAATTTTCAGTAACGAAACTGGGCACGTGGTTGAACTAACAGTGGGGGAACATTTTCCAGACAGTGATCATAACTCCATTAGGTTCAAGATTATGAAAAAGAACGATGGGCCCCGAGATTTAAGTTCAAAACTGGGGAAGGCTAATTTTAATAAGATCAGATATGATTTGTCAGAGGACTGGGAGGCGACACTTTTAAGTAAATCTGTGACAGAACAGTGGAATGTATTCAAAAAGGAAATCCCGGCTTGGGTCACTGTCCATGTGGAGTTTACACCTTCTCCCAGTGTTTGCGTCGGTTTCGCCTCCACAACCCAAAGTTGTGCAAGCTAGGTAGATTGGCCACGCTAAATTGCCCCTTAATTAGAAAATATGAATTGGGTACTAAGGGAAATAGGGAGTATGCTGGGCCAACATTTCCAATCAAGAAAAAGAGTGGGAACAACAAATCCAGTGAACCGTGGAGAGCAAGGGATAGACAGCACTGGAGAAGGAGAAAAAGGGAGGCTTATGGCAGATACCAAGGGCTCAAAACAGCAGAAGCCCTAGAGATGCATAGAATTTGCAAGAGGGAATTTAAAAAGGAAATTAGCAGAGCAAAAAGGGGACATGAAGGGATCCTGCAGGTCAAATTAAGGAAAATCCTAAATTTGTTACAAGTAAATTAAGAGAAAAAGGATAATTAGGGAAAGGGTAGGACCCATTAAGGACCAGTGATAATTTGTGTACGGAGCTGGAGGATGTAGGTAGTGTTCTAAATACCCTGAGTCAATGTTCACTTGTGAGAGAAGTATGGCATACAAATCAGGGGGCAGGACTGTAATAAAATTAAAGGGATTAACCTAGACAGAGTGGTCCTTAGTGGTCGGGCAAACTTAAAGGGAGACAAATCTCCAGGGCCAGATGAAATGTATCCCAGGCTGCTGAGTGAGGCAAGGGAGGAGATTGCAGGGGTGCTGGCAATCATTTTCAATTTCACTCTGGCCACACGAGAGGTGCTGGAGGACTGGAGGATAACCAATGTGGTACTGTTATTCAAGATTGGAGGAAGGGATAAACCAGATAACTAGAGGCCGGTCAGTCTAACCTCAGTGGTGGGGAAACTATTCAAAGTAATTTGGAGAGTCAGAGTTAATCTGCATTTGGACAGGCAGGGATCAATCAAGAACAGCAGCATGGTCTTGCTAAGGTGGGGGCGGGGGGGGGGGGGGGGGGGGGGGGGGGGGGTTAATGTCTGATCAACTTGGTTGAATTTTCCAAAGAGGTGACCAGGTGTGTAGATGAGGGAAATGCATTTGACGTAGTTTACTTTGACTTCAGCCAGGCTTTTGATAAGGTCCCACATGGGAAACTGATAGCGAAGGTAAGAGCCCATAGGATCCAAGGAAATTTAGCAAATTGGATCCAGAATTGGCCGAGTAGCAGGAAACAGAAGGTGGCGGTCAATGGGTGTTTACATGATTGGAAGCCAGTGTCCAGTGGTTTCCCTGTCCAGTGGCGTCCCACAGCTATCAATGTTGGGGCCCTTCTGTTTGTGATTTATATAAATGATTTGGATATGAATGTAGGTGGGTTGATCAGTAAATTTGCAAGCGATACAAAAATTGGTGGGGTGGTAAATAGTGAGAAGGATAGCCTTTGATTACTGGAGGATACAGATGGGCTGATCAATGGAAAATGCAATTCAATCCGGATAAGTGTGAGGTGATATACTTGTCACAGGACAAAAAGCAAGGGAAAACATAATAAGCGGCAGGACCCTGGGAAGCACCGAGGATCAGAGGGACCTTGCTGTGCATGTACACTAGTCTCTTAAGGTAGCACAGCAGGTGGATACAGTGGTTAAGGCATATGGTATACATGCCTTTATTAGCCGAGGCATAGAGCTTAAGAGCAGGGAGGTTATGCTGGAAATGTATAAAATGTTGGTTTGGTCACAGCTAGAGTAGTGTGTGCAGTTCTGGAATCCACATTTATAGGAGGGATGTGATAGCACGGGAAGAGTACAGAGGAGCTTTAGCAGGATGTTGCCTGGGCTGGAGAGCGTTGCTTAGAGAGATTGGATAGATTTGGATCGTTTTCCTTGAAGCAGAGGAGACTGAGGGGAGAGGTATGATTGAGATGCATATAATGAGGGGCATAGAGTAGACAGGAACCATCTTTTCTCGTTGATGGCGGGGTCAATGACCAGGGAGCATAGATTGAAGGCAAGGGACAGGAGGTTGAGAGGGGATGTGAAAGAAAACCTTTTTTACCCAGAGGGTGACGGTAGTTTGGAATTCGCTGCCTCAAAAGGGTGGAGGCAGAAACCCTCATAACATTTAAGCAGAATTTAGATGTTCACTTGCGATCCCAGGGCACACAAGGCTACGGACCAAATTCTGCAAATGGGATTAGAATGGTTAGGTGGTTGTTTTTGACTGGTGCAGACACAATGGGCATAAGAGTTTTTTCTGTGCTGTATGATTCGATGACTCTAAAAGTAGCCATTTTAAGTAAAGACAGATGGTCTGACATGAATGAAGGGGCGGGGTTGCACAAGCATGGGATATTTACAAAAGCAGGGAGGGGAGGGTTTACGATGTCAAAGTGTGTTAATGGGAGAACAAAGGCTCAGTGAAAGCAAAATTAAAGAAAAAAAGTGACAGATGGCCCAGTTGTGCAGGCAGGCGGGGGTGGTTTGCACTGGGACAAGAACTGTTTTGGATATCTTTTTTTTAAAAAAAGGTCAAGATGGAGGAGATCGATCACAATGTAAAGATGTTGAACTCAATGTTTGAGTCCTGGGACTTGTAACCTGTCAAATTAGAAAATGAAGTGCTACCCCTCCAATTTGCTTTGAGCTTCACTGGTGCATTGCAAGTTAAATGTTGTCGAACCTGAAAGGAATGTTTGGGGCCTTGAACAATGGAGATAATGGCGAAGGCGTTGCATCTCAGAGAGTAGTAAGGGCGTGGAATGCCCTGCCTGCAACAGTAGTGGACTCACCAACACTAAACACATTCAAATGGTCATTGGATAGGCCGATGGACAATAAGGGAATAGTGTAGAGGGACTTTAGAAGGGTATCACAGGACGGTGCAACATCGTGGGCCGAAGGGCCTGTACTGCGCTGTAATGTTCTATGTTCTATGATCTGCTGCGATTGCAAGGGAGACGAGAAGCATGAGGTGATAGAGGAGTGGACCAGGGAGTCTCGGATGGAGTGGTCCCTGTGGAATGCTAACTGGGGAAGTGGGGACGGGGTGCTGAGGGGTAGCAGCATGCTGGAGTTGGCTGAAATGGATGAGGATGATCCTTTGTGAATGTGGAGGCTGGTAGGATGGAAATCAAAACAAAGGAGACCCTTTCACTGTTACAGATTGGTTAGCGCTATTGCTCCTCAGCACCATGGACCTGGATTTGATTCCGGCCTTTCAGTTTGCATGTTCTCCCCGGGTCTGTATGGAGTTTGTATGTTCTCCCTGGGTTTGCACGAGTTTCCTCCGGGTACTCACAATTCCTCCAACAGTCTAAAGATGTGCAGGTTAGGTGGATTGGCAATGAGCAATGCGCAGGGTTGCAGGGATAGGGTGGGGAAGTGTGCCTAGGTAGATTGCTCATTTGTAGGGCAGACTGAGATGGACCAACTGGCCTCCTTCTGCACTGTAGAGATTCTATGATATATTCTAGGATTCTGGGACGGAAGGGAAGGGGTGCAGGACATAGGTCGAATCCAGTTAAGAGTCCTGTCAATTGCAGTAGGTGGAGGAACGTGTGCCGTTTTCAAAGGTGGCATCGTGCAAAGTGTTTCAGAATTTCTGAAATGTGTTCATGTTTTAATTTGTGCCCTCAATTCATCTATACTGTTGACCAGTATGTTTTTCGTCCAATTAGAAGGAAGCAATGCTGTATTGTGTGCTGGGCCAAATGACTGAGGCAACACTTGGGCAACAGTGATCAAGTCACCAGGTTTACATTAATAATGGAGACAAGCCTAAAGTAAAACTTAAAAATTTGAACAGGGATATCATACCTAGCCAGGGTAAAATCAAACCAAAGACTGACAGGAAAATATTTCAAAGTTTCATGCAAAGATGTTTGAGGTACTCTCCAACAAGGGCAGGGGAAATCAGGGCTCCTTGGATTATGAGGGAGATAGACAATACGAGGAAACAAAAAAAAGATGCATATTGAGCTGGGATTCAGACCAAATATAATAGGTTGACAGTGGGAGCAAAGTTGGACAACGAGATGCGAGAAGATGGGAATAAAATAGCGTTTGGCATATAAGGCAACCAAAAATCTTTTTTCTACCTGCATGTAAATAGAATGATACATGTTTCAAGTATTCTTGCCTTGCCCATGCCTTTGGAGTATTTTTTTTTTTAAAAACAGGTGTTTACTGAGGAAGTTGATGCTGACAAATTATTGGGAGAAGCAATGGTGGTCGAGGTAATAGATGTGGTGCAAATTGAGCGCCAGGAGGTACTAGAAAGCCTGGCTTTGCTTAAAGTAAACAAGTGTACTAGTCTACTGGTTTGATGGCTGATTGGGGAAGGGGGGGGGGGGGGGGGGGGGGGGGAAAGAGTTGTTAGCAGAGGGCTTGCCATAATTGTCCAACAATACTTAGATATGAAGAACACAATGGAGGATTGAAAAGTGGCACCCTGATTATGAAAGGACATTCCAATTAACTACAGACCTATCAGTTTAACACCAGTGTGGTGTGAAAGGATTTAAAAACAATAATCCAGGAGAAATAAAGTCAAAAGGTGTTTGGACAGAGTTAATTAAGGAGAGCCAGCAGAGATTACAAGAGGCAGAACATGCTTGTCCAATTAATTGAATTTTTTGATGACGTAGGAGAGAACATTGATGAAGGGAATGAGGTAGATGTTGTCTGTATAGACTAAGTGTTTGACAAAGTACCACATAGAAGGCTTAACAATATTGTGGTTCATAGAAGAGAAAATGCTGGAAAGTCTCAGCAGGTCTGGCAGCATCTGTAGGGAAAGAATAGAGCTAACGTTGAGTTCGATGACTCTTTGTCAAAGCTAACAGAGAATGTGGGAAATATTTATACTGTGGAGTGAGAATGAATGATGAGTCATGGCCACAGAAACCCAGGGAAACCGGGTGCTAATGGCCACAGAAACCAAGGGAAAAGAGTGCTAATGGCAGTCCCCAGAGAGAACAAAAGATGTGAAAGGTCATAAAGCAGAGAAACTATCAGAGGATGAACTGTCGATGTGGGAGGAGGGGAAGGGGGAAGCAAAGAGGAAAAAAGTTAAGGTGGATAAGATTCCGGGGGGGGGGGGGGGGGGGGTAAATATATATATATATATATATTTATTATTAAGAAAGAAATGCTAAAAGACAGTTAAAAGGAAATGGGATGAAAACAAATGGGTCGAGGTGGGGTAGAGCTGATCATTTGAAGTCGTTGAATTCGATGTTGAGACTGGAAGGCTGTCGCATGCCTAAGCAGAAGATAAGATGTTACTCCTCCAGTTTGCTTTGAGCTTCACTGGAACACTGCAGCAAGGCAAGAACAGACATGTCGGCATGGGAGCAGGGTCTTTTGTTAAAATGGCAAGCAACGGGAAGGTCAGGGTCCTGAATGTGCAGAGACCGAAGATGCTCAGCAAAACTGTCACCGTTCTCTGCTGTTTGACCGTTCACATCTTTTGTTCTCTCTGGAGACTGCCATTAGCACTCTTTCCCCTTTGTTTCTGTGGCCATTAGCACCCCATTTCCCTGGGTTTCTGCGGCTATGACTCATCTTTCATTCTCACTCCACAGTATAAATATTTCCCTTTCTCTGTCTGTTAGCTTTGACAAAGAGTCATAGGACTCGAAACGTTAGCTCCTTTCTCTCCCGCCTGATGCTGCCAGACCTGCTGAGATTTTCCAGCATTTTCTCTTTCATTTCAGATTCCAGAATCCACAGGAATTTGATTTTATCTTGTGGTTCATGGAATAAGGCCGTCAGCTTGGATTTTAAAAAAATGGCTGAAGGACACAACAGCAAGTTGTGGAAAATGGTTGTTTGTTTAGACTGGACGATCAGAGCCAGTGATCCGTAAGGGTCAGTGATAGGACAACTGCTTTGATATACACAAATGACTTTGACAATAGAATACAGAAGAAAATTTAAAACATGGCCAATGAAAGCATTGACTGCAATAGAACAGAGGGGTTAGCAGAATAGGCAGACATAATTTAATACCAAGAAGTGTGAGGTGATGCAAATTTACAAAAGGGAAAGGCTTGATGGCATTGTTGGAGGGGGTGTACAAGGGCAGAGGGACCCGATAGTTCAGGCTCAGATTTTTCAAAGTGGCAGGACATTTTGAGACACCAGTTATGAAAGTATACAGCATCGAGCTTCATAACTAGGAGGGAAGAGTACAAAAGGAGAAGTTACATTAACTTTCAAAACACTCTGGTTAGGCCATTTATGAGAGAATTGCATCCATCCAGTTCTGGTCACCACATCTTAAATGATCACAAGTGCATACCTAAATACTTCCTAAGTGACACGAGGGTGTCTGCCTCCACCACCCTTTCAGGCAGCGAGTTCCACACTCCCAACACCTCGGGATAAAAATATTTTTCATCACACACCTCAACCTCCTGCCCCTTCCCCGAAATCTAGGGCCCCTGGCCATTGATCTCCCCACCAAAGGGAGAAGCTTCATCCTGTCGACTCTATCAATGCCCCTCAATTTTATATATCTCAATCATGCCCCTCCCCCTGTCAGTTTCAAGGAAAACAATCCAATCTCTCTTCATAATTAAAACTCCCCAGCCCAGGAAACATCCTGGTAAATCTCCTCTGCACCTTTCCAATCCTGGTAAATCTCCTCTGCACCCTTTCCAGTGCTATCACATCCCTCCTATAAATGTGGATTTGAGGACTGCACACACTAGCCTGTGGCGTAACCAATATTTTACAGTTCCAACATAAACTCTATGCCACGGCTAATAAAGGAAGTATACCATATGCCTTCTTAACCACAATCTACCTGCTCTGCTACCTTAAGTGACCGGTATACATGCACACCAGGTCCCTCTGATCCTCAGTGATTCCCAAGGTCCTGCCATTGATAATCATGGATTATTTTGCTCTGTTTGTCCTGCTCAGTGCATCACCTCACACTTATCCAGATTGAATTTCATCTGCCACACCAGTCTATATCCTCCAGTAATTGAAGGCTATCCTCCTATTTCCCACCCCACCAATTTTCGTACCATCCGCAAACTTATTGATCAACCCTGCTACATTCATATCTAAATCTTTTATATAAACCACAAACAACAAAGGCCCCAACACTGATCCCTGTGGGACCCTACTGGACACAGGCTCCCAGTCAGAACACCAGCGCTCGACCATCACTCTTTGCTTCCTGCCACTCAGCCAATTCTGGATATAATTTGCCAAATTTCCTTGGATCTTACGTTCGCCATCAGTCTCCCATGAGGGACCTTATCAAATGCCTTGCTGAAATCAAAGTAGACTACGTCAAATGCATTTTCCTCATCACACCTGGTCACCTCTTTGGAAAATTCAATCAATTGGTCAGACATGACCCCCCCTTAACAAAACTATGCCGACTATTCTCGATAAATCCTGCCTCTCGAAATACAGATTAATTCTGTCTCAGAATTGCTTCAAATAGTTCCCCACCACGGAGGCTAAACTGACTGACTTGTACTTTCCTGGTGTATCTCTTCCTGGATAATGGTACCACATTGGCCACAGGTGATATGCCGGAGGACTGGAGGAAAGCCAAAGAGAATTGGAAATTACTGCCAGCGCTGCTGCTATTTCCTCCCCTGACTCACTCAGCCGCTTGAGATACATTTCATGAGATTTGTCTACTTTTAAGTCTGCCAGACCACTCAGAATCTCCTCTCTCGGTTAATCTCAAATTTTATTACACTCTTTTCCCCCCCCCCCCCGCCTCATTTTGATGCTACACTGTCCCTTTCAAGAGTGAACACCATCACATGGTACTCACTTAGAACCCCAACTACATTCTCTGGCTTCACAGTTTACAACTGTGGTCCAGAAAGGGCTCTTTCCTTAGTTATCCTTTTACCCTAATGTGCTTGCAAAACAACTTGGGATTTTCCTTTATTTTACCAGCCAGTATCCTTTCATGTATCCTTTTTGCACTCCTAATTTCCTGTTTAAGTTCCCTCGTGCAATGTGCACAATGCATATGCGTCCACTGTTTCTGCTGTTTTGAGCCATCAATATCTGCCATAAACTTCCCTTTTTCTTTCCATCCCTCGATATCTAGGATTCACTGGATTGGTTGGTCCCACTCTTTCTTGATTGGAACATGTTGGCCCTGTAATCTTCCCATTTCCTTCTTGAGAGCATCCCATTGCCCTCTCACAGATTTACCTGCCCCCAATCCACTCTGGCCAACTCATATCTACTCTCATGAATCGGCCTTCCCCCAGTTTAGAACTTTGATTTCAGGCCCATGGAATGATTGGAGCTGATCGGAGAGTTGCGGAGACCTACAACAAGGACAAGGAGAATGGAGCCAGCTCCAAGGACAAGCCAGAGACCGTCAAGCGGAGATCATCTATCATTAACGTGAGGAAGACAGACGTCGGTCCCTGTTCCTTACCGCCTGCCGAATCTGCTCCGTACGGTAGCACAGTGGGTGGCACAGTTGCTCCACAGCACCAGGGTCCCAGAGTCCACACATTCTCCCCGTGTCTGCATGGGCTTCCTCCGGGTGCTCCCATTTCCTCCCACAAGTCCCAAAAGATGTGCTGTTATGTGAATTGGACATTCTGAATTCTCCCTCCGTGTACCCGAACAGGCACCAGAGTGTGGCGACTAAGAGCTTTTCACAGTAACTTCATTGAAGTACTAATGCAAGCCTACTTGTGACAATCCACGAACAGGCACCGGAGTGCGGCAACTAGGGGTTTTTCACAGTAACTTCATTGCAGTGTTAATGTAAGCCTACTTGTGACAATAAAGATTATCGTCTTTGTCCCTTTCCATAAAAATCTTGAATCTAATGGAGTTAGTGTCTGCAAAATGCTCCCCCACTGATACTTGCCCAGTTTGTTACCGAAAATTAAGTCCAGGACCATCCCCTCTCTTGTAGGTCCTTCTGCACATTGTTAGAAAGGGGGATAGCCACAGGGGAATCCTGCACTACCTACCTTCCTCTATTCTGCCTGGTGGTCCCCATGCCCTCTCAGCCTATTCAATCCTCACCTGCGTGCGACCACCTCACTCAACAGGTTATCCATGACCTGCTCAGCATCGCGAATGCTCCACAGCAAATCTACCCACAGCTCAGCTCCAAAATGCGGTTAGCCAGCAGCTGCAGTTGGACACACTCCCTTCACAAGTGTCACCAAAGACACCTGAAGCTGCCATGATTTGCTACATGCAAAAGGAGTTTTTCACAGGTACAAGCTCTCCTGCCATGACTACACTTAAGCCCTTATTTGCTCCCATTTTACAAGAAAAGCTGTATAATAATATTTACTTACCTCACCTCCCTAACTCTTTGTTTACTTGTGACTTTATTATAATGACCCTGACTTGCATTTATTTATGCTATTTCTCAATATTCCCCTCCTCCAAAAGAACGAACACACTTCTGTACACGTGACTTGTTTCACTGTTCCAGGTGTGGAAAAGTTGTTCACATTAGCCGATTGTGCAAAGACTGGAGGTCTGTTATTTGTGTCCACCACCATTCACAACTGCAGTGCAGACTCGATGAGCAAATGACCTCCTTCGGCACTGTAGAGATTCTGTGCATGTGGCAGGACTGCAAATCTGTCATCCAATTGATTGATTGTGGGATCCTGTAAAGCACAATGCTATCAATGTTTATATCGCATGGTTGTCGTGTTTCAGCTTAATCAGGTTGGCGTCTCATTTAGATAGCTCTATGCTGCTCCTGTAGGCTCTGTGGACAATCATCAATAAACCGGGGTTAATCAGTAAAGAAATCAAGGGTTATGGGTGTTGCCTTTTCTGTGCTCTGCTGTAACTATGGCAGTGAGTTTGCCCCCCTTTTGATATCAATATTCTAATGCTCAGAGTCGCCATGTATCAAATGATACCACCACAAGGTTCAACCAGCTATCGATCGAAGAGCCAAACACCAGTTAGTTAGTTCAAGGTCAAGGGTACTTTAATTTATATACACACACACAAAAAAGTCATGCAACATACACTACTAGTTAACTACACCTATCGAATAAGACAACCTGTACTTAACTTTAGGCACCCGGCTTAGGTCAGAGGAACAGTGGCCGCTGTTTGATTCTGGATCTATCGAGTCTGTAGAGTAACTGCTGCTCAGCTAGGCACAACCATCTGGTAGCAGGTGTTGAACTTGGACTTGCTTCTCGTGGTGCTGCGACTGGAGATGGTAGTAGACCGGCCGCCAGGTCCAAAAGAGGATGAACGCATGGTGGACTCTCTTCTTATGCATAGGGGTTTTTGCGCTCTTTTGGGCGGTCCTTCTGTTTGGACCCCACTAATTGGGTGATCCCTCATCACTATGTTCGATTTCTAACCAATAAATGGGCAGGTGCCTGGATGGCTGGGCGTGTCCCAAACGGTCACTAACCTGTTGTTTACGCTTCCCTAGAACAGGGTGTGGCACCGAAATGTCTGGGACTGTACCGGTAGCTCAAGTACCAGTCCTTTGTCTTGGTGCAGTTGGGCCATCAAATGCTAAACGGTCCATCAAAATGCTAATTAGTCAGAGTTTCGTTACTGTCTGGACTCCCTCATTTGCAAATATAATTTTCAGGCTCCGAGCCTGCCTGAATCTTGCTTTGTCCATTTTACCCACTAGGCTTTGTGAGTTTCTCTGTTCCTGGTTCTGGTTGCAAGTGGCCATCCCAGATGGCTACATGGGGATAAGGCGGTAATGCGGAGTTGAGAATATCAGATCAGCCATGGTGGCTTTGAACGGCAGAGCAGACTCGATGCACCAAGAGATTTATTTCTGTTTCTACACCTTTGCTTGATGATAATGGAGGGATATGCCAGGCGATGAGATTACAAATGGTCTTTAAATCCAATTCTGTTAAAGCTGATCATGGATCTCAGTTTAATTTACTAGAATGATAACAAAGTTTTGCGCAAGTTGAGGAGACACAGCTGGAGTGAGACACATCCAGAGTGGGAATTTGGAACTTGGCAATTTGGTGCAGTGAGGTAATTCGGTGCAGAGTGGGAGAAGGTGCTTCTTCCCTACTGTTTTGTTCTCTCTCTCTCTTCTGGCCTGTAACTTTTAATCTGCAGGGAAAGAACCAGAGAGCATCTGAGACCCTGAGTGAGTTCTCCCAGTGAGCCAGAGAAGACACAGCCAGAGTGAGGCATAATCAAGAGTGAGTTTGGGAATTTTAAGCTAGGCGGGAACAAAAAGCTGGGTGGGGAGGAGGAGGTGCTTTTTAACCCTGGTAAGTGACTGGTAAGTAGTTTTTCTTTTCATTGTCTAATTTATTTATTTTTTCTTTCATTTTTTGTAATTGTATAACTTTACCTAAGGTTTAAGACATGGCAGGAGATCGCAGCCCCATGTCATGCTCCTCGTGTGCGATGTGGGAGCTCAGGGACACGTTCACTGTCCCTGGCTCCTTCACGTGCAAGAAGTATGTTCAGTTGCAGCTCCTGTTAGACCGCTTGATGGCTCTGGAGTTGCGGATGGACTCACTTCAGAGCATCCGCGATGCTGAGGACATCGTGGATAGCACGTTTAGCGAGCTGGTCACACCGCAGGTGAAAGTTACTGAGGGAGATAGAAAATGGGTGACCGAAAGACAGAGCAAGAGTAGGAAGGCAGTGCAGGTGTCCCCTGTGGTAATCTCCCTGCAAAACAGATATACCGCTTTGGATACTTTGGAGATGGCTCACCAGGGGAAGGCAGCAGCAGCAAGGTCATGGCACCGTGGCTGGCTCTGCTGTACAGCAGGGCAGGAAGAAGAATGGCAGGGCTATAGTGATAGGGGGCTCAATCATAAGGGGAATAGACAGGCGGTTATACGGATGCAATCGAGACTCCAGGATGGTATGTTGCCTCCCTGGTGCAAGGGTCAAGGATGTCTCGGACTGGCTGCAGGACATTCCCCGGGGGGGGGGGGGGGGGGGGGGGGGAGGAGCGAGAGCGAGAGCGAGAGCGAGAGAACAGCCGGCTGTCGTGGTACACATAGGCACCAACGATATAGGTACAAAACGGGATGAGGCCCTGCAAGCTGAATTCAGGGAGTTAGGAGTTGAACTAAAAAGTAGGACCTCAAAAGGTACTAATCTCAGGATTGCTACCAGTGCGACGAGCTAATCAGAGTAGGAATGTCAGGATAGATAGCATGAATGCGTGGCTCGAGGGATGGTGCAAGAGGGAGGGATTCAAATTCCTGGGGCATTGGAACCGGTTCTGGAGGAGGTGGAGCCAGTACAAACCGGACGGTCTGCACCTGGGCAGGACTGGAACCGATGTCCTAGGTGTCCTAGGGCCTTGCTTGCTAGAGCTGTTGGGGAGGGTTTGAACTAATGTGGCAGGGGAATGGGAACCGATGCAGGAAGTTGGAAGGTAGTAAAACAGGGACAGAAGCAAAACGAAGGGGGAAAGTGTAAAGCAGAGAAGCCATAGTCAAAAATCAAAAAGGACGACAGTAAAAGGTACAGTGACTGAGGGGAGCTCAGTGAATAGGCCCAGTAACACTAAAAGGAATAAAACGAGAAGTAAAAACATTAGTGGTAAGCGATGTGGCAGGCTGTTACATGAAGAAATGGGCTCAACGACAAGGAAAATTTGGAGAAAAGTTAAGAGGAGATATAACTTAGGAGAGGTTACTGATTGAGGTGTTAAGATTCAAAACAGAGGTTAAAAAAGCCAACATAAGTGTACTTTATCTGAATGCTCGTGGTATTCATAATAAGGTAAATGAGTTGATGGCGCAAATCATCGTGAATGATTACGATTTAGTGGCCATCACTGAAACATGGTTAAAGGATGGTCACGACTGGGAGTTAAATATCCGAGGGTATCAAACTACTCGGAAGGACAGAGTGGATGGTAAGGGAGGTGGTGTAGCTCTGTTATTTAAGGATGACATCCGGGCAATAGGAAAGGATGACATTGGTGCTATGGAGGATAAAGTAGAATCCATTTGGGTGGAAATCAGGAATAGCAAGACGGAAAAGTCACTGATAGGAGCAGTCTATAGGCCAACAAATAGTAACATCATGGTGGGGCAGGCAATAAACAAAGAAATAACGGATGCATGTAGAAATGGTACAGCAGTTATCATGGGGGATTTAAATCTACATGTCGATAGGTTTAACCAGGTCGGTCAAGGCAACCTTGAGGAGGAGTTTATAGAATGTATCCGCGATAGTTTCCTAGAACAGTATGTAATGGAACCTACGAGGGAACAAGCGGTCCTAGATCTTGTCCTGTATAATGAGACAGGATTGATTCATGACCTCGTAGTTAGGTATCCTCTCGGAAGGAGCTATCACAATATGGGGGAATTTAAAATACAGATGGAGGGCGAGAAGGTAAAATCAAATACTCGTGTTTTGTGCTTAAGCAAAAGGAGATTACAATGGGATGAGACAAGAACTAGCTAAGGTAGACTGGGAGCAAAGACTTTATGGTGGAACAGTTGAGGAACAGTGGAAAACCTTTCAAGCAAAGGTTTATATCAACAAAAAGGAAGGACGGTAGAAAGAGGGAAAATCGACCGTGGATATCTAAGGGAGAGTATCAAATTGAAGGAAAAAGCAGACAAAGTGGCAAAGATTAGTGGGAGACTAGAGGACTGGGAAATCTTTAGGGGGCAACAGAAAGTTACTAAAAAAAAAAATCTATAAAGAAGAGTAAGATAGATTATGGGAGTAAACTTGCTCAGAATATAAAAACAGATAGTAAGAGGTAAAGAGTGGCTAAGGTAAATATTGGTCCTTTAGAGGATGAGAAGGGAGTTTTAATAATAGGAGATGAGGAAATGGCTAAGGAACTGAACAGGTTTTTAGGGTCGGTCTTCACAGTGGAAGACACAAATAACATGCCAGTGACTGATAGAAATGAGGCTATGACAGGTGAGGACCTTGAGAGGATTGTTATCATTAAGGAGGTAGTGATGGGCAAGCTAATGGGGCTAAAGGTAGACAAGTCTCCTGGCCCTGATGGAATGCATACTAGAGTGCTAAAAGAGATGGCTAAGGAAATTGCAAATGCAGTGATAATTTACCAAAATTCACTAGACTCTGGGGTGGTCCCGGGAGATTGTAAATTAGCAAACGTGACACCACTGTTTAAAAAAGGAGGTAGGCAGAGAGCGGGTAATTATAGGCCGGTGAGCTTAACTTCGGTAGTAGGGAAAATGCTGGAATCTATAATCAAGGAAAAAATAGCGAGGCATCTGGATATAAATTGTCCCATTGGGCAGATGCAGCATAGGTTCATAAAGGGCAGGTCGTGCCTAACTAATTTAGTGGAATTGTTTGAGGACATTACCAGTGCAGTAGATAACAGGGAGCCAATGGATGTGGTATATCTGGATTTCCAGAAAGCCTTTGACAAGGTGCCGCACAAAAGGTTGCTGCATAAGGTAAAGATGCATGGCATTAAGGGTAAAGTAGTAGCATGGATAGAGGATTGGTTAATTAATAGAAAGCAAAGAGTGGGGATTAATGGGTGTTTCTCTGGTTGGCAATCAGTAGCTAGTGGTGCACCTCAGGGATCCGTGTTTGGCCCACAATTGTTCACAATTTACATAGATGATTTGCAGTTGGGGACCAAGGGCAATGTGTCCAAGTTTGTAGACGACACTAAGATGAGCAGTAAAGCAAAAAGTGCAGAGGTTACTGGAAGTCTGCAGAGGGATTTGGATAGGTTAAGTGAAATGGCTAGTGTCTGGCAGATGGAATACAATGTTGACAAATGTGAGATTATCCATTTTGGTAGGAATAACAGCAAACGGGATTATTATTTAAATTATAAAATATTAAAACATGCTGCTGTGCAGAGACCTGGGTGTGCTCGTGCATGAGTCACAGAAAGTTGGTTTACAGGTGCAGCAGGTGTTTAAGAAGGCAAAAGGAATTTTGTCCTTCATTGCTAGAGGGATGGAGTTTATGACTAGGCAGGTTATGCTGCAATTGTATAAGATGTTAGTGAGGCCACACCTGGAGTATTGTGTTCAGTTTTGGTCTCCTTACTTGAGAAAGGACGTACTGGCACTGGAGGGTGTGCAGAGGAGATTCACTAGGTTAATCCCAGAGCTGAAGGGGTTGGATTACGAGGAGAGGATGAGTAGACTGGGACTGTACTCGTTGGAATTTAGAAGGATGAGAGGGGATCTTATAGAAACATATAAAATTATGAAGGGAATAGATAGGATAGATGCGGGCAGGTTGTTTCCACTGGCGGGTGAAAGCAGAACTTGGGGGCATATCCTCAAAATAAGGGGAAGTAGATTGAGGATTGAGTTTAGGAGGAACTTATTCACCCAAAGGGTTGTGGATCTATGGAATTCCTTGCCCAGTGAAGCAGTTGAGGCTCCTTCATTAAATGTTTTTAAGATAAAGATAGATAGTTGTTTGAGGAATAAAGGGATTAAGGGTTATGGCGTTCGGGCCGGAAAGTGGAGCTGAGTCCACAAAAGATCAGCCATGATCTCATTGAATGGCGCAGCAGGCACGAGGGGCCAGATGGCCTATTCCTGCTCCGAGTTCTTATGGTCTTATGTTCTTTAAAATATCGTAGGTCTGAAATAAAACAAAGTGCTAGAAAAACTCAGCAGGTCTGGCGACAGAGAAACAGCACTACCAGAGTGCAATGAAGAACTAGGAGTAGGCAATTCAGCGTCTCAAACCTTCTTTGCCATTCAATATGATCATGGCTAATCACATCTCTGCATCAACTCCATTTTCTTGCCCATTCCCCATGTCCTTCAACCCATTACTAATGAGAAGTCTATCTTATCGCCTCAAATTTACTCAATGTCCTGGCAGCCACTGCACTCTGGGGTAGTGAATTCCACAGATTAACGACCCTTTGAGAGAATCTGTTTTAAATCTGATGACCCCTGATCCCAACACAGACACCTCATTCTAGATTGCCCCACAAGAGGAAGCATCCATTGTACATCTACTTTATACACTCTTTTTGCACATTCACCCCTCGTTTGCATGGGTCTCGCCCCCCCAACCCAAAGATGTGCAGGCTAGGTGGATTGGCCATGCTAAATTGCCCCTTAATTGGATAAAATGAATTGGGTACTCAAAAAAAAACAACTTTATACTCTGTATCTTGTATACCTCAATTAGATCTCCTCTAAACTCGGGAGTGTGTAGGGCTGCTCAATCTCTCCATTTTTTTTTTTAAACTTAAGAGTACCCAATTCATTTTTTACCAATTAAGGGATAATTTAGCGTGTTCAATCCACCTACCTTGCACATCTTGGGTTGTGGAGGTGAAACCTACGCAAACACGGGGAGAATGTGCAAACTCCACACGGTCAGTGACCCAGAGCCGGGATCGAACCTGGGACCGAACCTGGGACCTTGGTGCCGTGAGGCAACAGGGCTAACCCACTGCGCCACCATGCTGCCCCAATCTCTCTTCATAAGACAAACCCCTCATCTCTGGAATCAATCTAGTGAACCTCCTCTGAACTACCTCTAATGCAACAACGTCCCTCCTCAAATAAGTGGACCAAAACCGTGAACAGTACTCCAGGTGCAGTCTCACCAATGCCATGTCCAGTTGCAGCAACACAACTCTGTTTTTATACCCCTGCAACGCACAAAATTCCATTCACCTCCCTTATTACTTGTTTTACCTGCATGCAAGTTTTCTGTGATATATGCACGAGGACACCAGGATTCCGGTGCACTGAGGTTTCTCTCCATTTAAGTAATAAGGCTCTGCAAACCCATCTGCCTTCAATCCCAATAGTTTTAGTACTTTTTCCCTATTGATGATAGGTTTCCCCACAGACCAAAGATGTGCAGGTTAGGTGGACTGGCCATGATAGATTGCCCTTGGTGTCCTAAAAGGGTTGGGTGCAGGTGTGGGTTTAAATGTGATGCTGGTGCTGACTCGATGGACCAAATGGCCTCCTTATGAACTGTAAATTCAATGTATTGCTTTGCACTATGTTTTGGGTCGTTGCTCAGTTTTGTATGCAAGTGAACTTTGTTCTTAATGGGAGATGGTGAGTGTAATTTTCTTCTTTGTGCTTGTTGGGGATTGTGATTTTTTTTGCATATGTACGTTCGAGCGGGTGTGGGAGGTGGAGGTCGCTATGGACATGGAGAAGGCCTTTGGCCGGGTGGAGTGGAAATATTTGTGGGAGGTCCTTGGGTTTGGGTAGCAGAGTCGTTAGCACAGTTGATTCACAGCTCCAGGGTTCCAGGTTCAATTCCTGGCTTGGGTCACTGTCTGTGCGGAGTCTGCACGTTCTCCCCATGTCTGCATGGGCTTCCTTTTCTCCCACAGTTCAAAAATGTGCAGGTTAGGTGGGTTGGCCATGATAAATTGCCCTTAGTGCCCAAAAAGGCACATTTGGGTCCGGTTGCTGTACGAGGTGCCGGTGGCGTTGCGGTCGAAACGAGTGAGCTCAGGCTATTTTAGACTGAGCCAGGGAAACCAGGCAGGGATGTCCACTCTCCCCATTGTTATTTGCCTTGGTTATAGAGCCATTGGCGATAGCGCCGTGAGCATCAAAGGGATGCAGGGGCTAGTGGTGGGGGGGGCCCACAGGGTCTTGTTGTATGCGGATGACCTACTCCTGTATATTTCTGACCCATTAGGGGGGGGGGGATAGGAGAGATTATGCGGATCCTAGGGGAATTTGGCTGGTTCTCGGTGTATGAATTGAATATGGGTAAAAGTTAGGTTTTTGTGATCTAGGCGAGGGGCAGGAGGAGAAATCATAGAATTTACAGTGCAGAAGGAGGCCATTCAGCCCATCAAGTCTGCACCAGCCCTTGGAAAGAGCACCGTCCCTAAGCCCACACCTCCACCCTATCCCCGTAACCCCACCTAAACTTTTTGGGCACTAAGGGCAATTTATCGTGGCCAACCCACCTAACCTGCACATTTTTGAAGCCCGGTGGTGGTGGCGGCTCTTGAGAGTTGAGGCAGTGGAGGGAACCCAGATAGGGGAGGTGAAGTGCACGTGGGAAAATGAGATGGGCAAGGAGTTATGGGCAGGTCCGTGAGTGGATGCTCTGAGTAGAGTCAACACGTCCTCGTCATGTGCCTGAGGAAATTAATAAATGAATGTGATAAAAATAGGATTATTAGTTAAAATAGTATAGATAAATAGGGCCGGTCCGATGGTAGTGAGCTCAAAGACAAAGGACAAAGGGATTTAGCAAAAACCTGTTTGAGACCCTCGGGGGAGGGTAGCCGCATGGTGAAAAGGATGCTGGGGTTACAATGCAAAGTGACCAATTAGGATATAGGGCCAGGTCAGGAGGTGTATAGAATGACCAATGGGAAGCTTATATGTGAATCTTACTGCGAGTTTGAATACATTAGCAGATACCCTTTTGTCTTCTGTCTCTCTTGCTGTGGAACTCACAGGAGGCGGCTGTGTGTTCTGGAGTTCTACTAGTAAGCCAGCCTTGCAAGTTGCTTATTATTAAATGATACTATACCTACAAATCCATCTCTCATTTTATTGAGCCAGACTACCGGGTGAAGAATTTAAAGATCAACATTTGGTGCCTGAAACCCGGGTTTCTCCAGACGATCACCGGCCAGCTGCGAACTCAGAATTAGGCTGATTTTGGACACGGAAAGTGGACATGGGCCCACAACGCGAGTAGCTTAAAATTGCCACGTTGATCTCCCCTTTCCCATGGACTGATTGGCCTGGTCAATCGCGGCTGGCACGGTACGATCGTCTCGACGAAATCAAAGGTCAGTCTGGGGATTAGAAAAGTCGGAAAATCAGTCGATGTAGGTACGACTAAGGGTTGGTTTAACTGATGGGATGTAATAGTTACGTTACAGTTCAGTTAAGGGTTGGTTTAACTGATGGGATGTAATCGTTATGTTACAGTTCAGTTAAGGATTGGTTTAACTGATGGGATGTCTTAATTGGGACAGTTCAGTTAGAGGTTGTTTGTGGGATTCAGTTCCATGTGTGTTTTGGGAACTATAGTTGGTTAAGTAAAATTGTATCCTTGGACTGTAGTGGCGAACAACGCAGTCTTGAGGACTAGTTCGAGATAATGGGGAATTGCTTGGATAATACGAGTGATCCAAACAGTTCTTTGCAAATATTATGTGATATTTATCTGGATAAAGCGAGAGATTTTAGAAAACTATCAGCAACTTTAAGAAAGAAATTGGGAGACGAATGGCCACTAGGGGGCACTAAAGATCTGGACTTAATTAAACAAATTCAGACGGAAATTTGGAAGAAACATCAAAGCTTCCGAGCGAAAGAGTTGATATGGAGACAATATTGTCAAGAGGAGAGGGATAAGATCATGTTATCAAGTTGGCAAGACAATGCCCTTAAAATGGGGATTCCAATTAGTGAAGGCGGGACTCAGAAAACTCTAGAGGTCTTGAAAAAGGAGTGTGCATTCAAAAAACGCGCGAGTAAAGAGAGGGAGCTGCCTACTGGGGCAGACTCAAGTAAAAAAAAATGGGCTACGTAGTTCAATGGCTGGCCTTGCATTGACAGAGGTAGACGATGACTTAGATAATTGGACCATGTCGGGTAGAGTCCCCACTGCACCAGTAGCATTGCCTGCACTAATTCCAGAGCCCCCAGGATTGCTCCTTCCCAGATTCACATCATACCAGCCTCACCAGTCCCTTTGGTTGCGGTTAGAGAAGAGGAGCTCGGTTCCACAAGCCCCGTTAGTTCTAGGACCAGATCCCGGACAATAAGAGAGGGGTCTGATCCCAAACGGCAACAATTGCCCATACCACAGGGATCTCTTAAGGCCGAAGTCTTGAGACAGACACATGTAGGAACAAAGAAAACGGGGGGGGGGGGGAATGGTTCCGAGGGGCCGGAACTCCCCCTAGTGGAATGGAAAAACGTTGAAGTCTCTGACGAGCCAGAGGAATCCGCTAAAGCGCCCCCTAGTGAGACTCTGAGACAGTTGCCGGTTAGGAAGATACCGAATCCTGATGCTGCGACAGCCGCAGCCCAACCAACAATAGATATTTATTTCCCATGGAGCCCCAGTGAGATGATGGCTATTCTGGCTGCAATCCCAGACAGGAAGAAATCTCCTGCTGCTTTCGTGGACTATCTGAGAACTACCATCTCAGTTTACCAAGCTGACTCTCGGGACCTCTGGGCCCGAGTCCACCAGGTTTTAACCCCAGCAGAATACCGCAGTCACCTTAACCATTTAAATTATGCTAGCCACGCCGCACTTCAGCAAGCCCATGCCTTGGACGACGATAGACAGACACAGATCCTGAATGCGTTGAATGCCACGTTTTAAAAGCCCATAAACATCTCTATTATCTTAGATATCAAACCTAGGAAGCCTGAGGAGCCAGAGGACTTTCTGGAACTCTTTAATGAACTCTACCGTGCGCAGTCAGGCGACTTGCTGTATCAGAATGGCCAGAATTCCCCTCAGTCCTGTGCTATGTTAATGCATTGCCTACCACCTTCTGTGGCCACTGCCGTGAAATGTAATAACATGAATTGGACAGAGAACAACCCTTCCCAGATGGCCCAGGCAGTCAGATTTTATTGGAAGGAGGGTGAAGGCCAGGAAGGAGGCTCAGTTACAAAGATTAAGACGGAGTACGTGATGAGAAAGGATGATCTGAAACCCCAACCAGCGGCAGATACAGTGGCTTACCAGCTGGAACCCCAATATTGCGATGGGGGGTGGGTGGATCAACAAGGGGGAGGATATCTAACACACCCGAATGGATCCGCAGCCCCTCTTTATGGCCCACCGTATGCACCAACAGCTTTACAACTGCCGCCCCCACCGTATGCACCAAGGGGTCAATGGTCTACTGGGAAAAGAGGACGGGGCAGATATAGAGGGAACAATGCATGTTTTAATTGTGGCCGTACAGATCACTGGCATCAGGAATGCCCCTTTAGAAGACAGCCAGCAGGGGGAGACTACCCGAACCAAAGGAGGGGGTACCCACCGAGGGGAGGACAGACGAGGTACACCGACTTCTCCCAGGCAAACCCTTTCCCAACACAAGATTGACTAGCTAATTTAGTCATACGGACTCTCCAATCGGACAGGGAACCTATTATCTCTCTGCAGATAGGAGATCAACATCACACATTTGTAATCGACACTGGAGCAGCCATGTCTTCAGTGCAATCAGAACTTCAACTACCACTATCCGACCACACCCAGCATTTGTCGGGGTTCCAAGGCCAGGTGTGTGAGTATCCTATTTCTGATCCTGTGGTAGTCACTTATGAGAATAAGTCTACAGATCATCCGTTTGTGGTGACTACTGGATTGGACTGTAACTTGTTGGCCAGAGATTTACTGTGTATCTTCCAGCTACAGCTCGAGTGCGGGGATGAAGGGGTAATGGTTCAATCATGGAGGACGAGACAACAGTGCTATATTTCTGTCATGCCACAGTGGTGGGCGATAGATATTGAACATTCACTGTGCCACGTTACACTGGCCTATGATAGAAACGGACAGAACAGGGAGTTGGAGGACAAATACCAGCCGTTAATTGGGACCGAATGGTCGGTCAAGATTACAGCCACAGTCACGGGAAAAGAAGGTACAGCCGATTTTGTTACAATACCACCACATTTATGGCTACAGTCAGCTTCTGTAGGCCCTCACATTACACGTCAAGTCCAAGACCAATACCATGCCAAAGATTTGGGGCCTATGGTAAGGAGGGCAGTGGATCATTCAGATCCAACGGAGTACAAACTTCAAGTCATGCCAGACGGCACTTCCATAAAATATTTTGAGCTCCCCTGAAACTATTAACACTCGTCTTCAGCATCATCTGGGACTTGACGTTTTGGAATATGTCAGCCCGCAGGTCTGGGCAGAATGCCCAACACAAGAACTAGGAGCAGGCCATCTGGCCCCTCGAGCCTGCTCCGCCATTCAATTAGATCATGGCTGATCTTTTGTGGACTCAGCTCCACTTTCCGGCCCGAACACCATAACCCTTAATCCCTTTATTCTTCAAAAAAACTATCTATCTTTACCTTAAAAACATGTAATGAAGGAGCCTCAACTGCTTCACTGGGCAAGGAATTCCATAGATTCACAACCCTTTGGGTGAAGAAGTTCCTCCTAAACTCAGCCTCAAAATAAGGGGAAGTAGATTTAGGACTATGTCCCCTAGTTCTGCTGTCACCCGCCAGTGGAAACAACCTGCCCGCATCTATCCTATCTATTCCCTTCATAATTTTAAATGTTTCTATAAGATCCCCCCTCATCCTTCTAAATTCCAACGAGTACAGTCCCAGTCTACTCAACCTCTCCTCATAATCCAACCCCTTCAGCTCTGGGATTAACCTAGTGAATCTCCTCTGCACACCCTCCAGCGCCAGTACGTCCTTTCTCAAGTAAGGAGACCAAAACTGAACACAATACTCCAGGTGTGGCCGCACTAACACCTTATACAATTGCAACATAACCTCCCTAGTCTTAAACTCCATCCCTCTAGCAATGAAGGACAAAATTCCATTTGCCTTCTTAATCACCTGTTGCACTTGTAAACCAACCTTCTGTGACTCATGCAATAGCACACCCAAGTCTCTGAACAGCGGCATGCTTTAATATTTTATCGTTTAAATAATAATCCCGTTTGCTGTTAATCCTACCAATATGGATAACCTCAGTTGTCAACATTGTATTCCATCTGCCAGACCCTAGCCATTCACTTAACCTATCCAAATCCCTCTGCAGACTTCCAGTATCCTTTGCACTTTTCGCTTTACCACTCATAGTGTCATCTGCAAACTTGGACACATTGCCCTTGGTCCCCAACTCCAAATCATCTATGTAAATTGTGAACAATTGTGGGCCCAACACGGATCCCTGAGGGACACCACTAGCTACTGATTGCCAACCAGAGAAACACCCATTTATCCCCACTCTTTGCTTTCTATTAATTAACCAATCCTCTATCCATGTTACTACTTTACCCTTAATGCCATGCATCTTTACCTTATGCAGCAACCTTTTGTGCGGCACCTTGTCAAAGGCTTTCTGGAAATCCAGATATACCACATCCATCGGCTCCCCGTTATCTACTGTACTGGTAATGTCCTCAAAAAATTCCACTAAATTAGTTAGGCATGACCTGCCCTTTACGAACCCATGCTGCGTCTGCCCAATGGGACAATTTCTATCCAGATGCCTCGCAATTTCTTCCTTGATGATAGATTCCAGCATCTTCCCTACTACCGAAGTTAAGCTCACTGGCCTATAATTTCCTGCTTTCTGCCTACCTCCTTTTTTAAACAGTGGCGTCACGTTTGCTCATTTCCAATTCACCGGGACCACCCCAGAGTCTAATGAATTTCGGTAAATTATCACTAGTGCATCTGCAATTTCCCTAGCCATCTCTTTTAGCACTCTGGGATGCATTCCATCAGGGCCAGGAGACTTGTCTACCTTTAGCCCCATTAGCTTGCCCATCACTCCCTCCTTAGTGATAACAATCCTCTCAAGGTCCTCACCTGTCATAGCCTGTCATAGTGCAGGATTTACGTTCTATCAATACCATCGTGCAGCCATTACATGCTCTCGTCCCTAATCCTGCCCACATACTGGCTCAAATTCCAGCTCGAGCCTGGGTCTTCGCCATAGTTGACCTCCAGCACGCTTTCTTTGCCCTTCCGCTCGCATCTGAAAGTCAATATTTGTTTGCCTTCACTTATAATGGACAGCAGTATACCTGGACCCGACTGCCTCAGGGGTTCGTCAACTCACCTACGCTCTTCTCCAGATGTCTGCAGACCCAACTCCAGGCCTTGACGTTGGAGCATGGTTCCACTCTAGTTCAGTATGTTGATGACCTATTGGTAGCGAGTCCCGATGAGCCCAGTAACAGGGATGATGTGATCCAGTTATTAAACCACCTAGCCTCGTTGGGTTACGTTGTTTCACAATCAAAGGTCCTGGTGGCTCAGACAAAGGTCAAGTTCTTAGGGGTGTTACTTACAGCCACAGACAGAAGTCTTGAACCCAGTAGGCTTGAACCCATATGCCAATTCCCCGCCCCTACCACAGTCAAGGAGGTCCGTCATTGGCTGGGTATGGTGAATTATTGTAGGCAGTGGATACCGAACATCGCTGTCTATACAAAGCTGCTGACGCCTTACACTAGCGAAGGGGGGAATTTTACTCTCACCACCGAGGCCTTCCGTTGCCTGAAGCAGGCCTTATTACAAGCACCGGCACTCGGCAGGCCCCTGTACGACCGACCGTTCCAGATATACTGTACTGTTCTGGAAGGGTGTTCCAACAGCGGTACTCACCCAGCAACATGGGGATAAGCACCGGCCAGTGGCATATTACTCTTCCAAACTTGATCCAGTGGCGTTGGGCTACCCTGTTTGCACCCAGATCCTGGCAGCGATATACAATAGTCTGCAGGCTGCTGCCAATCTAACTCTCCAATGGGACATTACGGTGTATAGCTCCCACTCGGTCATCGCACTGTTGGGACAACTGCAGACGCAGCATCTTACCGCAGCTCGTCAGAATAGGTATGAAATATACCTTTTAAACAATCCACATCTGACATTTAAATATTGTACCACTCTCAATCCAGCCTGTTTTCTTAGCGGTCCCCCTGACCATGAAGACGCGCCTGGCCACAACTGTCTAGCCCTGATTCAGGAAGCTACTTCGATAAGGGAAGATCTGAGCGATATACCGTTAGATCAACCTGACATGATTATGTATGTTGATGGCAGTGCATTAATAAGCCCCACTGGCCAGAAACTGTCCGGTTACACAATCGTGGATCAGGGTGACCTGACCCTAGAAGCAGCCGCTTTTCAGACCAACAAGCCGAACTTTTTGCCCTTACCCGTGCATGTATATTTGGGGCAGATCGCCGGGTAAATATTTACACTGACTCACGGTACGCCTTCGGGGTGGTTCATGACTTTGGACAGCTCTGGAAGCATAGGGGATTCCTTAACTCGGCAGGCATGGAGATATCCCACCGGGGTTTAGTTAATGACCTACTGCAGGCCCTCCTTATGCCCGTGCAGATTTCCGTCATTAAATGCGCTGCCCATACAAACAGTAAGACCCCGGTTGACGTTGGTAATGAACGTGCAGATTGTGCAGCGCAGACAGCCGCGCAAACTCAGCAAGTGATAGTGCCTAAAATATTGAGTCAGACTAAACGTTCTGCAGTACATAGGTCTGCCTCTGACAAGCCAATGCCAACCATCCAAGACGTCACAAGGTTACAGGAGGACGCTCCCGTGAGTGATAAACAACTGTGGAAACGGTTAGGTTGTACATATGATTCTGTTTCTTCTTTATGGACCACTCCAGCACATCAGACTTGTATGTCTTATGTGCTGGCTT
Source organism: Scyliorhinus canicula (assembly GCF_902713615.1). Lineage (NCBI taxonomy): Eukaryota > Metazoa > Chordata > Chondrichthyes > Carcharhiniformes > Scyliorhinidae > Scyliorhinus > Scyliorhinus canicula. The sequence goes on from NC_052150.1 coordinate 136,520,449, forward strand.
TATGGGTCATCGAATGTGTACACTTTGCAACTCATTGTGGGGCTCGGGGGACTAGTGATTTGTTACTGGACACTTGGTGGCACCCTAAGATGCAGGGGCTGGCCCAAAGTTTCAGTAATCGGTGTTTGATTTGTCAGCAATATAACACCGGTAAAGGTATCCCTTGTGGGGTGGGGCAAACTCCGTTGCCCAGTGGTCCCATTGAGACGCCCCAAATGGATTACATTGAGTTGGAACGATGTCAATGTTATAAATATGTTTTGGTCATTGTGGATGTGTTCAGCAAATGGGTTGAGGCGTATCCGACTACCGATAATAAAGCTGCTACTGTGGTCAAAGTTCTGATGCGGGAAATCATTCCCCGGTACGGCATACCAGCCCAGTTAAGTTCTGATAACGGGCCTCATTTTATTGGACAGATTAACAAGGAGTTCTGCTCCCAGTTGGGCATACGCCAGCTGTGCGTACAGACCGCAGGCGGCCGGGTTGGTTGAGAGACACGATCAGACCCTCAAAACTAAGTTGGCTAAATTAAGAGCAGACACGGGGCTGACATGGCTTAAGTTGCTCCCCGTTGCCCTCTTCCAGCTGCGGGTTACACCTGCGGGATCGGCCTGGCTCTCTCCTGCTGAGATCCTTTATGGCAGGCCCCTTCGAACTCCCTGGAACCTGCATGTTCCTAGGCTGGTTCAGTTTCACCATATGACTGAAGAAATGACTACCTATGTTCTAGCCCTCACTAAGGTACTCAAGGAGCTCCATGGCCAGGTTCGAGCAGCTCACCCGTCACCGTCCCCATTACATAGCTCGCTTTCAGTGCAGCCGGGTAGTTATGTCATGGTCAAAAATTGGACTCGGAAAGGGTCGGAGCCGTGATGGGAGGGACCATTCCAAGTTCTCCTTGCCACCCCCACTGCAGTCAAAGTGGAGGGGCGGAGTGCTTGGGTCCACCTCCGCCACTGTAAAAAGGTCAGTCACTAACCTGCCTCCCTTACCCAGCGTTGTTTTACAGGTGTGAAGCATGATGGGGTGGCTACACACCGCCTGTGTGATCTTCGGCCTCGCCTCGCTTGGAGTGACATTGGCGGCGGATATGGAACAGGGGAATACAGTATCATCTACATCTGCAACACCAACCAAACTACAAGAACATTTCACTTATGCAGAGGTGACGTTCTCCGCTGCCCCCATATACGAGGACGGGGTATCGACTCATGGAAGGTCATCCGGCTGACGGACCGTGCAGGACTCATGAAGCAATTGCACCGGTCCCAACGATAGGAAGGGACTATTGCATGGACATTGCCTTGTTTTTGGAGTACATGTAAATTTGATTTTGGATGTGTTCACCTTGGTGCCTTACAAGTACAATCAGATTGTGAGGAGGGGGTAGGAAGAGGTTGTGAGAGAAAGACAGGGACTAGACAAAGGAAGGGCCGTGTGAGGAGGGAGGTACAACTAGAACGTAGGTTCTCGGAGGATGTACTTGATTCATATAGGACCCGGGAGGGGGGGGGTAACTGGGGCAGTACGAATCTCTTCTACCAGATTTACCACCTTTTGTATGGCCAGGGACGGGTTGGCCACTCAGCTGGATGGGGAATTCTGAGCGCCTTGACATTGGGGGGTGTGGGGGGTTCCTTGGCGGTCAACGATAGGAATTATTTTATTTGCGGCCTTACCATCCTGGGAAACGAGACCTTAGGGGCCTTCGGGGCAATAACAAAGGAACTATCTCAACTGCGGTTGTTTGCCATGCAGAACCGGTATGCTCTTGACTATCTTCTGGCCCGTGAAGGTGGTGTATGCGCCATAGTGCAGGGTAAGTGCATCATGGGAGTTCAAGATTTAACCGCTAACATCACTACATTTATGGATCGCATAAGGGACCACCTGGACGGTATGCGGGACCCTGGCTCTTGGGGTAGCTGGGGATTCGGAGGTTGGAAGGACTGGTTGATAAATATGGCCATGTATCTAGCGGTGGCACTCGGTTGCATCTTTGTGGGCCTGGCCATCCTTAAATGCGTGATAGGTAAAATGCAGAATGCGGTGGAACATATAGCCGCCCCTAGAGTCTTGGCTGTTCGGATGCACGAGGGTGCAGCGGATGACGGGGTGCTGCAACAGGAATTAGAAATACAGCGACGAATGTTCCTAGATGAGGGGCCGTGACTGCGGCTTGGACCGATAGGTTATCATGAAATGATAAGAGGGAATGAGGAAATGAATAAATGAATGTGATAAAAATAGGATTATTAGTTAAAATAGTATAGATAAATAGGGCCGGTCCGATGGTAGTGAGCTCACAGACAAGGACAAAGGGATTTAGCAAAAGCCTGTTCGAGACCCTCGGGGGAGGGTAGCCGCATGGTGAGCAGGATGCTGGGGTTACAATGCAAAGTGACCAATTAGGATATAGGGCCAGGTCAGGAGGTGTATAGAATGACCAATGGGAAGCTTATATGTGAATCTTACTGCGAGTTTGAATACATTAGCAGATACCCTTTTGTCTTCTGTCTCTCTTGCTGTGGAACTCACAGGAGGCGGCTGTGTGTTCTGGAGTTCTACGAGTAAGCCAGCCTTGCAAGTTGCTTATTATTAAATGATACTATACCTACAAATCCATCTCTCATTTTATTGAGCCAGACTACCGGGTGAAGAATTTAAAGATCAACATGCCAAGCTCAGCCTGATACAATTCAAGCTGGTTCAGGCACATATGACGGTGGTCCGGTTGAGCAGGTTTTTTGGGGTAGAGGACAGGTGTGTGAGGTGTGCAGGAGGGCCCGCAAACCATGTCGACATGTTCTGGGCATATCCGAAGCTAAGGAGATTCTGGCAGGGGTTTGCCGATGTCATGTCCACGGTGCTAAAACAAGGGTTCCGCCAAGTCCAGAGGTGGCGATCTTTGGAGTGTCGGAAGACCCGGGAGTCCAGGGGGCGAGAGAGGTTGACATTTTGGGTTTTGCCTCCTTGGTAGTCCAGAGACGGATCTGGTTAGCGTGGAGGGACTCTGAGCCCCTGAAACCGGGGACAGCAAACGCATGAAAACAAGGTACAGAACGGCATTGGACAATAGCAATTAGAAGATCAGGCTCATGCTTGCGGTCAGAGTAGAGGTAGTCCACAAAGTGATCACTCAGTTTCTGGTTTCCCCAGTATAGAGGAGGCTGTGTGTGAGCGACGAATACAGAATAGTGGACCAAATTAAAAGACGCACACCTGAAAGGAGTCCTTGAGGCTTTGACAGAGAAGAGAAAAGAGGTTAAAAAGTCAAACTCCTGCTACTGTATGGGAAGGTGGTAAGTTGTTGGGGGCAATTGAGTGAACTAGGAGGGGACAGTTCCTTCAGGATGCCAACAGGGGAGAAGGGGAGCGGAAGATGTATTTAGTGGTGGCATCACACAGGAGGTAGAGGATGATCCTTGGAATGTGGAGGCTGTGGGGTGGAAACCTTCTTTATTTGCCACTTCAATTCACCCCAGTTCTCACACTCACATTTCGGTCCTCAGCCTATTGCAATGTTCCAGTGAAGCCAAACGCAAGCATGAGGAACAGCACCTTATTGTACGATTAGCCACTTTCCCACCTTCTGGATTCAACATGGAAGTTAAACCATTTCAGATCATGGAACTCTTCCCTCCATTTTGATTTGGTTTTTTTTGCTGGATGCATTTCTGTATCTGTTTTTCTTGCTATTGCTTTCACGGATAGCTATGCTTTATTCTACCATTAAGACTTACTCTGGACCAATGCTTTGTTTCTTTAGTACAACAATGAACACTTTCTTCACCTTTCATTCCAATATCTTTGTCACTTAATTTCCCGCTTTTAACCCATTTGTTACCTTCCTTACAGTTCGACTTGACTCTGACCCTTTTTCAACAACATTAAACCAATCACATTTCTACGTCTTTTTGGTTCCAAAGATGATGGTTATTGGACTCAAAACATGAACGGTTTCGCTCTCCATAATTGCCACCAGACCTGCAGAGCTCTGACAGCACTCGATAATGCTTTGAGAATTCCGATGATCATAAAGGCTCTACAAAAAAGTGACTTTTCACATAGAGCAGTAGAAGAAAAGGAGTGGACTAAAAAAGGTAAATACTGCAAATGCACAAAATCAAAACAAATTGGAAAATTATGAAAACATTCAGCAGTTCAGATAGCGCCTTAGAGCAAGAACAGAGTTAATATTTCACGTTGATGATCGAGTATCAGAACTAGACGTAATTGAAGATTCATCAGTTTTGCAGAAAGCACAGGGAAAAGGGAGAACGGTAGAGCAAAGAGGTTGCCATAGGCGTGACAACATCCTGGCAAGCACGCAGTCAATTCCAGCCCCACTCATTCCGGAGTCACAAAACAAGTGAATTAACCAATAATTCTTATAAAATATCGGAAATCTTTGGCTCTTAGCTTCCCAATAATTAATCACCAGGTATTGGATTGGATTTGTTTTACTGTCACGTGTACGGAGGTACAGTGAAAAGTATTGTTCTGCAGACAGTCTAGACAGATCATTCCATACATGAAAAACAAAGGAAGAGCTTGCAGCGTGCAATCCTACTCAGGAGAGAAGTCCTACTCAGTAGAGGAGATGTGTGAAGAGATCAGATCAGTTCATAAGTTATTCAGGATTCTGGGAACAGCGGAGAAGAAGCTGATTTTTTTTTTAAAAACCTGTTTGTGCACGTTCTCGTACTTTGTGTATCTCCTGCTTGATGAAAGCAGCTGGAAGAGTGAATAACCCAGGTGGGAGGGGTCTTTGATTATGCTGCTTGCTTCCCCAAGGCAGAGGAAGGTGTAAACAGAGTCAATGGATGGGAGGCAGGTGTCATGTTCGGTAGACTGGCCAAAGTGAATGAACTACAGAACACGTAGTTTTAAATAAATTATAGAACAAACTGTGTGATAAAAGATAACTAGGATAAATTACTAAAAAACATTAAACAACTCGTGTGGAACTACTGCAAATACGTCTCCTACCCAACACAACCAACTCCCAAATCACATGGCATGTGATGGGTTTACAATGCCATCTAGTGGTCGGAGGTTGTGCATTATGTACAAACTTACATTATGCATATCACAGCGTGTTTACAACTATGCAGTTTCTTACGTTCTTGGGCAGAGCAGTTGCCATACCAGGCTGTGACGCAGCCAGATAGGATGCTTTCTATGGTGCATCTGTAAAAATTGGTAAGAGTCAATGTGGACATGACAAATTTCCTTCGTTTCCTGAGGAAGTATAGGAGCTGTTGTGCTTTCTTGGTCATAGCATCGACATGGGTGGACCAGGACAGATTGTTACTGATGTGCACACCTAGGAATTTGAAGCTATAACCATCTTGACCTCGGCACCATTGATGCAGACAGGGGCGTGTACAATACTTTGCTCCCTGAAGTCAATGACCAGCTCTTTAGCTTTGCTGACACGGAGGGAGAGATTGTTGTCGTTACACCACTACAGTAGGTTCTCGATCTCACTCCTGTATTCTGATAGATTGTTGTTCGAGATCTGACCCACTACGGCCGTGTCATCAGCAATCTTGCAAGTGGAGTTGGAGCCACATTTTCCCCCCACAGTCTGTGTTTAGGGAGTATAGTCAGGGGCTAAGTACGCAGCCTTGTGGGGCCCCAGTATTAAGGACCAGCATGGAGGTGTTGTTTATTCTTACTGATTGTGGTCTATGGGTCAGGCAGACAAGTATCCAGTTGCAAAGGGTGGAGCCAAGTCCTAGGTTTTGGAGCTTTGACATGAGCTTGGCTGGGATTTTGATGTTGAACGTGAGAATAAATGAATAGGTGTCTGATGTAGGAGTCCTCGTTGTCGCGATGCAGAAGGGAAGGAAGAAAGGCCAGGGCGATGGCGCCTGCTGTGGACCAGTTGTGGCAGTATGTGAATTGCAGTTGATCAAGACATTCTGGGAGACTGGAGTTGATGTGTCTCATGACCAAACTTGCAAATACTTCTCGTTGAGACACAATGACTGATTCTTCTTTGGCAGCAGTATGACGGTGGTCTCGAAGCAGGTGGAAACCTCAGTGAAATAGACTGAGGTTGAAGATGCCCTCGAACAAATCCGCCAGTTGGTCCACATAGGATCTGAGTGGACATCCAGGGACCCCGTCAGGACCTGTTGCTTTCCGAGGGTTTACTTTCAAAAAAGCCGGTGTGATACCAGAAGCTGTGACGGTAGGTATGGGTGCTCAAACCGAACGGAAGGATGTGCTGCTGTCGGAGATTCTACCTTTGCTTTGTCACACGCACACAGTCACCAGGCAAAGCATAGCCTTTTGGCCAACTCAGTGGCCGCCTGCCAAAATTGTCAAATCAAGTCATCGCAGTTGTTCGCCAATCTACAGTCACCAAGGTGAACTGCCGCAGCTCTTTCTGGTTTCTTCTGTTTGCATTAAAGGCAAAGGCCACTTTCCTTAAAGGCACATGTCCATTGATCATCCATGAATCAAAAGTGATTGTATTTGTACTCAAGAGGTCTCTTTGCTCCGCTATCTCACTTACATCGTTTTCCTTTTTCCCCGCCAAGTTTCCCCCCTCCCCCCAAGTATTCAACTTGCCTCATGTAAAGCCTCACATTTGTTAAAACACTTGCCAATGAATGTCTTCTTGTATGTGTAATCTTCCACCGTATACACTACCATAAATAACAGCATACAAGTTGACCTGGCGTACAATTCAAGCCCATTTTTCAGGCTTCAAAAACGAAATAAAGAATGTTTCACATATCCCAAAAAAGACAGGCATATCTTAGACCATATGAATTCCCAAGGAAGTGACTAGTGTTAAAGGAAAACTGCAATATCTCATAATTGGAGGAAGTAACTGGAGTTAAATGAGAACTTGTTCAACATAAGAAAAAGTTTCACTAAGAGGAAGGAACTGCCTAAGCCTCCAACCAAGGAAGAATCAAAGGAAGAGTGAGAGAGATCGAGGGCATTCAAGTGCAGTGTCCAGCATGAAGCATGTAACTTAAAAGTGCTGAGAGCAGTGGTTCGCAGAACAGTGAATATCATGGGAGATATCTGTAAGCTTGGATCGGAAACGAAGAAAATGGGCATGTTTCTACCCACCATAATTGCATATTCATCCTTGCCAAACTACTCAAAAGTAACATGTAAAAGACACAAAACATTCCAGAAAAGTGGGAAATTGAACTCAAGGATATTATAAAATATATAATACTGGAGAAATTAATGGAATTGAATTACCTATCTTGGTGATCTGCTGCATCCTAGGGTTATGAAAGAGATAGCTGTAATGGCAGTGGAAACACTGTTTTATTCTTAGAGTTCCCTAGATTCACAAACATACCCCTTCGGTTGGAAAGAAGCAAGCATAAGTGGGAACGACAGGTCGGTTGACCATATCGTAAGTGTAGAAAATGCTAGGGTCTTATGAGGGACACAATAACAGAGCGCTCATAAAATGATTAGGTAGAGGCATAGATTTTGAAACGGAAATGTTTGAGGTTGTAACTAACATGGTGAATGAGGCAGTACCAGAGGATGCAATGCATTTGGATTTTTAAAAAATTATAAGAGACCACACACGACGTTATTACAGAAATACGAGATTGGGGGTAATACTAGTATGGGTTGAGGATTGGTTAACAGACAGAAAGCAACAAGAATAGAAATAAAAAGGGGAATTAGCACTGCCTAGGAAGGTAGTGGAGGCTAGAAACATCAAGCTTTAAAAAGCACTTGGATGAGCACACCATCACATCCAAGGATAAGGGACAAGTGCTGGTAAGTGGGATTAGTGCAAAATATGGGGTAGTTGTCAGCGCAGACTTGATGTGCCAAAAGGCCTCTTCTGTACTGCACAACTATTGCAGATTGGTTGTCTGTAACTAGTAAGGCATCAAGCTTTGATCACAGGTATAATCCATACAGGTTTGATGATGCAAGGTGAGGCGAGATGGGAAGAAATGCTATTGGGGGGGGGGGCTGCAAAAGTGACTAAATACAGTTTTTAATGACTGAGCAAGAACTTGGCAGATCACCATTCAAAAGATGGCGGTGAGCCAGCTTCTTGAACCACTGCAGCCCACGTGATGTAGGTACATCACAGTGCTATTAGGAAGGGAATTCCAAGATTTTGACCCAGTGATCGTAAAGGAACAGCAATATAGTGGCAAGTCAGCATGGCGTGGAGCTTGGAGGGGAATGTGCAGGTGCCAATGCTCCCATGCATCTGTTGTCCTGACTTTTTGGGTGCTAGGGGTCATCAGTTTGGAAGGTGTTGTCAAAAGGAGCTTTGGGTTGCCACGGTTCTTCTTGAAAATGGTACACATTGCTGCTACTGCGCGGTGGTGGTGAAGGGAATGAATGGAGTATACCAATCAAGCGGTTGCTTTGAAAGTAGCGAGTTACTTGACATAATTTCCAGAGTGTATTTTCATGCCTTCTGCTATTGAGACAATTTCCTAAGCAGGTCAGTGGTGTGCTTGCAGTCCCATAGGATCCAACTTTAGCTGTTTAGATGAGGGACTTAATCAAATGTCTTCTGAAAGTCCATATAAATAACACCCATAAACATTCCACTGTTCAGTTATTTGATGATTCAATCAGTAGTTCAGATCTAACCAGGAGAGCGCAGCAGGTTGATTTGGATGCTCTTAACTTCATGACACTGATGACTGTTTAATGTCCATTGTGTATTTGGTTTTCTTTGTACTATCCACTGTTTTAGTTTTGTGTGTGTATCTTGTAGCAAAATGGTACTTGTCTGTATGGCAGAGTGTCTTTTTCTTGTTAATTACTGGTTACTGTGATTTGTGGACTATTCAGTTGTTTGTTTCTCTTTATGTATCAAGGTATTGTTAACTGTTATTAAATAAAATATTCACAAATTAATTCTGGTTCTCACCTGATAAAGTGAAAAAATAAAAGGTGGATTTGTTGCCCCCCAAATACCAAATGGCAAGTCAGAATCTATAACAAAGGGTATTACAACAGGAGTAAAGAAATCTTACTGCAATTGTTCATGATCTTAAGATCACACATAGTACTGTGTTGGTCTCCTTACCCAAGGAAGAATCCAGAGTGCATAAGCAGGAGGGAATTTTACCATGTGGAAAGGTTAAGAAGACTAGGTACGTATCCCATAGAGTTTCTAAATGACAAAATTATTACAGGACTTTACAGGGTGCCTCTACCTTGCACTACCAAGTCATAGTCTAAGAATAAAGGATTGGCCAATTTGGGACCAAGGGGAAGTTTCTTCACTCGGCTAGCAGATGCTCAGAATTCTCTACTCCAAGACACGCGGATGCTCAACTTGTTGAGTATATCCATAGCCAAATATCTTCCAATTTCAAAGAAATATGGGGAGAGTGCAGGAAGATGGAATGGAGGGGAGATCAGTTGTAATCATACTGAATGGCAAAGCACACTCAAAAGGGCTAAATGGCCTACCCCTCCAATTGACCTCGTGGTCCAAAGCTTAAAATCAGGTTGTCTGCAAGGGGTGTCAGTCATGGAGACAAATGAATGTTTCACCAAAACACACACCCCTGATTCACCGACTCCCCCTCGTATGGCAGGGTAGCATGTTTTGGTCAAAGATTCTTCCCCCTTTTCTGTGTACACACAAAAACTAGCACATTAGTCAAACTACTGCTTTGAGTTTCACTGTTAAACAAACCATGTTTGTTTAAAACCAAAGAGAAAATGCTGGAAAATCTCAGCAGGTCTGGCGGCTTCTTTTGGGAGAGAAAGGAGCTAACATCGAGTCCAGGTGACCCTTTACAAAGCATTCCTTTTCTAATACCACACGGTATCAATTCTGCATTGGTTCTGTATAATGAACCCATTACTAATCTTTGTGCCATACAGATTCATTGAAGACAAGTGAAATCACGATAACAGCAACATAATAGCAACTGTTGGGCCAAAGTTCAAATTCCATTCTAAATTATACTTCTTTAGGAAGGTGAGTTTTGACAACTGATTAATTAGCCCAGATAATCTATAAAACAGTGAATGCATGCACCTTTGTGATGACATTTAGAACGGAAAACTGATATACTATTCCTCAGCATTGCTGCCAAAGAACATCATAGAATCATACTATCATAGAATTTACAGTGCAGGAGGCCATTCAGCCCATCGAGTCTGCACCAGCCCTTACAAAGAGCACCCTACTGAAGCCCACATATCTACCCTATCCCTGTAACCCAGTAACCCCCACTTATAATTTATTGGGCACTAAGGGCAATTTAGCATGGCCAATCCACCTAGCCCACACATCTTTGAACTGTGGGAGGAAACTGGAGCACCCGGAGGAAACCCACGCAGACACAGGGAGAACGTGCAGACTCCACAAAGACAGTGACCCAAGCCGGGAATCGAACCTGGGACCCTGGAGCTGTGAAGTAACTGTGCTAGCCACTATGCTACCGTGCTGCCCATTGATCAGAATGACAAGCATGTCCATGTTCATGGCTATTCTAATTGTCCATTGTTTTGGGTTGTGGTGAGGGCTATTCAAAAAGTGGGAACATGTATAGAACATCAGGAAACAAAAACAAAAAAAACAAGAAACTTAAACGAAGTTTCAATTTATTCACTGACCAACAGTCTCCATATATACATGGTCAAAATCTTAATGCTAAAGCTACATTTTTAGAATCAGTCAAGAAAATCTTTCCAAGTTACAAAACTCTGCATCAGTAACAATCCTTTCTACCATTATACCCAGCACACATCCTTCCAACAAGTTAAAATATTTCATTAGTTAATCAACTGCCCATGATGGTATTTGAAGTATGAGAGCAATAGGATTAATATGGAACTATAAAACAGTGACACAGAACAATCTCAACATCAACTAGGGAATTTCATCTTTAAAAAAGTGTTCACCTTGTTTTTAATCAAACACTTGGGTGCTCAATTGCTACTTTTATTTCCAATTAAAGACAGAACTGTTCTCCAAAAAAAACTGCTGATTCAGCTGTACTTTTGAAGCAACAGACATCAAGAAACGATTTCCGGGCCTTTGAACATTCCCCAAAAGTTCATAAAGCTGTTTCTATATTCAAGCTTTGTTTGTTTTAAAAAGGAAAATAATTCTTGGTAAGGTTAGTAAATATGCACGTTTTAAACAAGCAGCCATGTGAAACGGTTTGGCTTCACTACCCTGAATCAATAGTTCCACAATCTTATCTACCATTGCCAATCTTCACTTCACTTATACCCACCCCCAAAACAAACTAAGTGCAATCAATCAAGGGAAAGTAGAGTTGACCGCTGGAAACGTCGCTTCATAGTCACTTATTTTCGAATAAAATGTAATGCTGCATCCGTTTTCTTATCTATAAACTCACATTCACAAAGTCTGAATTTCAAAGATACCGAGGATATTGAAAGCTTCACAACTCAGTACTTAAATTGTTGTTTTACATCTATCCATTCCAGTCGTCTGCAGCTAATAGCCACAGACCTTAAATATCAATATCAAATGCAGTTTTCCACCCAAGTGGAAGTGACGTTAACATTTTTAGCAAAGAAGTTGCTTAATTTGCTTTAAAACGCTTACATTCTTTGCAATAATTCAACAACTGGGACACACACACACGATGAGTATAGGAGCCAGACTTTCCAAGCAATATATTTGATGTCACCAAAGAAAACGCATGTATTTAACAAATTAACCCCATCCTCGTTTCCCTTTTCAAAGCACCAAACAGTGCGCTCCCTCATTATCCCAGGGCCCATAGTTTGTAAACTGTTTAAAGGGATACATGAGGTAGTTCAGTATCACGAGGCCCTTCCCCGGTTCTAATTAACGAAGTATCTCGAAGTCAGGAGAACACGTTATACGAAACAGGGTTGCAAGAGTCAAAAAAGGTTTTGACGAAATGCCACAACTCGCAGCAATTAAGCCTCCTTCACCAGCGTAACTTTTCTTAGTTCCTTTTCATCTACTGGATTCACCAGTGGAAGCGTGCACTGGAATGCAACAGCGAAATTAAAGTGAAAAGCTTACTTTAAAAAGAGAGCTGTTCGTGTGTGTGTGTGCGCGCGCTTGCGGTCTGTACTTGTTTAAACGAAGTTGAACTCAGGTTTCCAGCTCCACTGGATGCCGACTGTACCTCACTGCGTACGTGCACCGACCGCAGCGCCTCAACCTCAAATACATAGGATGCGGGCTTTAAAACACTGCCAGACAATCTTCGCCACTACTTCACACACTGCACACCAATAACCGGACATTCCACAATGCAGCAAAAACACTTTCCAACTGCTCCTCTCCTCCTCCCAAGCTCGCGCGTACACACACGCAGATTATTCACAAAAGCAAAAATATAAGTTAACTCCAATAGCGCACTTACTTCAATCCTACTCCTGCCAAGATGATGGTTTGATTTTTGTCCCTGACCTAACCAACTGACTGACTATAACCACCACCCCTCAAACTGGCTCACTCGTATACTTGGTAACTCCTCCTCGCCGCGTGCACACGCTAGCTCCGCACGGTCACTTTTTTTTAAATGGCGACGCCGTGCACGGGCGCGCGCACAATCCCAACTTTTTGTCCTTCTCCCCCCCCCCCCGGCCCCGGCCGCCTTGCAAAAGTAACTGCCGCTGCGCGTGAGCACACGCGGCTGGAGCAACCGACTCCGCCCGCGCCAACACCAAACCTCCCTTCCTCGGGGAAGAAGATCCGCGGCCGTTGGGTTGAGGGTCGATCCGTAGCGACAAACGGAATAAAGTGCACCTGAATTTCCTCACCCCGCTCCCAACAAAAATCTCCCTTGTGCAAACGGTGAAGGAACCCCGGTGACTGGATTAATATCCCCCCCCCCCCCCCCCCCCCCCGACACACACACACACACAACGCGTGGGAAATTGCAGTCAAACTGAGTGGCGCACACGCCGAGCAGCGACCGAAGGAGACAGGGTTAAAACTCTGAAGCTCTCCTCGCCTTGCAAAATACTAGTGATGGTGCAATTTCGGGAGAACAGGCAAAATGTGGTGTCTGAGACGTCAGCATCGCCTACCTCCTCGGATACTTGCGGCCGGCCGATGGTGTAATGTAAAATGCCCTGCGTGCTCAGACCTAAATCGTGTACGTATATGGTTACAGCCGCTGAGCTCCACGTCTTTGGTGCTCCCCTGCCCTACTCCACGTTGATAGATGCCTGGCTTTTCAAAGGTTACACTATTATTTTTCCGCACTTTGCTTTTTTGTTCTGGAAATTTCCGGTTGAGTAGTGCACGCACATGGCAACGCTGCAGGCATCCTCTTGATAAGGAGTTCTCTCCTCGGACAACCAAACATGTTTATGACGGGATAGCAATCTGGCAGCCAAACGGGACGGCAACACTCGGGCTTGTCCTGCCTTTGGGAGTCTTCCTGTGCAGCTTTGACGGAAAGTTTCCACTCGGACCGAAAAGTTAAAACCGAGCCATAATTGATCATATCTGGAAGAGCCTCGTTGTAATCCTCCACTTTACTGCTCCCTCCCTTCGTATTCCCACTTTCTTAAGACCCCAGAATTCATTTTCACGGAGGTTATTTCTTATTTATCTTTGATGCGATAGGTTTTTACAGTCCCCTTGCAGAGTTGCCCAGCTTGCAGATTGAACACTTCTCCAGCAGGCCATGAATTGCGTACTGCCAGCTGTGGTCTGCTCCTCTGACGCCCATAGTTGATCCAGAAAGACGCTTATTAGCTGTTCTAATCTCAAAACCAGATGTGTTTTCGCCCCGTCAATATTTGAGAAAAAGATAGGCCAAGCGAAACATTTCACAAACAATACAGCGTAAACTAAAGTATATACTGAAGAAAGACGCTTATACTGTTTGGTTAGCTACCGTGCAAAAGCAGTGTTAATTTTGAAAGGTATGTCGATCTCGCTTCGCAGTGAAGGTCAGTAGCAATATCCCGATCAAGTGTGTGATCAAGACAAGGGATAGTGGCTTTGAGCAACTGAAAATTGCCAAAGGGTAAAATTACCACTATTTACCTTCTTTATCTCACACAGTTTGTTTTGAGAGGAATACATGGCGCAGAAATGTATTTAAAATATGGAAATATGGTGGCAGTTTTTAAGAGCAATGTTGTTTAAACCTTTTTGCCCGGGACCCATTTTTAACAACCAGTCATTCTTTGGGGCCGGCGGCGCCGGGCGACCTTCTTGACCCACTATTTTCACTGATCTTTAATGTGACAGGTGAGCTTGCTTGGGTCCTCACAAACTCACTTGCTTGGGTCCTCACAATCTCACTTGCTTTGTCATTCAGTGTTACATTTCTGCTAAGGACTTCAGCTGATGATTTAAGATCTCACTGCATCTGTTGGAAAAAATCAAGAGGTTTGTCCTCAAACTCACTATGCTTAGTTTTCAAATGCCTTTGAAGTTCTAAAGGTTTTAATCTTTCATTTGCCAGTATCTCCCTGCATATAACACACTCTGGGTGCGATCCTCCAGCCACGCTGTGCCAGAAAAGCAGCTAGCCGCCACGTAGTGTGGCCATTGAAAGCTGGGACACCCAGCTCCCAGGATCGACCAGGCTCACAACACCTCACGAGATTCAACGCAACCTCTCCAGAGTTTCAACGCAATCTCGTGAAACATTGCAAGGTGAAACCTGCCACAATGGGCAGAATCACTTTTTGGCAAAGCTGCATATTAGAGCGAGGAAGTAAGCCTTACTCTAATGTGCAGATTCCCAAGATACCTGAGGCTTTGAGATTCAATCCCTTTGTCTCAGGGACCTTGGGCGAGTGCTGTTTGCTATTGAATGGCAGTTGTGGGGACACCCGAAGGCTCAGCACTGTTGCACGCTCCCCTCGGAGTGGCTGTGGGGGAAATGAGACGATCACACACCTTGTGGAATGTGCCTTTGCAAAGAAGGTCTAGAGAGAGATGCAGTGGTATTTGTCAAGGTTCATCCCGAGCAGCTCTGTGACTCTGCTCTGCGGACTGTTTCCAGGGACGCACACCGAGACAAATATCAACTGCTGCAGGAAGGTCATCAACCTGGTGAAAGACACTCTTTGGCCTGCCCGTAACTTGCTGATCTTCCAGTGCAAAGAATTGGCCTCAACTGAGTGTTGCAGACTGGCACATTCCAAGGTCCAGGGCTACGTGGTGAGGGACACACTCAAGCTTGGGGCAGCTGCCGCCAAGGTGCAATGGGGGAAGACCACTGTGTAAGGTCTTCCAACAAATGTACACCGAGGGGTGGGTAACAGTGTAAAACCCTTCGGTCTGGGTCATTAACACGCCAATGTATAAAAGAAACATGACAATGTAAATATTTAAGAAAGAATTGTCACATAAAAATGGCATCCAGATCCCTTGCCACAACAAGGAGTTCCGACTAGTGGATCAGAGTTTTCAGCTTCTTCATGGATTGTTCACCAGAGGCCCAGGAGTTCACACCAGCACTGCTGGCAGCTATAAAATGGAGGGCGTGACATCAGTGTACCTGCTCTCTGCTGCTGTTTCTGGAGAGAAGACTCTATCAATCTTTTTAAAGTATCTCAATGTCATCCCAATTGAATGGAAGAATGTCAAGGGAATGTGTAACTTTGATGGAACTGTACAGTCAAGACAATTCGAAATGTTCATATGTTTATTATAGATTTTATGAATAAAGTATATTTTTTGAAAAAAAAACTTGTGGGGCTCTCCAAGGGGTTCGGAGGCTCCCAGTTGCATGCCCTTTGGGCAGAGTAGTACTCTGGCACTGTTGGTGCCACCTGGGTATCCTGGAATTGCCAGTCCTGCACACTGGTAATGCCACCTGGGTGCTACCAAGGTGTCCAGGTGGCACTGGCAGGGACACTGCCAAGATTAAATTTTTTGCACATGTGCGATTGGGCCATGGTTACCCAACATAGGTGTTGCTGGAGGTGGGGAACCATCCTGTGTTCTGTTTGGGCTGAGAGGTCGTTGGGGATTCTTTTGGGAGCCTTGGAGATCAGGACACCATTTAAAAATGGCATCCAGATCCCTTGCCACAACGAGGAGTTCCGACTAGTGGATCAGAGGTTTCAGCTTCTTCATGGATTGTTCACCAGAGGCCCAGGAGTTCACACCAGCACTGCTGGCAGCTATAAAATGGAGGGTGTGATATCAGTGTACCTGCTCTCTGCTGCTGTTTCTGGAGAGAAGACTCTATCAATCTTTTTAAAGTATTTGCTCCTGGATCAGCGCGTTGACGTCAGGAGGAGGTGGTTTGCATTGCTGGGCTCCGGGCCTGCACACTGCTGAGGGGGCATGCTTGTGCAGGACAGCCGGCATTCTGAAAGCCGGACATGGCTGACATTTTTAAAAGCCAGTTGCAGCCGTCGGGCATGTAATTGGGAAGACGGTGACTTATGGTCCGTTGACCATCCTTACACCCGTCAGCGACCCAAACACAGGTCGTGATCCTGAGTATGAAAATTGACTTTTAGGAGTGTAATATCTACCAGTTAGAGGACAACTGTCAGACTTCGACATAAAACTGCTATGTATTCTCAATTTATCTTAGGCACCAGCTCCCCTCATCACTGTTAAATTTGGGGGAAAAAAATTATTCAGTAATATCGCCTGGAAAGTGTACATGTGAGACTATCAGCTGAGAATAGAACCAGGTTCATTCCTGGTCTTGTATTCTAGCCCTCTTGACGTGAATGCTAACATTGCATTGGCCTTCTTAACTGCCGACTGAACCTGCATGTTAACCTTAGGAGAATCGTGAACAAGGACACCCAAGTCCCTTTGTGCTTCTGATTTCCTAAGTATTTCCCCATTTAGAAAATAGTCTGTGCCTAAATTCCTCCTTCCAAAATGCATAACCTCACACTTTTCCACATTGTATTTTATTTGCCACTTCATTGCCCACTCTTCTAGCTTGTCAAAATCCTTCTGCAGCCTCCTTGCTTCCTCGATACTACCTGTTCCTCTACAGATCTTTGTATCGTCTGCAAACTTAGCAACAGTGCCTTCAGTTCCTTCTTCCAATCATGAATGTATATTTTTAAAAGTTGTGGTAAATGTGAGGTAATGTATTTTGGAAGGTCTAATAAATTAGGGAATATACAGTGAATGGTAAAACCCTCAAGAGTATTGACAGTCAGAGAGATCTTGGTGTACAGGTCCACAGGTCACTGAAAGGGGCAACACAGGTGGAGAAGGTAGTCAAGAAGGCATACGCCATGCTTGCCTTCATTGGCCAGGGCATTGAGTATAAAAATTGGCAAGTCGTATTGCAGCTGTATAAAACCTTAGTTAGGCCATGCTTGGAGTATAGTGTTCAATTCTGGTCGCCACACTACCAGAAGGGCGTTAGAGAGGGTGCAGAAGAGATTTACCAGGATGTTGCCTGGTATGGAGGGCATTAGCTATGAGGAGAGGTTGAATAAACTTGGTTTGTTCTCACTGGAACGAAGGAGGTTGAGGGGCGACCTGATAGAGGTCTACAAAATTATGAGGGGCATAGACAGAGTTTATCGTCAGAGGCTTTTCCCAAGGTAGAGGGGTCAATTACTAGGGGGCATAGATTTGACGTGCGAGGGGCAAGATTTAGAGGAGATTTACGAGGTAAGCTTTTTTCACAGAGGGTAGTGGGTGCTTGGAACTCGCTGCCGGAAGAGGTGGTAGAAGCAGAGACGATAGTGATGTTTAAGAGGCACCTTGACAAATACATGAATAGGATGGGAAAGAGGTACACGGACCCCGGAAGTCTAGAAGATTTTAGTTTAGACGGGCAACATGGTCGGCGCAAGCTTGGAGGGCCGAAGGGCCTGTTCCTGTGCTGTACTTTTCTTTGTTCTTTATGGTCCCAGCGCAGACCCCTGAGGCATACCACTAGTGACCGGCTGCCATTCTGAAAAATACCCCTTTATCCCCACTCTCTGCCCTCTGCCAGTCAGCCAATCCTCTATCCATGCCAGGATCTTACCCATAACTCCATGGGCTCTTAACTTACTTAACAGTCTCCTATGCGCACCTTGTCAAAGGCCTTCTGGAAATCAAAATAAATCACGTCCACTGGTTCTCCTTTGTCTAACTTCCTTGTTACCTCCTCAAAGCACTCTAACAGATTTGTCAGATATGACCTCCCTTTGACAAAGCCGTGCTGACTCAGTCCTATTTTACCATGCACTTCCAAGTACTTCGCGATCTCATCTTTAATAACAGACTCTAAAATCTTACCAATGACTGCAATCAGGCTAATTGGCATATAATTTCCCGTCTTCTGCCTCCCTTCCTCCTTAAACAGCGGTGTTACATTAGTCACTTTCCAGTCCTCTGGGACTCTTCCTGCCTCCAGTGATTCCTGAAAGATCACCACCAATGCCACCACAATTTCTTCTGCTATCTCTTTTAGGACCCTGGGGTGTAGACCATCTGGTCCAGGTGATATATCCACTTCAGACCTTTCAGTTTCCCCAGAACCTTCTCCTTAGTGATGGCCACTGCATTCACCTCTGCCCCCCCCCCCCCCCCCCAGATTCTCCTGGAGCTCTGGCATCCCACTGGTGTCTTCCACGGTGAAGACTGATGCAAAGTAACTATTCAGTTCATCTGCCATTTCTTTGTTTCCTATTATTACTTCTCCAGCCACTTTTTTCCAGTGGTCCAATGTCTATTTTTGCCTCTCTTTTGTATTTTGAAAGAAACCCCTCCTATCTTCTTTTATATTACTAGCTAACTTGTGCTCATATTTCATCTTATTGCTTTTTTTGTTGTCCTCTGCTCGCTTTTAAATGATTCCCAATCCCCTGGCTTCCCACTAATCCTTGCCACTTTGTATGCTTTTTCTTTTGCTTTTATGCTGTCCTTGACTTCCCTCGTCAACCATGGATGCCTTGTCCTCCCCTTAGCATGTTTCATCCTCTCTGGGATGAATTTCTGCTGTGTCTCCTGAATAACGCTCAAAAACTCCTGCCATTGCTGTTCCACTGTCATCCCTGCTAGTCTCATTTTCCATCAACTCTGGCCAGCTCCGCCCTCATTTCTTTGTAATTACCCTTATTTAATTGTAATACCGTTACATCTGACTCAGCTTCTCCCTCTCAAACTGCAGGGTAAATTCCATCATATTGTGGTCACTGCTCCCTAAGGGTTCCTTCACCTGAAGATCCCTTGTCAAGTCTGTCTCATTACACATCACCAAATCCAGAATTGCCTGTTCGCTAGTGGGCTCTCCCACAAGCTGCTCCAAAAACCCATCTCTTAAACATTCCACAAATTCCTTTTCTTGGGATCCACTACGAACCTAATTTTCCCAGTCCACGTGCACATTGAAGTCACCCATGGTTATTGTGGTATTGCCTTTTTTACATGCTTTCTCTATCTCCTGATTTACTTTCTGCCCACATCCTGACTACTGTTTGATTACTCTAGGTCAAGTCGGCATAAGGAGGGAGGATGTGTTGGGTATTCCAAAAGGCATTAAGGTGGACAAATCCCCAGGTCCGGATGGAATCTATCCCAGGTTACTGAGGGAAGTGAGAGAGGAAATAGCTGGGGCCTTAATAGATATCTTTGCAGCATCCTTGAACATGGGTGAGGTACCGGAGGACTGGAGAATTGCTAATGTTGTCCCTTTGTTTAAGAAGGGTAGCAGGAATAATCCAGGGAATTATAGACCGGTGAGCCTGACATCAGTGATAGGGAAGATACTGAGGGAGAGGATCTATTCCCATTTGGAAGAAAATGGGCTTATCAGTGATAGGCAACATGGTTTTGTGCAGGGAAGGTCATGTCTTACCAACTTAATAGAATTCTTTGAGGAAGTGACAAAGTTGATTGATGAGGGAAGGGCTGTAGATGTCATATACATGGACTACAGTAAGACATTTGATAAGGTTCCCCATGGCAGGCTGATTGAGAAAGTGAAGTCTCATGGGGTCCAGGGTGTACTAGCTAGATGGATAAAGAGCTGGCTGGGCAACAGGAGACAGAGAGTAGTAGTGGAAGGTAGTTTCTCAAAATGGAGAACTGTGACCAGTGGTGTTCCACAGGGATCCGTGCTGGGACCACCGTCTGCAATCTGATGCATTTTGGAAGATCCAATTCAAGAGCAAACTATGCGGTAAATGAAAAGACCCTGGGGAAAATTGATGTACAAAGAGATCTGGGTGTTCAGGTCCATTGTACCCTGAAGGTGGCTGCGCAGGTCGATAGAGTGGTCAAGAAGACATACGGCATGCTTTCCTTCATCGGAAGGGAAATTGAGCACAAGAGTCGGCAGGTCATGTTACAGCTGTATCAGACTTTGGTTCGGTCACTTGTGGAATACTGCGTACAGTTCTGGTCACCACATTACCAAAAGGATGTGGATGCTTTGGAGAAGGTGCAGAGGAGGTTCACTAGGATGTTGCCTGGTATGGAGGGCGCTAGCTGTGAAGAGAGGTTGAGGATTATTTTCATCAGAAAGGTGGAGGTTGAGGGGGGACCTCATTGAGGTTTACAAAATCATGAGAGGTATAGACAGGGTGGATAGCAGGAAGCTTTTTCCCAGAGTGGGGGACTCAATTACTAAGGGTCACGAGTTCAAGGTAAGAGGAGAAAAGTTTAAGGGAGATATGCGTGGAAAGTTCTTTACGCAGAGGGTGGTGGGTGCCTGGAACGCATTGCTGGCGGAGGTGGTAAAGGCGGGCGCAATAGCGTAATTTATGATATATCTAGACAGATTCATGAATGGGCAGGGAGCAGAGGGATACAGATGCTTAGAAAATAGTCAACAGTTTTAGATAGAAGATCTGGATCGGCGCAGGCTTGGAGGGCCGAAGGGCCTGTTCCTGTGTTGTAATTTTTCTTTATTCTTCTTTGTTCTTTACCCTCCCCTGCTGAGCAATAGAACCAGATTGAAAAACAACTCTGCAAGAGGATTGCTGGTGGTCTCCTTCAGGAGGGGGAGAAGTTGTAATTTAAATTAGTAGTCAGTTTGATTTCAGAACCAAATTTAAATTTTTTAAAAATTGTTTCGAATGTCCATGATGAAGTTAGAAGTTTCTGTGTTTCAAAGACATAATTAACTCCAATGCTCAAAATATCTAGTTAATGAAAGGAGGACTGGTTGACAACAACTAAAAATAATAAATGCTCTTGTTTAAAAAGTTATTACTCAATTAATTATTTCAAACCCTTTTATAGACAGGGAAGTGAAACTGTAATTAATTTAACCCCATTTACACTTTAACTTCTATTTCTTAGGGTGTGATTACATTTTTTAAAAATTCAATTGCAGGATGTGGGCATCACTGGTTAAGCCATTTCTTGCCCATCCCCAGTTGCACTTCAGAAGGTAGTAGTGAGTTACCTTCTTGAACCACTGCAGGCCTTGTGTAGGCACACCCACTGTGGGACAGCAAGGTGGTGCAGTGGTTAACCCACCTACCTCACGGCACCGAGGTCCCAGGTTCGATCCCGGCTCTGGGTCACTGTCCGTGTGGAGTTTGCATATTCTCCCCGTGTTTGCGTGGGTTTCGCCCCTCCCACAACACAAAGATGTGCAAGGTAGGTGGATTGGCCATGCTAAATTGCCTCTTAATTGGAAAAAATGAAATGGGTACTCTAAATTTATTTTTTTTAAAGTTCACCCATTGTGCTGTTAGGGAGGGAATTCCAGGATGTTGCCAAGCGACAGTGAAGGAACAGCGATATATTTCCAAGTCAGGGTGGTGAGTGACCTGGAGGGAACCTCCAGGTGGTGGTGTTCCCAGGTATCTGCTGCTCTTGTCCTTCTAGATGGTGGTGATTGTGGGTTTGGATGGTGGCCATGTTACACTTAAGCTAGAGTGCAATGAGGCCAATAAATCATGGGAGAGGCCAAAATCGAGAACCACGCTGAGCGCTGATCTGTTTGGGAAGTAACTGGCCTGCCCCTGTTGGCGAAATCAGGAATCCACTTAATGTGGCAGGAAACCCAATCACCATAAATTTAACAAGAGTGACCACCCTATCTAACAGCCTCCTATGATCTATTGGCCTCCCCAGCAAGTGGTCATGTGGATGTCAATTAGTAATCCTTTTTAAAAACGTGAAGCTGGTAGAAGAACCCTCCACACTCCCCTCCTCCCCAGTGCCCTCTCAGTGATCCTTGGCCTGCTTAACTTTTCGTGTTCTCCCACTATGTCTCGGTGTGTCCCCAGGATGCACATCAGACACGGAGGGAGCCTACTGCCTACCGCATCATGGGGCCTTCGATGCCCCTGGCGGGCGTCCTCTGGGACACACATGTCTGCGACACATGCCCACCCTGCCGTCCTGTTCTGGGTGCTGACTCTGAGATGTGCTGTCAGTGGGCTGGGTCTCCATCCTCCCAGTCGGTGTGCTTAGGGTCCTGGCGTTGATCCCGGGGCAGAGGGGCAGCTGGACCGGGCCCCGGTTGCCCCTGAGTTATCAGGCTCTGTGACCCCTGGTGGCTCCCCAATTGTCTGAAGCACAGTGTCGACACCCTCGGTGATGCTCCTCGGCACATGCTCTGGAGCTCCGCAGCAGTGCCCAGCTGCGACTGGGTCCCCCAGCGACCTTGACATGCTCTGTAGCGCCTCGGCTACACCCACCTGAGAATGGAACATGTCCCGCAATGTCTCATCAAGGACCGCCTGGTACTAGGTCACGTCCCCCCGCAACTGGGACATGCTATCAAGGTGCTCAGCCACGGCTGTCACTGCCATGCCTTGGACACCTCTGCTCACACTGCTGATGTCATATACCAGACTCCCCATTGCGGTCGCCACCCAAGCAGTGTTGGCCTTGGTGCCATACATTGCTGGCGCCATCTCCTGAATCCGGAGCCTCTGGGACTCCTTCAATCGCTGACATCCCCCTCTGGATCTCATGGCCGCACCCTTGCGTCGCATCATCTCCAGGTAAACCTGGTTCAGAGGCTCAACATCTGACTGGACCCAGCTGGGTCCTGGGATGCAGCAGACCTCAAGTTTCTATCTTACCTGGGGGATCTTGCCTCCACCCGATGTGCTTCAGCAATTGTGAGGTGCTCACCAGAAGGTGCCCCAGAAACCTGCCCACCGTGGTCTTTGGTGGTGGGGATGACGGTGGCATCCTCGGAGTTCTTTGGAGGCCTCATGTGTACCGGCACCGCCTGTCATTCGAGGACCTGCTGGGCGGGGCATGCCTTTGAAGACTCCGGCTGAGGAGAGAGACAGTGTGAAATATCTGCCAGGTCTCAAACCTGGCATGATGGGGGTATGGGGAAGGACACCCGCTCCTGGTAGCCATCAAGGTGACAGTCGCCCTGAACTTTTAAGTGATGGCGTCCTCCCCGGCGCCGAGTGGGGACCTGTCCGGGATGTCACAGACCTTGGTGTACAGGTGCACCTGCTCTGTCATGGAGGCCTATATGCCCAGGTGGTTCGGTACATCCATTTCAATATGGACCAAGCCCATCAGGATGCAAAGGCAGCGGGTTTCACTGCCATCGACTGGATGCTCCGGATCCTGGAGGTGATCGATGGGGTGCATGTCCCCTGACAGCACCTGCAGATGTCATGTCGCTGTACACAAAGTGAAAGGGGTTCCACTCGATGACTGTGCAGCTGAGATGTGACCATCATCTGTGCATCATTCACATCTGTTCCCGATACACGGGCAGTGTGCATGACGCCTTCATCCTGGCACTCTCAACAATTCCGGACATGTTCGAGACTCTTCCCCCCCTCCCCCTCCCCCTTCCCTCCGGGCTGGGGGCTAGCCCCTGGGTAACAGGGGTTATCCACTGCGGTAGTGGCTGATGACACCTACCCGGAGGCCACAGATCTATGCGGGGACCCGCTACAACTACGCCCATATAGCAACCAGGAGCGTAATCGAGCAGTGCTTCAGCCTCCTGAAGATGCGGTTCAGGTGCCTGGACCGCTCTGAAGGGGCCCGCCAGTATGATGCGGCGAGGGTCGCTTGCATCATAGCGGCCTGTTGCATCCTCCACGTCATGCAGCAGAGAGACGGTGTGCAGGAGAAGGAGGAACACCAGGCCTCGTCCGACGAGGAGAATGCAGGGGAGGGCAAGGATGGACAGGACATGGAATGCCACACGACATGTGCGCAAGGGCCAACGTGCATAGGATGCTCTGATCGCCTCCAGGTTCAGTAACTGGGTGGGGGGGGGGGAGGGGGGGGACTGGCCAGGGGCAAGGAAACCGTTTCCCACACCCACATCCCCTCATTCCGCCCCCAGCCAACCCCTCACCTGCAACCTTCTCCGTGATACATACTTGCCGCACCACGCGGTGGGGGCCCTTGATTGGCAGGAAGAGCGGGTCTGGTACATGGGATAGAGGATGATGACAACACCCTCTGCGATGTGCTCTGGTGCCCATCGTATGCCAATGTCTGACTCCTGCCCATGAAGTACTTTCCACCGTCCACCTGGGTGATCCCTACATGCGAGCTGGTCATTCCATCACACGGTGCCATTAAATCTCTGGGGTGCCATTGGTGGGGACGGTCGGGGGTGGAGAACCCAAGCCACCCACAACATCTGCCATTCCCCATACCCCTCCTCTGGCCAGCCCAGACAAGCCCACCCCTCACACCCATCTGACAGAGTCCCAAGGCAGATTGTAACGGGGTAACAAATGTTTAATGTGAACAAATATTTACAGGTTTCTGCCCTAGCCCCTATAAATAAACTGTGCCCTGCTTACTGTCTAACGCTCTGGCCTTACAGGCCCTAATGCTACGTCTATGTGGTTCCCCAGAGGGTACAGCAGGAGTGGAGGTGGCCTGCTGCGATTCTCACCTTGCTACCTTGGTCCCTCCTGGCGGGCGTCCTCTGGGGTCACCAGGCCTGGATGGGCCCGGCTGTTGCTTGGGTGTCCCAGGTAGCATAATGCCGCCCTGTTCTGTCCACCTGATGCACCAGGGACAGGAGGGGGGAGTTTGAGATGCTGCGGTGTTCCGGCACCTCCCTTGCATGAGTCACTGGCTCAGGCCCCATCATTGCCTCCTCCCTCAGGGTGGCCGGTGGACCCCGGGCTACTCCATGGGATGGGGGTGCAAGGGGAGCAAATCCCTGAGGCTCCCCTGCTACCTGGCGCTGCCAGTTCTGGAAGCCCACTCTGGTCTCGACCAGGGTCCGCATGCTCGTGGCCATGGAGACAGAGAGTGGACCATTTCCATCTGGGACTGCACCGCATCACACTGTGACTGTGCCCCCACTTTCTGGATGTGGGCCACATCAGCCAGTGACTGTGCCATTTTCCTCTGGGACTGAGCCACCTCCCTTTGTGTCAGCCAGCGCCTAGGCAATGCCGACGTTCCCAGTCACGGCCTGCTGCGACATGGTGCACCACTGCGATATCCAGGTGGCTGTGGCCTGTGAGACGGCAACTCTGCCCTGGTCGTCGGCCAGCACTTGCACAGAATGCCCCAGGCCTTGGACATGCTGATCCATAGCCAAGACCGTCCACCAATGCCTCCACCGTAGATGCCACCCATGTGGTGTTGGCCTGGGTGGCACGCATTGTCGGCACCATCTCTTGCTGCTGGACTCCCTCAGCTGCACCTGCAAGTACTGGATGCTGTCCAACATCCCCTCATGTATTCCCTGGCTCTGCAACTGCATCTCCACGATTGATGGGACTGTCCGTTCCAGAAGCCCGAAATCTGTCTGGACGGCAGATAGCCCCAGGGGTCGGCCTGCCCTCCAACCATCCGCACCCTCAGGTGTGCCTACCTCCATCTGATGTGCCGGATCAGCTGTGTGGTGCACACCAGAGAGTGTCCCTGGACCTCTTCACTAAAGTGCTCAACCGAGGTGTGAGTCTCTGGGATAGAATCATAGAATTTACAGTGCAGAAGGAGGCCATTCGGCCCATCGAGTCTGCACTGGCCATTGGAAAGAGCATCCTACCCAAGCCCACACCTCCACCCTACCCCACACCTCCACCTTATCCCTGTAACCCCACCAAACCTTTTTTGGACATTTGTTTAAAAAAAAATTTTAATTAAAAAAAAATTTAGATTACCCAATTATTTTTTCCAATTAAGAGGCAATTTAGCGTGGCCAATCCACCTACTCTGCACGTTTTTGGGTTGTGGGGGCGAAACCCACGCAGACACGGGGAGAATGTGCAAACTCCACACAGACAGTGACCCAGAGCCGGGATCGAACCTGGGACCTCAGCGCCGTGAGGCGGTTGTGCTAACCACTAGGCCACCGTGCTGCCCTTCTTTTTTGGACATTAAGGGCAATTTAGCATAGCCAATCCACCTAACTGCATATGGGAGGAAACCGGAGTACCCGGAGGAAACCGCACGGGGAGAACGCGCAGACACTGCACAGACAGTGACCCAAACCGGGAATCGAACCTGGGACCCTGGAGCTGTGCTGCCCACATGGTGGGGGGTGTTGGAGATGGCTGTGAGTAAAATCACTGTCATCCTCTGACCCGAGCTTCGGGGTCTCCTGAGACTAGGGTGGAAGACTGGTGTCCACGGTGCTCTCATCGCTGCTCGGCCCACGGAGGGAGCTCCATCTGAGGAACTGGCTGGGGACAGGGGACGCCAGATGGACCCGCCCTATCACCATCAGGTCCTGCAAGACACAAGACGTATGATTAGACCGCGGACCAGGGCATGGTGGGGGTGGTGTAGGGTGGGGGTGAGGGTGGTGTCGGGGTGAGGGTGGTGTGGGGGTGAGTATGGGGATGAGGGGGGTGAGTATGGTGGTGTGGGTGGTGTTGGTAGGGGTTGACACACGTGTCACGGGAAACTGCAACTCAGCAAGGTCTCACTTCCTCGCCCGCATCAGCGACCTCCCTTTCCTTTGGGCCATCAACCACGTCCAGGGCCCACTGATCAGCCACAGTGAGGGGCCGCAAGTCTAGCAGTCCCCCTCCTGTCTTCTCCCGCTCCCGGCGGTTGTGCAAGGCCATCTACTGGCGGCGAGGTGGGAGGGGGGAGGGGGGGAGAGGGGTTGCGGAAACGACAGCATTAGCCAGTCCGACGCATGCAGCCCAGGGGGTGGGTAACTGCTGGCCTCAGTGGCCAGGGCACCCGGTCATGGCGGCCGGTATGGGTGCAGGCATGTGGTGCAAGGTGGGGGTTCGGCCACCCTCCTGGTGGGGGCAATGGGGTTACGGGTATGTGGGACGGGGTTTGGTGCCAGGAGCACAGTGATGCCTCTCACCCTGGCCACTCTGTGGAGGTTGTGCAATTTTTTGCAGCACTGCTGGCCCGTCCCGATGGCTTTGCTTTGCCCATGGCGCTGACCGCCTCTGCCACCTATGTCCAGTGATGGCGGCAGCTGGCAGCCTCCTTCCTGTGCTGGGCTACAGGGTCATCCTCCTCTCCTCCACTGCATCCAGGAGGGTCTCCAGCTTGGCGCCTGTGAATCTTGGGACTGCTCTCCTAGTTGCGTCTTGTTGGCTGGGATGGTGTGTGTATGGAGTGAAGTGTGTATATTCGGCTGCAGTTTGTCAGTCTCCTGAATGTCAATCGCTAAACCAGCGAATCTGGCACCTTTTTTTATTCCCCGTGACGCTGGTGCTAGCCCCTTATCAGTAGTGGAATCAGTCCAAGTGTGGTGCCAGTTTTGCTGCTGTGAAAGTCCACAAATCTGCCTTGGCGTCAACACTTCATCTCAGAAAGGGAGAATCCTGCCCCAGAGCCTTTAAAGGATTTTATTTGTGAGTGTAAAGTTTACTAATGTTTAAAGTGGCGTGGGTAAAGAGATTCAGATCATATGGGATACAGGAACAAGTCAATCTTTAATGGAGAGATATCAGGAGATATGTGGTTTGGAAGGCACATTGTCGGAAAAGTTGGTAATATATGGGATTGGTGGTGAGCAGTAGTATGCCACTATGCAAGGTAAGGTTAGAGAGTGCATGAAGAAGTGGTGAACTGGCAGTAGGAATAATAAACAATATACTCTTGCCAGAGGTCCATTTATCCTGGGTAATGATATAGCTGGATCACAGGTAGGAGTATAACTACTGTTGTTGAAAAGCCAGTGGAAATTCAAATAACAGAGATGTTGCAAAAAGTATCTCCGGGAGTGTAGATTTAGATGAGAAAAGATTGGAGGTGGCTCGAGTGGAGCATAAACACCTGATAGAAATCAGATTTTCTGGTTCGCTCTCGATAAGATAGATAGATAAAAGGTTTAATGAAGAAATCCTGGTTGGAAAAATCTTTAAAATCCTTAAGAGCAATGAACTAAATCAATATATTAACCATGGGAGTGAGGGAAAGCTGACTAGCAGTGAACTGATCAGATAAGACACTCCGTTCTCACATTTTGCAAGTTGCTTGAAACAGCGAGACAATTCAAGGCCAGTGAAATGAGACTCACATGCCTTCCTAGGCCTGGACAAGATCCGTTTCCATGGTAACAGTCAGTCAGGGTCATAATTACTTTTCGAAAACTGTGTTAATCTAATTAATGTTAGAGGCATAATTGGCAAGCCAGTTATGTAAAAATGCAAAATCGCACAAAGACGTTTTAATCTTAAATTGACAGATAAACAGTTTGGTCGAATTGAGTGAATTATAAATTAGTTAAAGCCAATCACAGCTGTAAAGAGGGTGAAACTTTAAAGATAGTAATCTCCTTAAAAGATCAGTTGTCGGGATTAGAAAACACCCTTTTTCTATTCCAGAATCAATTTATCTCTGTCTGAAATCTATGCTCTGCTTGCTTCTGCTAAATCGCCATTTTTCTTTTGTTTAAATCACTCAGTCATATAATAGTGTGTATTATGATTTGAAGAATTACCGAGTTGTATTTTAGAACTCAACCATGTATTTGCTAAAGACAATCGATCTGACTAGTTTGTTGTCGGGCTAGTTGGAACTTCCTAAATTTTGTAGTGAAAAATTGACTTTACCAGTAGACGCAAAAGCTGAGGAATAAAGGGCGCGATTCTCCCAGACAGGGAGAAATCGTAAGGCTGGCGTCAAATCCGGGTGGGTTTGATGCCAGCCTCCCCCTCCCCGGCCGGGAACCGATTCTGGTCCCCGGTCGGGGCTAGTATGCCGCGGCCGTGAACTCCGGCATCGAAATTAACGAAGTTCGTTAAGCCCGCTTGCCAGAGTTTGCGCCGGCTGACGCGTCACATGACATCAGCCGCGCATGCGCAGATTGGAAGACTCCAACCCGCGCATGCGCGGATGACGTCATCGCGCATTTGCGTGAAACCCGCGCATGCGCGGGCCGGGATGCCCCTCAGCCGCCCCGCGAAGTGATACAGCGGGGCGGCGGAAGGACAAAGAGTGCGCGGGAATCGGACCCGCTGCCGATCGCGGGCCCATGGCACCCTTGGCACGGCCGTGGTACTGCCGTGCCAATCGGTGCCATGGTTTTCAAAATCGGGACTTTACGGCCGTTTTTACGAACGGCCAGACCAGGTGTGTTTGCCGTTTGTAAAAACAGCCGTAAAGGGCTGGGAACTCGGCCCATCGGACAGCTGAGAATCGCTGCTGGCCGTAAAAAAACGGCGGCAGCGATTCGTGTCGGGCGTGGGGGGGGGGGGGGAGAATAGCGGGAGGGCGTCAGACTAGCGTGGCCGTAAAAATTTACGAACCCCGCTATTCTCCGCACCGTCGTGAGTGCGGAGAATTGCGCCCAAAGTTTCAAATAACTTTACCAAGAAGCGCAGTCTGGAGTCTCTGTTATTTGGGAAATAAGAAGGGATAACGCATATCCATGGTTCCGAATAGACACAGAGATCCATCAACACCACTGGTTGAGCTGAAAGACCTTCTTTATTCCATATATCCTCTGTAAGGGAAATCTCATATTTTTACCTGGTCTGCAGGGGCAGACAAATTTGCATGTGCCAAGAGTGGAAGAAAGCTTGGCAGGTCAGATTCTCTAATTTAAACTTGATTAACTGATTATATCTTTCTTCTGGATTTCATGTCTAAATTGTGTAGCAGATATCAAAGGAATGGTGTACTGGTAATGTTGGCAGACTAATAATCCACAGGCTCAGGATAATGCTCTGGGAACATGCATTCAAATCTCAGCACTGTGGCTGGTAGAATTTAAAATATTCAATAAATTATAAAGTTTTCAATTACAAGCTAGTGTGAGTGATAGTGAAACCATTGAATTCCTGGGCAGCACGGCAGCATAGTGGTGAGCACTATGGCTTCGTAGCACCAGGGTCCCAGTTTCGATTCCCGGCTTGGGTCACTGTCTGTGTAGAGTCAACACATTCTCCCCGTGTCTGCATGGGTTTCCTCCGGGTGCTCCCGTTTCCTCCCACAAGTCCCGAAAGATGTGCTATTAGGTAATTTGGACATTCTGAATTATCCCTCTGTGTAGCCGAGCAGGTGCCAGAATGTGGCGACCAGGGGCCTTTCAGAGTAACTTCATTGCAGTGTTAATGAAAGCCATTAAATATAGAGATTATTATTATATTGTAAAAACCCATCTGGTTCACTCATGTCATTGAGGGGAAGGAAATCTTCCAGAATTATGAGGTCTGCTCCAGGCCCTCAGCAATGTGATAAATCCTTAATTACCCTATAGAATAGCCTCGCAAACCATGTATCAACCTTCCACAAGAAACAATAATAAAATTGGGCAGACCACCCAGTATCAATGAAAGCACTGGATACAGTCAACTCTGCAAAATCCTCCTTTCAGACATTTGGGACTTGTCTGAAGTTGTCCCACAGACTAGTCAAGCAATGGCCGGACACAGTCATAATCACAGAAGCATACTTTTCAGCAAATATTCTAAATATCTCAATCACCAGGGCAGAACGGTGGCGCAGTGGTAGCACTGCAGTCTCCTGGCACCGAGGTCCCAGGTTCGATCCTGGCTCTGGGTCACTGTCCGTGTGGAGTTTGCACATTCTCCCCGTGTTTGCGTGGGTTTCGCCCCACAACCCAAAGATGTACAAGGTAGGTGGACGGAACATGCTAAATTGCCCCTCAATTGGAAAAAATGAATTGGGTACTCTAAATTTAAAAAAAAATATCTCAATCACCATTCTTGGTTATGTTCTCTTCCGCCACAGGACAAGGTAAGTGCACAGTGGCTCCTTGTCCCTCCTCCTGTAACAAGGCCACCTTGGCACTGTCCAGCTGCCACTTTGGCACTGTCACGCTGGCACTGCCAAGGTGCTTGGATGGCACTGCCAAGCCAGCAGGAGCACTGCCTGGGTGCCAATAAAAAAGTTCCCAGGTGTCTCGGTGGTACTACCAAGGGTTGGGGGCGAGGCAGGCCATGCCCATGAAATGATAGTGGCGGGGGCGTGGTTTGAAGGGTGGGGGAATGCAGGGTAGGTAGGTAGGGGTCTCTGGGATTGGAGGGGGTGATGGGTGGGGGTCCTAGAAGGGAAAGGGTGCTGTAAGGTGGCTTTTGGGGGGGGGGGGGTGAAGAGGTGGGCCCCATAGTAGGGTGTCTTCACTTGGGGGGGGGGGGGTGTCGAGTAGTGTCCATGTGTGTGGGAGGTGACATTGCCCATGGTGGGGGGGGGGGGGGGGGGGGGGGTGTGGGGACCCACATGCTCACTTGGAGTTCAGGGCACCCTTTCAAAATGGCAGCATGATCTCTGAGTTCAGTCTCCGGTGCTAAAAAAAATTCTAAATGTGAGCTAAACTAGTGAGGAACTCCCCATGGCCCAGAAAAATGACTGTGTCATTGAACAGAGGTTGGGAACTCACTGGCAGAGCCAGCAGGAAACTCTCTGAAAAACCCGCCACAAATTAACTTAGAAATTTTGGGGGAGAATCACACTCTCTGTCCTTGATCCCCCGGGACATCCTCTTCTCCAGTGTCCTCCAATGTTCTTCTTCATCAATACTAACTCCTTTCCTTCCTCTCTTAGCTTTCCAGCAGCCAACATGAAGGGAAATCCTGAAGTCTTCTATTGGCAGAAACATCGGAAAAGGAGTGGGGCTGTTTAGGGACGAAAAAGGGCATTTACACATGGACGCAGGGGGCATGGCTATGGTATTAAAATTGATAAAAGAGGAAGTGTTGAATGAACTGTCAATAAGTTTTTTTTAAAAATAATTTTTATTGAAAAATGTTGTATTTATATAACAATGAACCGCAATAAAATACCAACAATAACAATAATGATAACAGTCATAAACATTCGCCCATCCTCAATGAACAACAAAACATAATAACAACAACTTAAATTAACACAATGTTAAGTTAAATAACCATAGAAAAAATAGAAACAATAATAAAGAACACCCCCCCCACCCCCCCCCCCCCCCCCCCCCCCCGCGTTGCTGCTGCTATTGACCAAGATACATGGGCGCGATTCTCCGCACTCACGCCGGTTCGGAGAATAGCGGGCCACGCAAATTTTCACGCCAACGCTGGTCCGGCGCCCACCCGCTATTCTCCGAACCCCGCACAAACTACACGTTGGCATTCCCGGCAAAGGCCTCGAACGCGCCCCCGACATGACCAGAATCGCTACTTATTGGCCCCCCTGCTATTCTCCGGCCCGGATGGGCCGAAGTCCCGACGTCATCATGCACTGTTTTCACGCCGGCCAACACACCTGCTTTTCAAGTTCGTCAACCAGTCGTGCTGGCTGACGAGAGCTTCGAGGAGGTGAGCGCACCGCTCAGCGCACTGCTGGAGTCTGGCCACAACGGGGAAGGCATCCCCGAGAACGGGAGGGGTCCAGAGCGGGGGGGGGGGGGGAGTGTGGGAGACGAGGGGGGAGTGGGGGAGACGGAGGGGGGAGTGGGGGAGACGGAGGGGGGAGTGGGAGTGGGGGGGTAGGGAGACAGTGAGCGAGTGACCCGTCCAACCCCGGTTACAAAATGTCTGCCACCATGCCATGGCGTGCCGGTCACGAGGACACGGCCGCTGGTTCCCCTGTGCCTTACGGCCACAGGCCACTGACGCACCGGTGAAGAGGACATAGGTAACTGCCCGTTGGATGCAGAAAGTGACCAGGGATTAGGCTGCCCGCGTGTCAGCAGCACGACCAGGCCACCGGGACACACAGGTATCCCGTGGCAGGCGGCTACCGAGGTGTCGACTAACGTCCGTCTAACATGTCCCGTTTCTCTGCCCCCCACCACCCTTCTGTAGGTTAGCACAATGTCTGCGAACAGAACGGCTATGTTCTGCGCAGTGGTTGGGGCCGCTCTACTGCATTTGGAGATGGAGCAGCGTCCACAGCCACAACCCGCAGTGGATGCAGGGCCAGCTGCAGCAGCAGAGGGAAGGGCCGAGGAGTTGCCAGTCGTCGAGCAGCATGGGTGGGAGGAAGAGGAGGGGGAGGAGTAGAGAGTAAGGGTGCAGCCACGGCACCAGAGGCGACGACCAAGGCCGAGAGTGTACCGCGCCCGGATCTCTTTCCTAACAATGACGAATATCACCGCAGGAGGAGACTCCGGCTGTGTTGGCGGACGGTGATACATATCTGTCACCTCGTGGTGCACCTTGCCCCACATGGAACGGGGGGAGGACACGCGAGTCCGGTTGCCATCAAGGTGACGGTCGCTCTTAACCTCCATGCGACCGGCTCCTTCCAGTCTCCGAGCGAGGACCTCTCCGGGATCTCCCAGTCATCGGTCCACAGGTGTATCCGGGATGTCCCCATGCGCCCGCCTGCAGGGGACAGGGAGGTGTTCACAAACAGAAGGGGGACATACTCCATGAATATCCAGGTGGTATGCGACCCCCACATGAGGATCATGAACGTCTGTGCAAGGTTCCCAGGGAGTGTGCATGACTCCTACATACTGGCGCAGTCGTACATCCCTGCGATATTTATGGGGCGTCCCCCCCCCCCCGGCTGAGGGGCTGGTTGCTAGGCGACAGGGGTTATCCGCTGAGGTCTTGGCTGATGACGCCTATACGGAGGCATCAGACCAATGCGGAAACACAATACAACGAGGCCCACGCAGCAACCAGGGGTGTGGTGGAGTGCTGCCTTGGCCTCCTGAAGATGAGATTCAGGTGCCTGGACCGCTCCGGAGGGGCCCTGTAGTACCAGCCCGACAGGGTCGCTCGCATTGTTGTGGTCTGCTGTGCGCTGCACAACATCGCGATGCAGAGGGGAGATGACCTGCTGCAGGAGGCGGAGGGAGAAGGCAGTGGTGCCAGCACAGAGGAGGAGGAGAGGGAGGAGGAGGAGGAGGCTGGCGGAGTGGTGGGTGCAGCATGCAGACACGACCCAGGTGCTGGTGATGTCCAAGAGGCGGCACGACGGACCCGGCGAGGACGGCGGGCACGCAATGCCTTGGTGGCAGCACGGTTCACGCATCGCATGTGACGTCCCCGCTGAACACCAAACCACCACCTGCATCACTAGTCGTGCAGAAGGTCAACACACAACTGCCACACCACAGCCCCCCCCCCCCGACCCCCTTTCAGTGTACACTGCTCCACTTAGACATCACCCTTACCACTGGGTCCAGACGGTATGGTACAACATCGATGGCTGTGTCAGCGGGTGTGATCAGTGCCATGTGGAATGATGACAGCCCGCTCTGCGATGAGCTGTGAGCTCAGAATCATTAGATTCTGACCCATGGCAATCGCTGAACCATCCACCTTGGTGGCCGCTGAGGTCGACACGTGCCCGCGTGGGCTAGCTGTGGAAAGGGGTGGGGGGGAAGGGACTGCACACTCGGCACCGAAGTTTCACCGCTCGTCAACCCCAGCGACACTCGGTCACCATCACGAATCCTGTGGCTGTGGAACAATCACACGGTATTACAAGTAAGTTGGAACAGTGCGTTTAATGTGAACAAACATTTACAGGTGGCCTAGCCCCTACAACTAAGCTGTGCCCTTCACCCGTGCCAACTTACTCAGTGTCTCACTTTGTTGCCTTACGGGCCCTACCACTACGTCTAAGTGATTCCCCAGATGATACAGCAGGAGTGGAGGAGGACTGCTGCGAATCGCCCCCTTCGACTAGGGGCTGTGCCACCCTGCTCTGCCTGCTGCCCACCCGATGCACCAGGGATGGGACGGGGGGAGGCCAAGAATTCGGGGACGTCCCGTGATGGAGTTAATGGGACGGGCCCCGAAACCTCCTCCTCCCTCGGGGAGCCCGGTGGCCCCCGGGCCTCACTTTGGGACAGAGGTGCGAGCGGGGAGGTGCCCCGTCGCGCCACCGACACCTGGCGCTGCCAGTACTGGAGGCCTGCAATGGTATCCACCAGGATCCGAAGGTTTGCAGAGACGGAGTCCAGGGAGTTAGACATTCCCGCCAGGGACTGTGCGACCTCAACCTGTGAGTGCATGACGCCATCCAGCACATGTGTCAGGCGGTTGATGCTCTCCGCGACTGACTGCTGCGATTGGACCATGACCTGCTGAGACTCGGCCAAGGCCCGCAGTGCGCCGGAAATGTCGTTTTGGCTATGGCGCATTGCTGCCTGTGAGAGGGCAACCCTGTCCAGGGCCGAGGATGACGCCTGCACCTGAAGCCCAACGTCTTGCATAACCTGACCCATGGCCGAAACCGTTTCACCCATTGCCTCCACCGCGGATGCCACCCGTGCGGTGTCGGCCTGGGTTTCTGCCATGAACGGCACCACTCCCTGCTCGTTGTCCCGGTTTGACTCCTCTAACAGCATCTGCAGAGTCTGGAAGACAGCCCTCATCCCGTCATTGTGTCCCTGGGTTTCTTGATGCATCGGCTGTGCGGGTGGGTTGAGAAAGTCCAGGAACTCTGAAAACGTCTGGGAGCAGCTGCATACTGGGCCTGGCCTGGCCTCCGCCAGTCCGGGCCCTCGGCTGCTCCGACCTCCACCTGCTGTACCTGCTCAGCTGTGATGTGCGACCCAGACTGTGACCCAGGAGCCTCATCACTAAATAGGCCAGCCGGGGTGAGTGTCTCTGGGATGGTGGATGGTGTGGGAGAAAGCTGTGCCGCAATCTCGAGGTCGTCTTGGGTGGACGCCTCCTCGATGTCATCGGCCCGCTGAGAGGCCGCAGGGCGTTCGCAGGCCATTTCTTTATCTAGCGGTGTCGCCGCCCTCTGGGCGTCCTACTCCACAGATTCTGTTGGGGAGGATGGGACTCCCCGCTGATCAGGCACCCTCTGTCGTGCGGCCCCGGATGAGGTGGGGGCAGATGCCTGTGTCCGTCTGGAGCCAGACGGCCCTGGTCGTTCGGCATCACGTCCCAGGGAAGAGAATGAAACGGGTTATTTAGAGACGCTCGGCATCTAGAGGTATCCCAGTGGGCAGGGTGTGTGATGGGACAGAGGATGGGGGATGTGTTCCAGTGGGCAGGGTGTGTGAAGGGACAGAGGATGGGGGAAGTATCCCAGTGGGCAGGGTGTGAAGGGACAGAGGATGGGGGAGGTGTCCAAGTGGGCAGGGTGTGTGAAGGGACAGAGGATGGGGGAGGCGTCCAAGTGGGCAGGTTGTGTGAAGGGACAGAGGATGGGGGAGGTATCCCAGTGGGCAGGGTGTGTGAAGGGACAGAGGATGGGGGAGGTGTCCAAGTGGGCAGGGTGTGTGAAGGGACAGAGGATGGGGGAGGTATCCCAGTGGGCAGGGTGTGTGAAGGGACAGAGGATGGGGGAGGGGGGGTGTTTGTCATGCAGGGTTGTCTCACTTGTTGCAGCTCCGCCAACCTCGCATTGCGCGATCTCCCGAGTAGCAGATCCGCCAACAAGGCCCAGGGCCCTCTGCTCAAAAGTGGTGAGGGGCCGCAGGATGGGCGAACCCCCTCCCGTCTTGTTCCGCTCACGGGTGTTGTGAGCGGTCTTGTCCTGTTGGGGGAGGGGGCATAGGTAGATTATTACAATACGGCAGGTATCAGCAGTCCGTTCAGATACTGGTACAGTTTGGGGGTCAAGTTGTAATAAGACGATTGCATCTCTCCACGGGGCCAGAGCGCTAGGTCTGTGACAGCTTTGTTAACCACCCTCAACTCACTCTGCCACAATCCCCCTCCATCCCCCGTGCCAGGGGGGGAGGTGGGTGATTAAGTAAAGGGGGGGAGGGATGGTTGTGACCCGGGGACACCCTCTTGGCACTTACCCTGGCAGCCCTGGTGAGGTCGTGCATCTTCTTCCGACACTGGTCAGCTGAACGAGGGGTCTGCCCCATAGCACTGACGGCAGCAGCAACCTCACGCCAGGCCTGGCGCACCGCGCTGGCAGGGTGGCGATGCCCTCTACGCGGGCAGATGATGCCCCTCCTCTGCTCGATGGAATCGAGCAGCATCTCCACATCAGCCTCCACAAATCGCGGGCTGCTCTCTTCAGCTCCGACATCTTGGCCTACAGTTTCTGTGCTCGTCCGCGCCTTTTTACGGTGTCGGGCGGCGTCACGTGGGCGTACTCGTAGCGTCGCCGCGTTCCGGTGTCATTGCGCACGTGATTGACGCGGCCCCGTTCCTAGCCCATTTCCCGGACGTGAATACCTTGGGAAATGGGTCGTGTCGGGCTGTCGCAAAACTCGGCCGTTTTCACGTCCAACTTCACGATTTTCCGTGGGTGTGGAGAATCTCGCCCCTTATCTTTGAGCCAGAAAGTCCAGAAAAGGCTGCCACCGTTTATAGAACCCTTGTATTAATCCTCTCAGGGCAAATTTGACCCTCTCCAATTTTATAAATCCCGCCATCTCACTGATCCAGGTCTCCACACTTGGGGGCCTCGCATCCTTCCACTGCATCAAGATCCTCCGCCGGGCTACTAGGGACGCAAAGGCCAGGACACCGGCCTCTTTCGCCTCCTGCACTCCCGGCTCCACAGCAACTCCAAAAATCGCGAGTCCCCAGCCTGGTTTGACCCTGGATCCAACCACCCTCCACACCGTCCCCGCCACCCCCTTCCAGAATTCTTCCAGTGCCGGGCATGCCCAGAACATATGGGCGTGGTTCGCTGGATTCCCTGAACATCTGGTGCACCTGTCCTCACCCCCAAAGAACCGACTCATCCTAGTCCCGGACATGTGGCCCCGGTGCAGCACCTTGAATTGGATGAGACTAAGCCTCGCACAGGAAGAGGAAGAGTTGACTCTCTCCAAGGCATCCGCCCAAGTCCCATCCTCTACCTGCTCCCCTAGTTCCCCCTCCCATTTAGCCTTCAGCTCCTCCACTGACGACTCCTCCACCTCCTGCATTACCTTAAAATGTCAGACACCTTCCCCTCTCCGACCCACACCCCCGAAAGCACTCTGTCCATCGCCCCCTGCGAGGGGCAGATGCAAGGGGAATTCCTTACCTGTCGCCTAGCAAACGCCTTTACCTGCAAGTATCTGAACATGTTCCCTTGGGGGAGCCCAAATTTATCTTCCAGTTCCCCCAGGCCCGCAAACCTCCCGCCAATAAACAGGTCCCTCAGTTTACTGTTGCCCACCCTAAGCCACCCCCTAAATCCCCCATCAGTGTTCCCCGGGAAGAACCGATGATTTCCACCTAATGGAGCCTCCGTCGAGCCCCCTGTTTCCCCCCTATGCCGTCTCCACTGTCCCCAGATTCTTAGGGTCGCCGCCACCACTGGGCCCGTGGTATACCTCTTAGGAGAGAGCGGCAACGGCGCCGTTACCAAGGCACCCAGGCTCGTACGTCTGCAAGACGCCATCTCCATTATTTTCCACGCCCCCCCCCCCCCCCCTCCATCACCCATTTACGCACCATTGACATATTGGCCGCCCAATAGTACCCCAAAAGGTTGGGCAGCGCCAGCCCGCCTCTATCCCTCCCTCACTCCAGGAAAACCCTCTTCACTCTCGGAGTCCCATGTGCCCACACAAAGCTCAAAATACTGCTAGTCACCCTCCTAAAGAAGGCCCTGGGGATGAAGATGGGCAGGCACTGAAAGAGGAACAAGAACCTCGGAAGCACCGTCATTTTGACGGACTGCACCCTCCCCGCCAACGACAATGGCAGCATGTCCCACCTCTTGAACTCCTCCTCCATCTGATCCACAAGCCTGGTGAAATTATGCTTGTGAAGAGTCCCCCAGTCCCTGGCCACCTGCACCCCCAGGTACCTAAAGCTCTCCCATGCCCTCCTAAGCGGGAGCCTACCAATTCCCTCCTCCTGGTCCCCAGGGTGCACCAAAAACACCTCACTCTTGCCTAGATTTAGTTTATAGCCTGAAAAGGTCCCAAACTCAGCTAGCAGCTCCATCACCCCCGGCATCCCTCCCACCGGGTCCGCCCACATACAGTAGCCAGGTCATTCGGCATACAACAACACCCTATGTTCCTCCCCACCCCGCACCAAACCCCTCCACCTCCCTGACTCCCTCAACGCCATCGCCAACGGTTCGATTGCCAATGCAAACAACAAGGGGGACAGGGGGCAACCCTGCCTGGTCCTGCGGTAAAGCCGGAAGTACTCCAACCTCCTCCCATTCGTGGCCACGCACGCCATCGGGGCCTCATATAGCAGCCTCACCCATCTGATAAACCCTTCACCAATTCCAAACCTCCCCAACACCTCCCATAAGTAACCCCACTCCACTCTATCGAAGGCCTTCTCCGCATCCAGCGCCACCACTATCTCAGCCTCCCCCTCAATCGCCGGCATCATGATGACATTCAACAACCTCCGCACATTCGTGTTCAGCTGCCTTCCCTTAACAAAACCTGTCTGGTCCTCGTGTACAACCCCTGGCACACAGTCCTCTATCCTGGTGGCCAGGATCTTTGCCAGCACCTTGGCGTCCACATTAAGGAGAGATATGGGTCTGTATGAACCACACTGCTGGGGGTCCTTGTCCCTCTTTAAGATTAAAGAAATCAGCGCCCGCGACATCGTCGGGGGCAAAGTCCCCCCTTCCCATGCCTCATTAAGTGTCCGCATCAGCAAGGGGCCCACTAGGCCCACAAACTTTTTATAAAACTCCACCAGGAACCCATCCGGCCCCAGCGCCTTCCCTGACTGCATCTGCCCGATCCCCTTAACCAGCTCCTCCAGCTCAATCGGCGCCCCCAACCACTCCACCTTCTCCTCCTGCACCTTCGGGAAAAAAAACCCGTCAAGGAACCTCTCCATTCCCCTCCTCTCCACCGTTGGCTCCGACCGGTACAGTTCCCCGTAAAAGTCCTTGAAGACCTCGTTCACCTCTACCCCCTTCTGCCCCACATTCCCAGTTTAACCTCTCACTCCAGCAATTTCCCTAGCCGCATCCCGCTTGCAGAGCTGATGAGCCAGCATCCTACTTGCCTTTTCACCATGTTCATACACTGCCCCTTGTGCCTTCCTCCACTGTGCCTCTGCCTTTCTAGTGGTCAACAAATCAAATTTAGCCTGTAGGCTGCGCCTCTCCCCCAACAATCCCTCCTCTGGTGCCTGTGCATACCTCCTATCCACCTCCAGCATCTTCCCCACCAGTATATCCCTCTCACTCCTCTCGCTCCTCTCCCTGTGTGCCCGGATGGATATCAGCTCCCCACGAATCACTGCCTTTAGGGCTTCCCAGACCATCCCCACCTGGACCTCCCCTGTATCATTCACCTCAAGGTACCCCTCAATACTTGCCCGTACCCTCCTGCACACGTCCTCCTCCGCCAACAACCCCACATCCAACCACCACAACGGGCGCTGGTCCCGCACCTCCCCATCTCCAACTCCATCCAATGCGGAGCATGGTCGGAGATTGCAATGGCCGAATATTCGGCCTCCTCCACTCTCGGAA
This sequence comes from Scyliorhinus canicula, assembly GCF_902713615.1. Taxonomy (NCBI): domain Eukaryota; kingdom Metazoa; phylum Chordata; class Chondrichthyes; order Carcharhiniformes; family Scyliorhinidae; genus Scyliorhinus; species Scyliorhinus canicula. Next base: position 136,561,016 of record NC_052150.1, read on the forward strand.
TCAGTCCCCTACTCACCACGAAGAAGTCTATCCGAGAATAAACCCTATGTACATGGGAGAAGGAAGAGTACTCCCGTGCCCTCGGCCTCACAAATCTCCATGGGTCCACCCCTCCCATGTGGACCATAAACCCCCTCAGCACCTTGGCCGCCGCTGGCCTCCTTCCCGTCCTTGAACTGGACCGGTCCAGTGAAGGATCCAACACCGTATTGAAGTCCCCCCCCCCCATAATCAGACCTCCCGCCTCTAGATCCGGGACCTGTCCCAGCATACGCCTCATAAAGCCCGCATCATCCCAATTTGGGGCATACACACTAGCAAGTACCACCATCTCTCCTTGGAGCCTGCCCCTAACCATAACAAACCTACCCCCCTTATCCGCCACCACCCCAGCTGCCTCAAACGACACATTTTTCCCCACCAGAATCGCCACTCCCCGGTTCTTCACATCGAACCCAGAGCGGAAAACCTGCCCCACCCACCCCCTCCTCAGACGGACCTGGTCCGCCACATTCAGGTGGGTCTCCTGAAGCATTGCCACATCTGCCTTTAGCCCCCTCAGATGAGGAAGTACCCTAGACCGCTTCACCGGCCCATTCAATCCTCTCGCATTCCAGGTGACCAACCGGATCAGAGGGCGTCCCGCCCCCCCTCCCCCGTCGACTAGCCATAGCCCGTCGACTGCCCGCCCCAGGCCAGCACCCCCCGCCCGACCCAGTCCCCACAGCGACAGCACCTCACCTCTGTCCCCCCGGCCCACACCAGCTCCTTCCTGACCCTGCCAGCAGCAACCCGGTATTCCCCTTTCTCCCCCTCGCTCCCCCCAGCAGGCTAGGAACCCTCATAGCCGCGAACCGTCCTCCATTGTACTTCCGTGGGTCAACTAACTTCTGCTGACCCCGGAAACTCCCGCCAAAAACCCGACCCCTCCCAAAGTGGGATCATCCCCCATCCTGTCCCTCCTCAATGCACCAGTGAACCAGAGGAACCAGTGAAGGCCCCCCCCCCCCCCCGTCATCATCTCCACCCCCCAGCCCCGCAACGCGGGAAACCAGAGGAAAGCCCGCGCTTTGAACTGTCAATAAGTTGACAAGCAATCAGGACCAGATGAGATGTATCCAAGGATATTGAAGGAAGTGAGGATGGATATTGGGGGGGTACTGGCCATAATCTTCCAGTCTTCTCTAGACTCAGGAGAGGTACCAGATGACTGGAGAATTGCAAATGTTGCACCTTTGTTCAAAAAAGGTTGTAATGATCGTGCCAGCAATTACAAATCAGTCAGTTTAATGTGAGTGGTGGGCAAGATTCCAGAAACAATTATTCAGGATAGAATTAGAAGTCACGTAGAAAAATGTGTGTTGAATAGTGTTATATTTCTTCGTTGCTGCAAAGAAGAAAAGTTATGGAGGTGCGCCCACACCCTGGATTCTTGTAAAACACGATGAGAGGTGTGTTAAGGATGGTACTCAATACAATCTGCCCAATGCCTGCACAAACACTCTGCTAAAGTCTCTACACATCACGTAACGCTAGATTTAGATTTAGATTTATTGTCACGTGAACTGAGGTACAGTGAAAAGTATTGTTCTGCGTACAGTCCAGGCAGGTTGTTCCATACATGAAAAACATATGAACAACACACTAAAACCAGCAGGAATTCATTCTCTGATACATAACACCCCTCTCCCTTTTCTTCATTAGTGTAGCAATAACAGTTAACATTTATCCCACAGATCCATTCCGCAGTATTTCTGTACATAATGAGACTTCCAGTGGCAGCAATGGAGTGAATGGTCGTTTATTTGGTAGCTCCCAATGGTGGTGGTGCACCATTGAGACCTTTTTCCCTGACTTATGGGGGATTGGATCGACAAAATGGGAGATTGGTGAGGTAGAGGGGAAGTATTCCCCACCAGTGTATGGATTTGTGTACCAGAAGTGGTCTGAAAAGGAGAGATCGTTGGTCAAAGAAGGGAGTGGAGTCTGCAGCACAGAAAAATATGGCGGAGGCTCAGGGACTGGGATTGCCGGCCCAGTGGTCAATGGAGCAGCTGATGAACTTCCTCCAGGAGAGCTTGCGAAGCAAAGACAAGAGTACCTGGACCCGATTAAGACGGGAATTGACCGGGTGGAGCAAAGATTGGAAGCCCAGGGCCAGGCGATCCAGAAGGTGGGAGAGGCGGTGGCTGAGCATGAGGACCAGCTAACCACGATGGCGGCGGAGATGGAGCTGATGAAGGATCATCAGAAAAGGCTGCAAGAAAAAGTGGAGGATCTGGAGAACAGGTCGCGCAGGCAGAACCTGAGGATCATTGGCCTCCTGAAGGGCAGCGAGGTTATCGGACGCAGGGGCATATGTGGCGCGTATGTTGAAGAAGCTGGGTTGGATTGGATTTGTTTATTGTCACGTGCACCAAGGTACAGTGAAAAGTATTTTTCTGCGAGCAGCTCAACAGATCATTAAATAAATTAAAAGAAAAGGAAATAAAAGAAAATACATAATAGGGTAACACAAGGTACACAATGTACCTAGATAACACTGGCATCGGGTGAAGCATACAGGGGTGTAGTGTTAATCAGGTCAGTCCATAAGAGGGTCGTTTAGGAGACTGGTAACAGTGGGGAAGAAGCTGTTTTTGAGTCTGTTCGTGTGTCTATCTCCTACCCAATGGGAGAAGTTGGAAGAGTGAGAAGGCCAGGTGAGAGGGGTCTTTAATTATGCTGCCCGCTTTCCCCAGGCAGCGGGAGGTGTAGATGGAGTCAATGGATGGGAGGCAGGTACGTGTGATGGTAGCAAGGATAATCCAGGGAACTACAGGCCGGTCAGCCTTATGTCAGTGGTAGGAAAATTACTGGAGAGAATTCTTCGAGACAGGATCTACTCCCATTTGGAAGCAAATGGACATATTAGTGAGAGGCAGCATGGTTTTGTGAAGGGGAGGTCGTATCTCACTAACTTGATAGAGTTTTTCGAAGAGGTCATAAAGATGATTGAGGCAGATAGGGTACTGGATGTTGTCTATATGGACTTCAGTAAGGCCTTTGACAAGGTCCCTCATGGTAGACTGATACAAAAGGTGAAGTCACATGGGATCAGGGGTGAGCTGGCAAGGTGGATACAGAACTGGCTAGGTCAAAGAAGGCAGAGAGTAGCAATGGAAGGATGTTTTTCTAATTGGAGGGCTGTGACTAATGGTGTCCAACAGGGATCAGTACTGGGACCTTTGCTGTTCGTAGTATATATAAATGATTTGGAGGAAAATGTAACTGGTCTGATTAGTAAGTTTGCAGATGACACAAAGGTAGGTGGAATTGTGGATAGCAATGGGGAATGTCAGAGGATACAGCAGGATTTAGATCGTTTGGAGACGTGGGCGGAGAGATGGCAGATGGAGTTTAATCTGGACAAATGTGAGGTAATGCATTTTGGAAGGTCTAATGCAGGTTGGGAATATTCAGTGAATGGTAGAACCCTCAAGAGTATTGAAAGTCAGAGAGATCTATGTGCACAGGTCCACAGGTCACTGAAAGGGGCAACATAGGTGGAGAAGGTACGCAAGAAGGCATACGGCATGCTTGCCTTCATTGGCCGGGGCATTGAGTATAAGAATTGGCAAGTCATGTTGCAGCTGTTTAGAACCTTAATTGGGCCACATAGTATAGTGTTCAATGCTGGTCGCCACACTACCAGAAGGATGTGGAGGCTTTAGAAAAGGTGCAGAAGAGATTTACCAGGATGTTGCCTGGTATGGAGGGCATTAGCTATGAGGAGCGGTTGAATAAACTCGGTTTGTTCTCACTGGAACGACGGAGGTTGAGGGGCGACCTGATGGAGGTCTACAAAATTATGAGGGGCATAGAAAGAGTGAATAGCCAAAGGCTTTCCCAGGGTAGAGGGGTCAATTACTCAGGGGCATAGGTTTAAGGTGCGAGGGGCAAGGTTTAGAGGAGATGTACGAGGCAAGTTTTTTACACAGAGCGTAGTGGGTGCCTGGAACTCGCTGCCAGAGGAGGTCGTGGAAGCAGGGACGTTAGTGACATTTAAGGGGCATCTTGACAAATGAATAGGATGGGAATAGAGGGATATGGACCTAGGAAGTGTAGAAGATATTAGTTCAGACGGGCAGCATGGTCGGCACGGGCTTGGAGGGCCGAAGGGCTTGTTCCTCTGCTGTACTTTTCTTTGTTCTTCATTCTTTGACTGGGCTGTATTCACGACTCTCTGATGGTTCTTGCGGTCTTGGGCCGAGCAGTTGCCATACCAGGCTGTGATGCAGCCAGATGGGATGCTTTCTATAGTGCATCTGTAAAAGTTGGTAAGAGTTAATGTGGACGTGCCGAATTTCCTTAGTTTCCTGTGGAAGTATAGGCGCTGTTGTGCTTTCTTGGTGGTAGCGTCGACATGGTTGGACCAGGACAGATTTTTGGAGATGTGTACCCCGAGGAATTTGAAACTGCTAACCATCTCCACCTCGGCTCCGTTGATGCTGACAGGGGTGTGTACAGTGCTTTGCTTTCTGAAGTCAATGACCAGCTCTTTAGTTTTGCTGGCATTGAGGGAGAGATTGGAGTCGCTGCACCACTCCACTAGGTTCTCAATCACCCTTCTGTATTCTGACTCGTCGTTATTTGAGATCAGGCACACTATGGTCGTATCGTCAGCAAACTTGTAGATGGAGTTGGAACCAAATTTTGCCATGCAGTCGTGTGTGTACAGGGAGTATAGTAGGGGGCTAAGTATGCAGCCTTGCAGGGCCCCGGTGTTGAATGGAGGAGGTGTTGTTTATTCTTACTGATTGTGGTCTGTGGGTTAGAAAGTCGAGGATCCAGTTGCAGAGTGAGGAGCCAAGTCCTAGGTTTTGGAGCTTTGATATGAGCTTGGCTGGGATTATGGTGTTGAAGGCAGAGCTGTAGTCAATAAATAGGAGTCTGATGTAAGAGTCCTTCTTGTTGAGATGCTCTAGGAATGAGTGTAGGGCCAGTGAGATGGTGTCTGCTGTGGACTGGTTCCGGCGGTATGCTAATTGCAGTGGATCAAAGTGTTCTGGGAGTATGGAGGTGATGCACTTCATGACCAACCTCTCGAAGCACTTCAACACGACTGAAGTCAGGGCCACCGGACGGTAGTCATTGAGGCACATTGCCTGGTTTTTCTTTGCAACCGGTATGATGGTTGTCTTCCTGAAGCAGGTGGGGACCTCGGAGCGGGGTAGGGACAGGTTAAAGATGTCCGTGAACACATCTGCCAGCTGGTCCTCGCAGGCTCTTACTGCACAACTAGGGATCCCGTCCGCACCCTTCGCCTTCCGAGGGTTCATTTTCAGGAGGTCCGATCTGTGATGGTGGGTATGGGTATGTTATGATCTGCTGGGCCACTCAACAGCAGATCGTTGGTTTCCTGCTCGAACCGAGCATAGAATGTATTGAGTTCATCACGGAGGGGAGCACTGCTGCTGGAGATACTGCTTGGCTTCGCTTTGTAGCCCGTTATGTTGTTTAGGCCATGCCACAACCGCCGAGAGTCTGTAACGCTAGTCTGTGACTCTAGCTTCATCTGATATCCTCTCTTTGCATCTTGGATGGATTTACGGAGGTCATACTGCTGGGGGAAGGTGCGTTTACTCAGCCCTTGGAGGTGGACGGGGCGCACAGAGCGCTTGTGAGGAAGCCGCGGATGAATAAGCCACCAAGGGCGATGGTGGTATGAATGCACCGGTTCCTGGACAAGGAACAGATCTTGAGGTGGGCCAGGCAGACGAGGAGCTGCAAATGGGAAGATAACGAGCTGCGTATTTACCAGGACATGGGTGCAGAACTGGCCAAAAGAAGGGCCAGCTTAAATACAGTTCAGCATTCTGTATTTGCTCATTTGTGGGTCACTTACGAGGGTCAAGAACTCTATTTTGGATTGCCGGATGAGGTGAGGAACTTTGTTAAGGACAGGTAACTGGCAGGTGATGGGGGAATTGAATTTGGGGGTGAGTAATTCTGTGCCTATGCTGCTAAATTTCTTTTCTCTTTGGGTTCTGTGTGTATTGTTTTTGTACCAATTTTTGGGTCGTTGCTCAGTTTTGTATGCAGGTGAACTTTGTTCTTAATGGGGGATGGTGAGTGTAATTTGTTCCTTTTGTTTGTTGGGGATTGTTATGTTTTGTGTATCATCCAATGGGGGGGGGGGAGAGGGAGATTAGTGGAGAGTAGGATGCTTGGCGCTATGAGCTAGGGCTACCAGGCTAGCTGGGCGGGCTAGCTCACAGAAATGCAGTGGGGGGGGGGGGGGGGGCGAGCAGGTGGTAAGTTTGTTGTGGGAGGTGGGGATTGCTAGTTTGTTTATGGGGGGAGGGGAAGGGGGGAATTGTTCTGCTGACAGGAGAGGGACTAGCGCTTGGAGACAAATTGGAGGTCGATGAGTGTGGACACCCGAGGGTGGGCCTGAGGAGGCGCAGGATGTGGACTGGAGGCTGGCCTAAGAAGGGTGATGGTTGATCGGTGGGTAGGGGGTGCTGGTGACAACCTGACTGATCACATGGAACGTGAGAAGGCTGAATGGGCCGGTCAAGAGGGCTTGCGTGTTCGCGCATTTGAAGAGTTTGAAGGCGGACGCGGCAATGCTACAGGAGACACACATGAGCGTACTGGATCAGACTAGGCTGAAGAAGGGGTGGGTCGGGCAGGTATTTCATTTGGGGCTAGACTCTAAAACTAGGAAGGGGGGGTTCAGACCTTGATAGGGAGTATAGTGGCGGTCTCGGAGGGGGTGGGGTAGGTATGTTATGGTGAGTGGGAAGCTGGAGGGAATGCTAGTGGTATTAGTGAATATTTATGCACCAAACTGGGATGACGCTGAGTTTATGAGGCAGGTGTTAGGGAACATCCTGGACCTGGATTTGCATAAGCTGATCCTGGGGGGTGGACTTTAATACGGTCATTGATCCGAGGTTGGATCAGTCGAGTCCAACAACAGGGAGGGTGCCAGCCGTGGCAAAGGGACTAAAAGGGTTTATGGAGCAGATGGGGGGGGTAGATCTGTGGAGGTTCGGACTGCCAAGAGCGAAGGAGTTTTCTTTTTTCTTCCATGTTCACAAAGTGTACTCCCGGATTGATTTTTTCATTTTGAACAGGGCTTTGGGGGTGGTGGATACCGATTATTCGGCGATTGTTGTGTTGGACCATGCCCCGCACTAGGTGGATTGATGGGTGAACAAGGAGGGGAGTCAGTGCCCGCAATGGAGATTGGATGTGGGACTGTTGGCGGATGAGGAAGTCTGCAGACGGGTGAGGGAGGCCATCCAGAATTATTTGGAGATAAATGGGGAGGTTTTGGCAGCAACGGTGTGGGAGGCGCTGAAGGCAGTAGTTAAGGGGGATCTGATTTCATTGCGGGTTCATAGTGGGAAGGTGGAGTGGGCAAAGATGGATAAGCTGGTTAGGGAGATTCTCCAGGTGGACAGAAGGTACTCCGAAGGCGGGGCTGTTAAAGGAGCGGCAGAAGCTGCAGATGGAGTTTGGTCTGATATCTACAGGGGAGGCGGTGGGGCAGTTGATGAAGGCGAGAGGGGGGATATATGAGTATGGTGAGAAGGTCAGTAGGATGCTAGCACACCAGCTCAGGAAAAGGGAGGCCGCCAGGGAGATAAGAAGAGTGAAGGACAGAGGGGGGAACACGGTTTTGGACCCAGCGGGGGTGAACGGAGTGTTCAAGGAGTTTTATAGCCGGCTGTATGAGTTGGAGCCCTCAGCTGGGGTGGAGGGGATGAGGCAGTTTTTGGAGGGTTTGGAGTTTCTGAAGGTGGAGGAAGGGTTGCGGGAGGGATTGGGAGCCCCGATCGGGATTGTAGAAGTAGTAGAGGGATTAGGCCACGCAGTCAGGTAACGCCCCAGGACCGATCGGCTAACCAGTGGAATTTTACAAGATGTTTTCTGGGATGCTGGGTCCGCTGCTGGTGAGGGCATTTAATGAGACAAGGGAGCGGGGTGTTCTTCCCCCAACAATGTCACAGGCCTTGATTTCATTGATCCTAAAGCGGGAGAAGGACCCAGAACAATGTGGGTCAAATCGACCTATCTTCCTACTAAATGTTGACGCCAAATTGCTCGCCAAAATTCTGGCCTCGAGGATAGAGGACTGTGTTCCGGGGTGATAGGGGAAGACCAGACGGGATTTGTCAAAGGCAGGCAGTTAACGGTATACGTTCGAAGGCTCTTGAATGTAATCATGATGCCCTCTGAGGGGAGGGAGGTGGAGGTAGTGGTCGCTATGGACGCGGAGAAGGCCTTTGACCGGGTGGAGTGGAATTATCTGTGGGAGGTCCTGGGATGGTTTGGGTTTCGGCAGGGCTTTGCTGACTGGGTTTGGTTGCTGTACCAGGCACTGGTGGCGAGTGTGCAGACAAGCCGGGTGAGCTCGCACTACTTTAGATAGCACCAGGGGACAAGGCAGGGATGCCCCCTGCCCCACTGTTGTTTGTTTTGGCTATAGAGCCATTGGCGATGGTGCTAAGAGTGTCAAAGGACTGGAAGGGGCTAGTCCGCGGGGGGATGGAACACAGGGTCTCGTTATACGCAAACGACCTACTCCTGTATATTTCTAACCCGTTACGGGGTATGGGGACATTATGCAGATCTGAGGGGAATTTCACCGGTTTTTGGGGGACAAATTGAACATTGAGCAAGGTTTTTGCGATCCAGGCGAGGGGGCAGCAGAGGAGATTGGGGGAGTTGCCATTTAAAGTGGTAGGAGGGAGTTTTCGTTACATGGGTATTCATGTGGCACAGGGATGGGAGCAGCTACATAAATTAAATCTGGCCCGGTTAGTTGAGCAAATGAAGGAGGACTTTCGGAAGTGAGACATGCTCCCATTATCACTGGTGGGGAGGGTACAGACCGTAAAGATGACGCTTCTCCCGAGATTTTTGTTTGTTTTCCAGTGCCTCCCTATTTTTATACAAAAGGCCTTTATTAAGCGGGTGAATGCGGTGATCTCTGGGTTTGTGTGGACAGGTAAAATCCCGCGAATAAGGAAAGTTCTGCTGAGAGCAGAGCCGTGTGGGGCGAGGATTGGCACTGCCGAGCTTTAGGAACTATTACTGGGCGGCAAATATAGCTATGATCAAGAAGTAGGTAGTGGGGGAGGGGCAGTGGCGGCCTCATGTAAGGGCACAAGTTGGTAACGGCTCCTCTGCTGTTCTTGCCGGTCCGATGGTAGTGGCGGCCCTGAGAGTTTGGGGACAGTGGCAGAAGCACATGGGAGGGCAGGGAGCGTCGGTGTGGGCTCCAATTTGTCTCGTTTTGTCTCGGGGAGGTTGAATGGGGGGGTTTCAGAAGTGGCAGAGCGCAGGGATTGAGAGGCTGGGGGATCTATTTATTGATGTGAGCTTTCCCTGTTTGGAGGATCTGGAAAAGGAGTTTGACTTGCCGGGAGGGAATGGATTTCGTTATCTGCAGGTGAAGGATTTTGTGCGAAAGCAGATTTTGACCTTTCCGCTTCTACCGCCACTGGGGATACAGGACAAGGTAGACTTGAGAACGGGAGTGGGGGAGGGGAAGGGATCGGAAATCTATAAAGATCTTATGGAGTGGGACGAAACCCAGTTAGCTGAGATAAAGCGTAAATGGAAAGATGAGTTGGGTAAGGTGTTAGAGGCGGATATGTGGGAGGATGCTCTGAGCAGTCAACACATCTCATCATGTGCCAGGTTCAGCCTGATACAATTTAAGGTGGTTCACCGGGCCCACATGACGGTGGCCCAGATGAGCAGGTTTTTTGGGGTGGAGGACAGGCATGTGCGGTGTGCAGGAGGGCTCTCAAATCATGTCCACATGTTTTGGGCATGTCCAAAGCTTAAGGGTTTCTGGCAGAGATTTGCGGGTGTCATGTCCACGGTGCTAAAAATGAGGGTGGCCCTGTGTCCAGAGGTGGCGATCTTTGGAGTGTCGGAAGACCTGGGAGTCCAGGGGGCGAGAGAGGCTGACGTTTTGGCTTTTGTTTCCTTGGTAGTCCAGAGACGGATCTTATTAGCGTGGAGGGACTCTGAGCTCCCAAAATCGAGAGTATGGGTTCGCGACATGGCTGGGTTCCTCAGGCATGAGAAAATTAAGTTCGCCCTGAGAGGATCAGTGTTATGGCTCGTTCGGAGGTGGCAGCCATTTATCGACTTCTTCAGGAAAATTAAACTGTTAGCAGATTCAGTAAGGGGAGGGGAAGGTTAGGGATTAAGGGGGGCAGGGGGAGTTAGGTTGGTTTAGTTTAGTTTAGGCAGGAACAGTGAGAAGAGATGGAAGGGGGTGTTTCGCACTGAATTATGTTTTTGTTTATATTTGTATCTTGTTGTTAGAAAACTATAAATGCCTTAATAAAATGTTTGTTAAAAAAAAATTCTGCACATAATAATAATCTTTATTATTGTCACAAGTAGGCTTACATTAACACTGCAATGAAGTCACTGTGAAAAGCCCCATATATACAATTAAATAAGATAATCTCTGTGGTGGACATCTATTCCTTTTTAATAGAAATCAGTGGGCGCGATTCTCCGCAAATCCGGGTGCCGTGAAGGCTGGCGTGAAACTGGCCGTGTTTCACGCCAGCCTCGGAGCTCCGTCCCGGGACCCGATTCTCCCCCCCCGGGCGGAGCTAGTATCGGGATCCGGGGAATCACGGCGACGCGGAGTTAGCGAACGTCGCTAACTCCGCCCGCCAAGAGTCACGGCGGCTGACGCGCACGATGATGTCAGCCACACATGCGCGGGTTGGACGGCTCCAACCCGCGCATGCGCGGATGACGTCATCACGCAGACGCGTCAAACCTGCGCATGCGCGGGCCGTCATGCCCCTCAGCCGCCCCGCGGACTGGTGGTCATTGATATTGTCAGCACACACATATGATATCCAATGTTGCATGTCAGAGTAGCATGCCAATTGTAGCCACTGTAGCCACCTAAAATGGACACTGAACTAAACAAAATGGAGAATCGCTAAGACTGCAGGGAAAAACAGTTTAGCCAAGGCAAGCAGCCTGCAAACACTCATTAGCATTTTGCAAGCAGCAAAACCAGTTTCTGGCCAGGTGGAAGATCTCAAACCAAAGGTGATAATGGCAGAACGTTTTACATACTAATGAGGCAGTCCAGATCTAGGCACACACAATGGCAACATTTGGGTTTGAATAAGATACTTTAAGTGGATGTCCAGACAGAGCGGCACCAGAAGTATCCACTATAGAAACCGCCCCTACCATCGAGAAAGACCCTCACATTGGAGGAATTCAAAAGATATCGATTGGAAGCGATCCAATCGATACCTGAAGGTAAAGCCCGCCCAGGAAAAGGCAAGGACATTGGGGACCCCTATAAAAGTAGACCCCCACACATGGTCCTGTCTGTTGTTTCGTGCTCCGGCTTTGACCAAGACCTTGAACGTGTATCCTGACTCCAGCCGTTGAGCACCAGCCGCCGAACCGTAAGTGCCAATACGACGCTCGCTACGCGAACCAAGCCCGCTAGACCCCCAGTGACCAGCACGCTTTCTGAAGGTTGCAGATCAAGACCGGGACGAAGGCCTCGCTCCCTGACCTTGCCTGTTCCTGTTTAGTTAAGTATTCTGATTGCTTAGTTTAGTCATAGCTTAGTCCCTTAGTGTGTGCATGCGTATTTATTATAATTGTATAATAAATATTGATCGTTTGGAACTTACTAATTGGTGTATCGTTTTATTACTTTGAACCTGACCTTGGAATATTTGTGAGGTGTCTATATGGCATCTGGCGACTCCTGAGCTGAAAAATACATATACAGAGCCTAGTAGTGTTAAGCACATGGCCTTTAACAGAGGCAAGTTAATACACTCCAATAAACGCGTTTTACACCCATAGCAAAACGTGCAACATTTAGTGGCGACATCCTGACGGGACACGGTTACAAGTGGTACCCCCACTCCGTCAAGGACCCTGAAATTTGAATTAGAAATCTGGTACAGAAAAAGGAAAGAAATCACAAATATTCAAGGTGTTCAAAGGAATAAACGTAATTCGGAAGTGTGTTTAGTGCATGCGTACTAACAGGGTTGTAAGGAAAACCTGAAAGCATTTTTGTTGCGCCAAACTTTCGGTAGTTTTGTGAACGGAACATAGCGTAAGCCTTACCCGTTTCGTGAGACATAACCTCAACACCCCCTGTTCTAAATTTAAAGTGAGTCAGAGAAAATGGCCATGCAGGCAATGGAACGCCTCATGAACCCAGAACGGTTTGTGGTCGCAGCGACCAGCAGTTGCCGAGTAGGTCAGTGTCCCATGTGGGAGCTGGAACTCCGCAAGTATCTGCAAGGAAAGGGATGGCCCCTTTGGAAAGAGTTTTGTTTGAATGAGGAGACAGGTCCCGGAAGTATAGGACATACTTGGTGGGAGAACCTCTCTCAAATTCACAAGAAAAACATGAGTAAAGCGCGAAAGCCGATGGCGATTGTGTCCTGTTTGGCACAATTGCGAGGCACAGAGGAGGTCGTTCAGACGCTCCGGGCAGAATTAGAAGAAAGAAATAGAATGAGTAAAGTGGATGTCAGGGACATCGAGAAGGAAAATATGGAACTTAGAGGGAAGTTGGCAGAGAAAGGTAGAGAGGTGGATGATGCCAAGAGGGCACATCAGTCTTGTCTAGCCCATCTCAGCAGTTCCCAGACCCAGTACGAAAAGGCCTATCAGGACGTGCAACGTGCCGTCCTGATAAGAGAAGAATCAGAGAAGCAGGTAGAGGCTTTGCAGAGGCAATGCTCTGACCTTAAAGCAGCTTTGAGAGCACTCCATGCTGCAACCACAGAACAAAGGCAGAGTACTGTAGACCACGCGAAATGCAGGAAACAGATTGCAGAGCTGCAATCGCTGCTTTCGGTGCAAAACGGGTTTCAAAGCACCTTTGGAACGCAGTTAGATGAGGAGAATGCCCCAGACTGGAAAGAGTTAAGTGAGACAGCGCAGCGTTATGTTCAGGGAACATGTGCGCCAGCAGCGCAGCAGAAAAGGCAAGCACCCCAACCCCCCACAGATCAGCTCCTTACCATTCCAATGAATCCAGTCACCACCCAGAGAAAAGCGACCATAGAAGGCGCACCCGATATAACTTACACCACCCCCTTAACTGTAACCCAACTAAGGGACGCGTGTGAGAAGATCACTCCGTTTCTCCCCACCGCAGACCCCCACCAGTTTTTCGCAAAGGTAAAGCAACAGGCTACCATGTACGGCCTGGACGAGAGAGAGCAGGTTAAACTCACAGTTCTGAGTTTGGACCAATCGGTTGTAGCAGCCCTCCCCGACCCACAGAACGTTGGCGGAGGCACATTAGAGGAGATGCACACCTCCATTTTAGATGCCATAGGGTATAATCGAGGTGACCCCGTAGAAGGACTTAATAAGTGCCGGCAGAAGAAATCCGAGCACCCCACAGCATTCGCCGGAAGGCTGTGGATCCATTTTAACGCAGTATTTGGCGATTTAAATAGAGCCCATTTGAACCGTGAAAATATGGTTAAATGGACGCGCACCATAATTTCTCATGCAACAGAAGCAGGACAGAGCGCTTGCAACAGCTATGACCCCTCAGAGGAAGCCCATAATGAGAAGTGGGTCCTGAAAAGATTGTCCCGCGCTTGGGAGCAATCAGTTCAGGGCAGAGGTAAAGTGAAATCCCCAGAAGAAGCTCAGGCTGCAGCAGACATACAGGCAGTGAGAGAGCACCAAAAACCCGCGTGGGTGAATGAAGGAAAGAGCAGCCCTCCACAGAAGTCGCAGGAATGCTACAACTGTGGACAGTTAGGACATTGGGCTAAGGAATGTAATGGACCCCAGAGATCACAGAGAGGCCAGCAGACAGGCACTCTGAACCGGAATAAAACAAAACCGATCCATAGTATAGGGATCCAGTCAGGACAGACCAATGTGGACGGAACGGACTGACGGTGTTCGGGCTCCCCCATTTGGGTCTGTGACACACTATGGGATCCATCAGGAAGACCGGTAGTCACGGCAAAGTTAAGAGGGAAGCCCATAGAGTTACTTTGGGACACAGGAGGCTCCCGCACCACAATTAACTCCACCACCACGGCACAGGCAGACACGTGGCCGACCACCTCCACCATCACACTTAGCGGGTTCACCGGACACTCGCAGCAGGGACATATCACAGCACCCGTAGCAATCCAGCTAGGGAACATTTCCACCAAACATCCCGTTGTTCTAGTAAATCTTCCCCGGACAGCAGAACACATCCTAGGGATAGATTTTATGAATGCCCATAGCCTGTCGTTCGACCCAGTGAACCAATGTGTCTGGCGAATGGCAAGATCGGACAGAGCACCCGCTACTCTCACAGTAGGAGAGTACGCTAATAGGATTAGTGCAGTAGGAGAATGCTCATTTGACCCGACTACTGTTGCACGTTTTACTATGGGCGTAAAACGCGTTTATTGGAGTGTATTAACACGCCTCCGAGTTCGACGTGTGCTTAACACTGCTAGGCTCTGTTCTATGTAATTATTTAGCTCTGGAGTCGCCAGTTGCCGTATAGGCAACGTCACAAGTATTCCAAGGTCAAGTTCAAAGTAATAAAGACGATACACCGATTAGTCAAGTTCAAACGATCAATATTTATTATACAGTTATAATAAATACTCATGCACACACTAAGAGACTAAGCTACAACTAAACATAAGCAAACAGAATACTTATCTAACAGGAACAGGCAAGGTCAGAGAACGAGGCCTTCGTCCTGGTTTTGTCTGCAGCCTTCAGCAAGCGTTCTGGCACTTGGGAGTCTAGCGGGCTTGGATCGCGTAGCGAGCGTTGAACTTACGGTTTCGGCGGCTGGTGCTCAACGGCTGGAGTCAGGATACCAGGTGTCAGTCGGAGCCGGAGCACGGGTTTAACAGACCGGACAACACGAGGTCCCTATCTTTTATAGGGGTTCCGTTGTCCTTCCCTCTTCTCGGGCGGGCTCTACCTATTGGATCAATTTCTTATCGATACTGGATTAATTCCCCAATGCGAGGGGGTCTCCGTGATGGAGGGGGCGTTTCTTATGTCCTTTTGTTCGGAGGTTTCTGGTGCCTCGATGTCTGGGTCTTGATTGGAATGTGTCCATTCAGAACCAAATGTATCTATTGTGTGGGTGTTCAAGTCTGATGGCCTCATTAGCATGCAAAGCGTTTTGCCATTTGCACCTAGCTAAGGTCTTTTCACCTGAGCCCAAACTGGTTTCTGCTGCTGCAGAATGCAAACTGCTCTTTGCAGACTGCTGTTCTGGCTGAACTGTCTGTTTCCCAGCAGCCTTCCATTTTAGTTTGGCTCAGTGTCCATTTTGCGTGGCCAGCATGGCTACATTCCCTCCTTGTGATCCTCACAATCATACTATTGTGAAGGATCACCTATGTACTTTGCCTCCTTGTGTTCTGACCTCTTGCCAGTTCCTGTTCTACTCTGTTCTAAACTATGGGAAGAAGAGAAAAAATTTTTTAACTAACATTTCTACTTGGCCCTATGTCAAAGGGACATGCATTACTACAATTGGGAACCTCTACCTATCACTATTAACCTTAACCTTAACTTAAACATTTAATCACTCTAAAACCTTAACCATTCACACCACAACATCACACTTCCCAACTCGGCAGTCGAGTATGGAACAATATAATACATGGCTGAATTTTATTTACAGAGTGTTGTAATCAGTGAGGGGTTGAGGGGTTTGGTGGAATCCGAAGATGGGGGATTGCACTCTATAGATGGGTGAGGTGCTGGAACGAGAGGCTCTCCTCTTCCATTTCCTCAACCTGAGGGTCTGCACTAGGATGATGAGGATCGCAATCACCAACAGTGATTCGATTATGTAGGACATGGAGTACCACGTCATGAATTTAGTACACCAGGTCTGAACCTCGCTGATCAGAGCTGAGCACTGGGGGTTTGCTGTACTAACATTTACGGTGGGGGTTGTGGGGGAAACGTGTCTTGTTTCCACACATATACATATGACATTAAACAGTAATAAGTGGGCTTCCATCATTTTGCTGTTCTTCTTCTTTCTCTTCCTTCTTCCTCCGGTATTGACAATCCTGGCTTCGACCTCTGTCTCGTCCTTTGAAACCTTTGGGATCAAGCACAGTATCTGTCAATACACAGTTTAAGACCTTTACTTGTTAGTGCATCTGTCTTTCAAAATCCAATTGACCCTTTAAAATGACTGGCTAAGTCACACCCTGTGACTCCCCTCATTTTTTTTTTTCAAAAAGCGAATTTAAAGACCAGCATACACCTAACAATCCTTCCTTCTGCGAGCCGTCTCGCAGGCTTTGCTGATTTACCATCCGAATGTTCCCGGATGTAAATAGCATGTGGGATGGCGGCCGAAGGGCTACCTAACGTAAAATGAAAACAAACTTGGAAATAAACATCCGAATGAGTTCCGTATGGGCCGCTACGGGTATGAGTTGGATGGGATCCCCGGGTAGGGCGTGCTGTGCCATACCCGAGCTTGGCTGACCAAGGGTTGGTTCTCAGACAGGGCGGGTCCTCAGTGCCGTTTGTCCACTGCCTGAGTAACCTGGGAAAAACGGGTACGAATGTGTTGACCATGACTTGCAGCCTCTATTTCGCCGAATAGAGGGGCACCTAAAAAACCAAGGGAGCCAAGATGCTCCAACTGAGGACATCACTGAAGTTCTCAGAGATATCTGCGGACAAGCTATTTGGCGTGTGGCCTTACAGCTCTGGAAAAGATCTCCAATCAAACCGAAGTTCTCAAAGGTATCTGCGGACAAGCTAACGTGTATGTGAGGTGGTCACAATCTTGTCAGCTGAAAAGAAGATGTCCATCCTCCAACTGAAACATTTACATTGCTGAAAACAAACAAACATAAAACGAAGACAAACATACGTGCAGGTTCCATCAGAAAGGACATCGTTTCCCTCAAACGATTCCTATCTTACATCATCTGGACACCTCACTTTGATTCTGCCTCTGTGAACAGGGTCACAAAGGGGTTGCCGTGTCGGGAGTCAGACACCGTGTCGTCCTGCTCTCCCGGATCCCACACCCTTGTGTGGATCAGGCATGCTATTTTGGAGTTGTGTGACCGGGGGTCACTCTCGTCATTGCGGACAAGTCTGTAGGAATTGTCCCTGTGCCATTGTGTAGCGTCGAGTGTGTTGTCGGGGTAGTCGGGGTCGGGTGGTGGTTCGGGGTTTTTGAGGTAAGTGACTTCCATGGGGTCACTGGAGTCGGGGTCGTAGTTGGTGCAGTGTGGGCTGTATGGCTGTGTGCTGTCGCTGTCTTCAGAGTCAGTGTCTGTCCTACTGTCTCTGCTGTGGCAGCTTGTGGGCGTGTCGGGGCGTGGTCTGTAGTGGTCTGTGGGCGGAGTCGTGGGCGAGTCCGTTGATGAACTGGTCTGTGAGGGGGATGGTGGAAAAGTGTCTCTGGTGGGCGGGGTGAAGTGTTCTGCTGCATCCAGCAGGACATGGTGGGCATGGTTGGCCTGTGTTCCATAAGCCTTTAACTGGTTTATATGGAACCACGCGGTCTTCCCATTAGGATACTTTATCCTGTAAACGGAGGGGCTAATTTTGTCCGAAATTGAGTAGGGACCGGAATATTTTGGAGCCAAAAAACTGCTGGGGTTATAAACAGATAACATTACCTGTTGCCCAACCTGGAATTCTGTGGTGTGTACGGTCTTATTGAAACAGGCAGTCCGTTGCTGTCGGCGTTTCCCTAGCTGGACTGCGGCTGCGATCTGTGCAGACCTCACAGTCTCAACTAGATCTTTAACTGCCTTTTCATGTGTGAGGGCCGTCACTTCGGGGCTTGTCATGTCCAGTCCTAAAAGGAATTCTGTACCTTTCATATGGCGTCCGGTCATGAGTGTATGTGGTGTGTATCCTGTCGATGTGGAGACAGTGTTCCTTATGAACATAAGTGCAAATGGGAGCACTGAATCCCATGTGGAATTGTTCTCTTGAACCATTTTCCTGAGGGTAGTTTTTAGGGTCCGATTCATGCGCTCCACAATCCCGCTGGACTGTGGATGATACGCAATGTGGAAGTTCTGTTTGATTCCGAATATTGTCAGGACGTTCCTCATGACCCGTCCTGTAAAGTGAGATCCCTGGTCCGAATCGATACTTCGGGGTAAACCCCATCTCGTGAAGATGTGGTGGGTCAGGATCTTTGCAGCTGTCTTTGCTGTATTTGTTCGTGAGGGAAATGCCTCTACCCACTTGGTAAAGGTATCTATCACCACCAGAACGTATTTATAGCCATTCCTGCAAGGGGGCAATGGACCTATAAAGTCGATCTGGAGGTTTGTCCAAGGGCCGTTAACTGGGCGAGTATGCCGAAGTTGTGCCTTCTTAGAATACCTCTCCGGGTTATTCTGAGCACAAATCAGGCAATTCTCTATGTAGTGCGTTACATCATTCCTGAGATTAGGCCACCAACAGAGTTGCCTGAGGTGCCTCGTTGTTGCATCAATTCCCTGATGCCCGTGTCCGTCATGGAACAAGGCAATCATCTGATTCCTGTCCTGCTGTGGGACCACATAAAGTTGGTCCTTAATGATCACACCCTCATGTGTGGTCAGTGCGTGTTTAAAGTGCTCGTAAGCAGGCACAAAGTTTCCCTTGAAAACCTCCCTGAGGTCTCCGTCCTGTTTTTGTGCTGCCACGAGATCTTTAATATCAGTCTGTGAGACTTGGACTGCGCTCACAGGGGCGCTAGCTGGTGCGCTAGCTGGGGGGGTCCATAAGTGTCCTCTCCTGGAACCTGCCTTAGCCAATGCGTCGGCCTTTACATTCCCAGGGGGTGATGACCTATGGTGGCTGCGAACTTTTATAATGCCGAAGGTCCTGTCCTTCGCTTTCTCTAGGATATGCTGGAGTAAGGGGGCTGATGGAAGGGGTTTTCCGTCTGCGGAGACAAAACCTCGTGTCCTCCACAGGGGCAGAAAATCTGTTAAACTGTTGCAGACATATAAGCTGTCTGAATATATGTCTGCTGGGCTGGGGAAAGAATCGGGGTGGTCCACTATGTACGCTATGGCTGCTAGCTCTGCTGCCTGCGCGCCTAAGTGACCTGGTAACTTAAGAGCTATCTCTTCGAGAGCGCGCCCCTGCGCGTCCTCTACATAGATGCCGCATCCTGTGATACGCTCACCATTTAAAACTGTGGAGGAACCGTCTACATAAATCCTCAAGGGTCCACACGTGTCTGTGGGCTGGGGGCTTTGTTTCGGGTTCCCTATCTTCCTGGGGGGTGTTTTTGCTAAAAAGGGTCCTGTGTTATGCAGGGGAGCTACAATTTCACAGTCATGGGGCTGTCCGGGGTATTGGAGGTTGTCGGCTAAGTATGTGTGTGTGCGTGTCCGTTTTACTGTAATGTCCCGTCCTTGTAAAAGTAGGGTCCACGTAGCTGCCCTAATCTGGCTAACTGAACCGTCCTTCAGTCGACCGTCTAGTAGTAGCTGTGTGGGTGTATGTTCGGTCAGAATGGTGATGGGGTTGAGTCCGGTGATGTATGAAAAGTACTGCACTGCCCAGAAGACAGCAAGGAGGTGCCTCTCACAGGCTGAAAATCCTTGTTCTACCGGGTCTAACAGTCGGGAGGCATAAGCCACTGGTCTTAGCTGCTCGTGCCGTTCTTGAAGCAACACGGCCGAGAGGGTCAGATCGGTGCTCGCTACCTCTATTGCGTACGGTGAAAGTTGGTCGGGGACTAGCAGCGCGGGTGCTGCACTAAGGGCTCGTTTCAACTCTTCCACAGCGCCTGTATGCTGCGGAAGCCATTCCCAGGGGGCTCCTTTCTTGAGGAGGTCTGAAAGTGGGGCGGCTTTTGTCGCGAATCCGTCGATGTGGTTCCGACAATAGCCAACCAGTCCTAAAAACGACCGGAGGGCTGATACATTCTGGGGAAGGGGCAATTTGACAATCGAATCAATTCTTTTGAATTCGATCTCGCGTTTGCCGTGCGTGATGACTGATCCCAAATACATCACTTTACTTTCCAGTATTTGGGCCTTTTTCGGGTTAACTTTACAGCCAATTTCAGTTAAGAGTTCCAGGAGTTCGGCCAGAAGCGAAATGTGCTCTGCCTTTGTGTCTGTCTGCAGTAGTAGGTCGTCTACATACTGTACCAGACATTCGGGTCGGGAAAATTTTTCTAATCCACTTGCCAGCTGTCGGTGGAAAATGGAGGGTGAATTGTGGAATCCCTGTGGGAGGCATGTCCACGTGTACTGCTGTGTTTTAAAAGTGAATGCGAATTTGTATTGGCACGCTTTTGCCAATGGTATTGACCAGAATCCATTACTGATGTCCAATACCGTGAAGTACTTGGCGTTGAGACCCTGCTTGAGCATGGTCTCGGGACTAGTAGCTACCGTTGGGGCTACTGCGGGGGTTACTTTGTTGAGTTCCCGATAATCGATGGTCAGACGCCATGATCCATCGGGCTTCCTCACTGGCCAAATAGGGGCATTGTTGGTGGAGGCTACCGTTCTCAGTACACCTTGGTCCAACAAGCTGCCTATAACCTTTTCTATTTCCACCTCTGCCTCGAGGGGAAATCTATACTGCTTTTGCGGTCGGGGGTCCTGTCCGGTAACATGAACTTGTCCAGTCATTCTGCCACAGTCATGACGGTGACTTGCAAATGCTGTCCTGTGTTTGTTTAGTAGGGCCTTAATTTGTCGGTCGGTGTGGAGTGTAGTCAGGTCGAATGAGTACTCTCCCACTGCGCTAATCCGATTAGCGTAGTCTCCTACTGTGAGGGTGGCTGGGGCTCTGTCTGATCTCGCCATTCGCCAGACACACTGGTTCACTGGGTCGAACGACAAGCTGTGAGCGTTCATAAAATCTATCCCCAGGATGTGTTCTGCTGTCCGGGGAAGATTTACTAAAACTACGGGGTGCCTTGTGCTAATGTTCCCTAGCTGGATCGCTACGGGTGCTGTGATATGTCCCTGCTGCGAGTGTCCGGTGAACCCGCTAAGTGTGATGGTGGAGGTGGTCGGCCACGTGTCTGCGTGTGCCGTGGTTGTGGAGTTAATGGTGGTGCGGGATCCTCCTGTGTCCCACAGTAACTCTATGGGCTTCCCTTTGACTTTTGCCGTGACTACGGGCCTCCCTGATGAGTCCCATAGTGTGTCACAGACCCAAGTGGGGGAGCCCGAACACCGTCAGTTCGTCTCGTCCACATTGGTGGGTCCTGACTGTACTGTTACATTGTGGATGGGTTTTGCCTTGTTGCGGTTCAGAGTGCCTGTCTGCTGGCCTCTCTGAGATCGCTGGGGTGCATTACACTCTTTTGCCCAATGCCCTAACTGTCCACAGTTATAGCATTCCTGTCCTTTCTGTTGAGGGCTGCTCTTGCCTTCATTTACCCATGCGGGCTTCTGGTGCTCTCTGACTGCTTGGATATCTGCAGCAGCCTGAGCCTCTTCTGGGGATCTAACTTTTCCTTTTGCCTGAAGCGATTGCTCCCAAGCGCGGGACAATCTTTTCAGGACCCATTTTTCGTTATGGGCCTCTTCTGAGGGGTCGTAACTATTGCAAGCGCTCTGTCCTGCTTCTGTTGCGTGTGAGATAATTGTGCGCGTCCACTTAACCATGTTTTCGCGGGTTAAATGCGCTCTATCTAGCTGTCCGAAAACTGCGCTGAAATGAATCCACAGCCTTCCTGCGAATGCTGTGGGGTGTTCGGATCTCTTCTGCCTGCACTTATTCAAGCCTTCTACGGGGTCACCTCTATTGTACCCGATGGCATCTAAAATGGCAGTGTGCATCTCCTCTAGGCTGCCTCCTGCCACGTTTTGTGGGTCGGGGAGGGCTGCCACTACACTCTGGTCTAAGCTCAGCACGGTGAGCTTAACCTGCTCTCTCTCATCCAGGCCGTACATGGTAGCCTGCTGCTTTACTTTAGCGAAAAACTGGTGGGGGTCTGCGGTGGGGAGGAACGGAGTGATCTTTTCACAAGCGTCCCTTAGCTGGGTTACTGTTAAAGGGGTGGTGTAAGTTATGTCTGGGGCGCCTTCTGATTCGGCTTTCCTCTGTGTGGTTACGGGATTCATGGGTGCGGTTATGATCTGAGCTGTGGGGGGTTGGGGTGCCTGTCGTTTCTGCTGAGCTGCTGGCGCACATGTTCCCTGAACATAACGCTGCGCTGTCTCGCTTAATTCCTGCCAATCTGGGGCGTTTTCCCCATCTAACTGAGCTCCAAAGGTGCTTTGGAAGCCATTCTGCACCGAAAGCAGAGATTGCAGTTCCGCAATCTGTTTCCTGCATTTCGCGTGGTCAACTGTGCTTTGTCTTTGTTCGGTCGTTGCAGCGTGGAGTGCTCTCAAAGCTGCTTTGAGATCGGAACATTGCCTCTGCAATGCCTCCACCTGCTTCTCCGATTCCTGTCTTATCAGAACGGCACGTTGCACGTCCTGATAGGCTTTCTCATACTGGGTCTGGGAACTGTTCAGATGAGCTAGACAAGACTGGTGAGCCCTCTTGGCATCATCCACCTCTCTACCCTTCTCTGCCAACTTCCCTTTAAGATCCAGGTTTTCTTTCTCGATGTCCCTGACATCGACCTTACTCATTCGGTTCCTTTCCTCTAAATCTGCCCGGAGCGTCCTGATGACCTCCTCTGCGCCTCGCAACTGTGCCAAGCAGGACACAATCGCCATCGGCTTGCGTGCTTTACCTAAACTCTTTTTGTGTATTTGAGAGAGGTTCTCCCACCAAGTATGACCTATACTCCCGGGACCTGTCTCCTCATTTGCACAAAACTCTTTCCAAAGGGGCCATCCCTTTCCCTGCAGATATTTGCGGAGTTCCAGCTCCCACGTGGGACACTGGCCTACCCTGCTACTGCTGCTGGTCGCTGCGACCACAAACTTTGCTGGATCCATCAGACGTTCCATTGCCTGCATGGCCATTTCCTCTGACTCTCTTTTTATAATTTGGAACAGGGGGTTGCTGGGGTGGTGTTTCGTAAAAAGGGTACGGCTTACGCTATTTTCCGATCACAAAACTACCGAAAGTTTGTCGCAACAAAAGCTTTCAGTGTTACCTTACAGCCCTGTTAGTACGCATGCACTAAACACACTTCCGAATTTCGCTTATTATTTTGAACACCTTGAATACTTGTGATCTCTTTCTTTCTCTGCAATTTGGAGTTCTAATTCAAATTTCAGGGTCCTGGACACTGTGGTGTTTCCACTTACAACAGGGTCCCATCAGAGTCGCCACTAAATGTTGCACGTTTTACTATGGGCGTAAAACGCGTTTATTGGAGTGTATTAACACGCCTCCGAGTTCGACGTGTGCTTAACACTGCTAGGCTCTGTTCTATGTAATTATTTAGCTCTGGAGTCGCCAGTTGCCGTATAGGCAACGTCACAAGTATTCCAAGGTCAAGTTCAAAGTAATAAAGACGATACACCGATTAGTCAAGTTCAAACGATCAATATTTATTATACAGTTATAATAAATACTCATGCACACACTAAGAGACTAAGCTACAACTAAACATAAGCAAACAGAATACTTATCTAACAGGAACAGGCAAGGTCAGAGAACGAGGCCTTCGTCCTGGTTTTGTCTGCAGCCTTCAGCAAGCGTTCTGGCACTTGGGAGTCTAGCGGGCTTGGATCGCGTAGCGAGCGTTGAACTTACGGTTTCGGCGGCTGGTGCTCAACGGCTGGAGTCAGGATACCAGGTGTCAGTCGGAGCCGGAGCACGGGTTTAACAGACCGGACAACACGAGGTCCCTATCTTTTATAGGGGTTCCGTTGTCCTTCCCTCTTCTCGGGCGGGCTCTACCTATTGGATCAATTTCTTATCGATACTGGATTAATTCCCCAATGCGAGGGGGTCTCCGTGATGGAGGGGGCGTTTCTTATGTCCTTTTGTTCGGAGGTTTCTGGTGCCTCGATGTCTGGGTCTTGATTGGAATGTGTCCATTCAGAACCAAATGTATCTATTGTGTGGGTGTTCAAGTCTGATGGCCTCATTAGCATGCAAAGCGTTTTGCCATTTGCACCTAGCTAAGGTCTTTTCACCTGAGCCCAAACTGGTTTCTGCTGCTGCAGAATGCAAACTGCTCTTTGCAGACTGCTGTTCTGGCTGAACTGTCTGTTTCCCAGCAGCCTTCCATTTTAGTTTGGCTCAGTGTCCATTTTGCGTGGCCAGCATGGCTACACTACACTAAACACGGACAGACAAGTTAAAGCAGTACTGAACAAACATAGGACAGCATTTGCCAGTCACCGGCACGACTGTGGCAGAATGGCTGGACAAATTCACGTTACCGGACCTGACCCCAGACCACAAAAACAATATAGATTTCCCCTAGAAGCAGAGGGAGAAATAGAGAAAGTGATAGGTAGCTTATTGGAGCAAGGTGTGCTTAGAACAGTAGCCTCGACCAATAATGCCCCTATTTGGCCAGTGAGAAAGCCCGACGGATCATGGCGTCTGACCATTGATTATCGGGAACTCAATAAAGTAACCCCAGCAGTAGCCCCCACGGTAGCAACAAGTCCCGAGACCATGCTCAAGCAGGGACTCAACTCCAAATATTTCACGGTTTTGGACATTAGCAATGGCTTCTGGTCAATCCCATTGGCAAAGGCGTGCCAGTACAAATTTGCCTTCACTTTTAAAACACAACAGTATACGTGGACATGCCTTCCACAAGGATTCCACAATTCCCCCTCCATTTTCCACCGACAGCTGGCGAATGGCTTAGAAAAATTTTCCCGCCCCGAATGTCTGGTACAGTGTAGACGACCTACTACTGCAGACAGACACAAAGGCAGAGCACATTACGCTTCTGGCCGAACTCCTGGAACTTTTAACCAAGATTGGATGTAAAGTTAACCCAAGAAAGGCCCAGATTTTGGAAAATAAAGTGATGTATTTGGGAACAGTCATCACACACGGCAAACGCGAGATCGAATTCAAAAGAATTGATTCGATTGTCAAATTGCCCCTTCCCCAGAATGTTTCAGCCCTCCGGTCGTTTTTAGGACTGGTTGGTTATTGTCGGAACCACATCGATGGATTCGCGACAAAAGCCGCCCCACTCTCAGACCTCCTTAAGAAAGGAGCCCCCTGGGAATGGCTTCCGCAGCATACAGAGGCTGTGGAAGAGTTAAAGAAAGCCCTTAGCGCAGCACCCGCGCTACAAGTCCCAGACCAACTTTCCCCCTATGCAATAGAGGTAGCGAGCACAGATCTGACCCTCTCGGCCGTGTTACTTCAGGAACGGCATGAGCAGCTAAGACCAGTGGCTTATGCCTCCCGACTGTTACACCCAGTTGAACAAGGATTTTCAGCCTGCGAGAGGCACCTCCTTGCTGTCTTCTGGGCAGTTCAGTACTTTTCGTACATTACCGGACTCAACCCCACCACCATTTTGACCGAGCACACCCCCACACAGTTACTCCTAGACGGTCGACTGAAGGACGGTTCAGTTAGCCAGATTAGGGCAGCTAGGTGGACACTACTCTTACGAGGACGGGACATTACAGTAAAACGGACCCGCACACACACATTTTTAGCCGACAACCTCCAATACCCAGGACAGCCCCATGAATGTGAAATTGTAGCCCCCTTACATAACACAGGACCCTTTATAGCAAAGACACCCCCCAGGAAGATAGGGAACCCAAAACAAAGCCCCCAACCCACAGACACGTGTGGACCACTGAGGATATACGTAGACGGTTCAACCGCGGTTTTCGAAGGTGAGCGTATCACAGGATGCGGCATCTATGTCGAGGACGCGCAGGGGTGTGCTCTCGAAGAGATAGCTTTAAAATTACCCGGACACTTAGGCGCGCAGGCAGCAGAGCTCGCGGCCATAGCTTATATAGTGGACCACCCCGATTCTTTCCCCAGCCCAGCGGACATATATTCGGACAGTCTATATGTCTGCAATAGTTTAACAGATTTTCTGCCCCTGTGGAGGACACGAGGTTTTGTCTCCGCAGATGGGAAACCCCTTCCATCAGCCCCTTTACTCAAACACATTTTAGAGAAAGCGAAGGACAGGACCTTCGGCATTATCAAAGTAAGAAGCCACCATAGGTCATCCCCCCCTGGGAATGTAAAAGCCGACGCACTGGCTAAGGCAGGTTCCAGGCGAGGACACTTGTGGACACCCCCAGCTAGCGCACCAGCTAGCGCCCCTGTGAGCGCAGTTCAAGTCTCACAGACCGATATAAAAGATCTAGTACAGGCTCAGAAGCAAGATGAGGATCTCAGGGAGATTTTCAAAGGCAACTTTGTGCCACAGTATGACAAATTCAGACACGCACTGACCACACATGAGGGTGTGATCATAAAGGATCAGCTTTATGTGGTCCCGCAGCAGGACAGGAATGAAATGATTGCTTTGTTCCATGATGGACACGGGCATCAAGGGACCGACGCAACCACGAGGCACCTCAGGCAGCTCTGTTGGTGGCCTAACTTAAGGACAAATGTAAGTCACTACATCGAGAATTGCCTTATTTGCGCCCAGAATAACCCGGAGAGGTATTCTAAAAAGGCACAACTTCGGCATACTCGACCAGTTAATGGCCCCTGGACAAACCTCCAGATCGACTTTATAGGACCATTGCCCCCTTGTAGGAATGGCTATAAATACGTTCTGGTGGTCATCGATACCTTTACCAAATGGGTAGAGGCATTCCCCTCTAGAACGAATACAGCTAAGACAGCTGCAAAGATCCTGACCCACCACATCTTCACGAGATGGGGTTTACCCCGAAGCATTGATTCGGACCAGGGATCTCACTTCACAGGACGGGTCATGAAGAACGTCCTGACAATATTTGGCATAAAACAAAATTTTCATATTGCGTATCACCCACAGTCCAGCGGGATTGTAGAGCGCATGAATCGGACCCTAAAATCCACGCTTCGAAAAATGGTTCAAGAGAACAACTCCACATGGGATTCAGTGCTCCCATTTGCACTCATGTTCATCAGAAATACAGTTTCAACTTCCACAGGATACACACCACACACACTCATGACCGGACGCCCTATGAAAGGTACAGAATTCCTTTTAGGACTGGACATGACTAGCCCCGAAGTGACGGCCCTCACACACGAAAAGGCAGTTAAAGACCTGGTTGAGACTGTGAGGTCTGCACAGATTGCAGCCGCAATTCAGCTAGGGAAACGCCGTAAACAACGCACAGCTTGTTTTAACAAGACCATTCACCCCACAGAATTCCAGGTTGGGCAACAGGTAATGCTATCTGTATATAACCCCAGCAGTTTTTTGGCACCAAAATATTCCGGCCCATACTCAATTTCAGATAAAATTAGCCCCTCAGTGTATAGGATAAAATATCCTAATGGTAAGACCGCGTGGTTCCATATCAACCAGTTAAAGGCATATGGAACACAGGCCAACCATGCACACCATGTCCTGCTAGATGCAGCAGAACACCTCACCCCACCCACTAGAGACACGTTTCCACCATCCCCCTCACAGACCAGTTCTTCATCGGACTCGCCCACGACTCCGCCCACTGACCATGACAGACCACGCCCCGAAACGCCCACAAGCTGCCGCGGCAGAGACAGCGATACAGACACTGACTCTGAGGACAGCCACAGCACACCACACTACAGCCCACATTGCAGCGACAATGACCCCGACTACAGTGACCCCATGGAAGTCACTTACATTAAAAACCCAGACCCACCACCCGACCCCGACTACCCCGACAATACCCATTCACTTTTGGACCCAACACTCTGGCACAGGGACAATTCGTACCGACTTGTCCGCAATGACGAAAGTGACCCCCGGTCACACAATTCAAAGATATCATGCCTGATCCACACAAGGGTGTGGGATCCGGAAGAGCAGGACGACACGGTGTCTGAATCCCGATACGGCAACCCCTTTGTGACCCTGTTCACAGAGACAGAGGAAAAGTGAGGTGTCCAGATGATGTAAAATAGGAACCGCTTGAGGGAAGCGATGTCCTTTCTGATGGAACCTGCACGCATGTTTGTTTGTCAGTTTATGTTTGTTTGTTAATATGTTAAGGGATTGATTGCAGATCTTTTCAGCTGAAAAGATTGTGACCACCTCACACACCCGTTAGCTTGTCCGCAAATACCTTTGAGAACTTCGGTTCGCAAACCAACCGTTTGATTGGAGATCTTTTCAGTTGTAAGGATTGCGACCACCTCGCACGCACGTTAGTTTGTCTGCAGATACTTCTGAGAACTTCAGTTGTATCCTCTGGTGAACCGACACGGTTCACGACTTGTTCCCTGTTTTCAGATGAAGGAGCATCTTGGCTCCTCCATTGTTTTTAGGTGCCCCTCTATTCGGCGAATAGAGGCTGCAAATCCATGGTAAACACATTCTTGCCCGTTTACTCCAGGTTACTCAGGCAGTGGACAAACGGCTCTGAGGACCCGCCCTGTCTGAGAACCCACTTTGGTCAGCCAAGCTCGGGTATGGCACAGCACGCCTTACCCGGGGATCCCATTCAAATCGTACCCGTAGCGGCCCATACGCAACCCATTCGACCTTTTGTTTCCAATTTGTTTTCATTTTTCGTTAGGCAGCCCTTAGGCCGCCATCACACATGCTATTTACATCCAGGAACATTCGGATGGTAAATGAGCAAAGCCTGCGAGACGGCTCGCAGGAGGAGAGTTGTTAGGTGTATTGTGTTCATTAAATTCGCTTTTGAAAAAAAAAAATGAGGGGAGTCACAGGGTGTGACTTGGCCAGTCATTTTTAATGGGTCAATTGGAATTGAAAGACAGATACACTAACAAGTACGGATATTAAGCTGTATTGACAGATACTGTGCTTGATCCCATAGCTTTCGAAGGACGAAACAGAGATCACAGCAAGGATCGGCCATACAGGAGGAAGAAAAGAAGGAGAACGAAGAGAAGATGATGGAAGCCCACTTATTGCTTTTAAATGTTATATTTGTATGTGTGGAAGCAAGACACGTTCCCCCCACAACCCCCACCGTAAATGTTTCACTTACAGCAACTCCCCCGTGCTCAGCTCTGATCAGTGAGGTTCAGACCTCAGACAAAATTTATGACATGGTACTCCATGTCATACGTGATTGAATCACTGCTAGTGATTGCGATCCTCGCCATACTTGTACAGACCCTCAGGTTGAGGAAGTGGAAGAGGAGAGCCTCCCGTTCCTGCCCCTCAACCGTCTATGGAGTTCAATCTCCCATCTTCGGTTTTCACCAATCCCCCCAGCCCCTCAATGAATAATAAAGCACTGTGAATAAAAAATATACCCATGTATTATATTGTCCTGAACTCGACTGCCGAGTCAGGAAATGTTATGTGATGTGGTATGAATGGATGAGGTTTAGTCTGTAATGAAATGTTTAAGTTAAGATAAGGATAATTGTGATAGGTAGAGGTTCCCGTTTGTGGTAATGCATGTCCCCTTTGACATAGCGCCAAGTAGAGATGTCAGTTAAAAAATTTTCTTCCCATAGTTTAAGGACAGAGTAGACGCTCAGGAGCTTGCCGAGGTCAGGGAACACAAAGAAGGCAACCCAGATGCACTCGAGGCAACGTACATAGGTGATCCTTCACAATATTTTGATTGTGAGGATCACAAGGAGGGAATGTAGCCACTGTAGCCACCTAAAATGGACACTGAACTAAACAAAATGGAGAATTGCTAAGACTGCAGGGAAAAACAGTTTAGCCAAGGCAAGCAGCCTGCAAACACTCATTAGCATTTTGCAAGCAGCAAAACCAGTTTCTGGCCAGGTGGAAGATCTCAAACCAAAGGTGATAATGGCAGAACGTTTTACATACTAATGAGGCAGTCCAGATCTAGGCACACACAATGGCAACATTTGGGTTTGAATAAGATACTTTAAGTGGATGTCCAGACAGAGCGGCACCAGAAGTATCCACTATAGAAACCGCCCCCACCATCGAGAAAGACCCTCACATTGGAGGAATTCAAAAGATATCGATTGGAAGCGATCCAATCGATACCTGAAGGTAAAGCCCGCCCAGGAAAAGGCAAGGACATTGGGGACCCCTATAAAGGTAGACCCCCACACATGGTCCTGTCTGTTGTTTCGTGCTCCGGCTTTGACCAAGACCTTGAACGTGTATCCTGACTCCAGCCGTTGAGCACCAGCCGCCGAACCGTAAGTGCCAATACGACGCTCGCTACGCGAACCAAGCCCGCTAGACCCCCAGTGACCAGCACGCTTTCTGAAGGTTGCAGATCAAGACCGGGACGAAGGCCCCGCTCCCTGACCTTGCCTGTTCCTGTTTAGTTAAGTATTCTGATTGCTTAGTTTAGTCATAGCTTAGTCCCTTAGTGTGTGCATGCGTATTTATTATAATTGTATAATAAATATTGATCGTTTGGAACTTACTAATCGGTGTATCGTTTTATTACTTTGAACCTGACCTTGGAATATTTGTGAGGTGTCTATACGGCATCTGGCGACTCCTGAGCTGAAAAATACATATACAGAGCCTAGTAGTGTTAAGCACACGGCCTTTAACAGAGGCAAGTTAATACACTCCAATAAACGCGTTTTACACCCATAGCAAAACGTGCAACACAATACTGATGCTTTGACACGATCGTCATTACAAGTCAAGCATGACCCGGAAGAACATTTTGTCAATATTTTGTACTTCTCGCTCATGGATAGTGTACCTGCACCTTCAGCTCAAATTCAAAGATATATAAGGACTGACCCAGTGATGGGAAAAGTGATGGACTTGGTCCAAAAAGGAATGCTGCCAGACATTCATATGTAATGTCCAGACCTCAAGCCTTACATCACCTGAAGACTTGTGTTGACAGTACAGAATGGAGTTCTATTGCAGGGAATTTGTGTGATTATTCCTCCCTGCTTACACAGTCAAGTCCTTGATCAACTGCATGAGGACATCCTGGTGTGGTGATGATGAAGGAACAGGCACACAGTTATTTTTGATGGCCTGATTAGATGCTCAAATGGAAGAGAAGGTAGGACAATGCAAATCCTGCGCAAAAGTAAGGAACACTCCACCATTACAACCATTGCATCCTTGGGAATGGCAGACAGACATGGCAGAAAATACACATTGATTATACTGGTCCATTGGAGGGTCACATGCTTTTAGTGATTGTAGACGCACACTCAAAATGGCCAGAGGTCAGGACAATGAAATCAATGATGACTGAACAGACCATTGAGTAATTAGACAGAATATTTGCAAGCATTAGAACACTGGAGCAGATTGTCAGTGATAATGGTACTCAGTTTATTTTGAAGGAGTGTGAGGACTACTTGAAAGGAAACGGTATACACCATATCAAGCCAGTTCTGTGTCATCCAGCAATGAATGGACTGGTTGAACATTTAGAGGACATGGTGCTTCTAAGATTGCTGACTTCTTCTTCAACTCCTTGTGTAAGCCATCTTTGTCAATGATATGAAATTTATGGATGACTTGAAAAAGTTGCACTTTTCCTTTTTAGCTCTTAGGTTGTGGCTCTGTAAACACTTCAGGGTATCTTCCAAATTCTCTAATTGTTCCTTTTCACTCGAACCGGTGATGAGTATGTCATCTAAATAGCATTGCATTCCATTCAACCCACTTAGAATTTGATCCATAAATCTTTGAAAAAGAGCAGGCATGTCATTCCAAAAGGAAGTCTTTTGGAACAAAACAGAACTTTGAGCGTCACAATTGTGAATAGTGGTTGTGATTCGGCAGCCATATTCATCTGCAGATATGCCTGTGTTAGATCAATTTTACTGAATTTCTGCCCAGCAGAAAGTCTAGCAAAACAAGTCTTCAATCAGTGTCAGTGGATAATGATCTGTGCAAAATACTGGGTTAGTAGTAGTTTTAAAGTCACCACAAATTCTCACTGAGCCATCCGGTTTTTATACAGGAACCAATGGTGTTGCCCAATCACTTGTAGGTTCATTGACTCCTGTTTGTACTAATCTTTCTAGTTCTTCTTCAACTTTAGGCCTGATAGCATACTGGACAAGCTTTGCAGCATTTGGGAGTGCTCTCTGGCTTGATTTTTAGGTGTCCCTCAACTCCAGTCATGGAGCAGAACGAATCTTTGAACACCTTCTCGTACTTCCTCAGGAGTTGCTACAAGCTGCTCTATGAATTCACTAATTGATTGACTTGTTCCCAGTTAAGCTGCTCTTCCAAATAGAGCAGGAACGTTTCCATGGACAATGCAAAGAGACAACTACACCGTCTGTCCATTTGTTTCTGCTTTTACTATATTGCATCCTTTTCATGGCTGGTACGATTTATTTGGACTCCATCCTTCCGATCACATTTGGTGGTTTAAAAGCAAAAATGCTTCAACTTTTGATAATAAATTGTCTCAGGTATTAAAGATACTTCTGTACCCATATCCACTTGCACTTTAATTTCATGGCCTTCGAGTTTTGGTAATGTCCAAAAACATTGTGAATTGCCCTGCATTGACAAGACACCTAGCTTAACTATTGCAGTAGTTCGGTTAAAACCAAACAAATCCCACAGTGCAGAAAGAGGTCATTCAGCCCATCAAGTCTGCGCTGACCCTCTGAAAGAGCACCTAGGCCCAGTCCCCCGCCCTATCCTCGTAACCCCACCTATCCTGCATATCCCTGGACACAGAGGGGCAATTTAGCATGGCCGATCCACCTAACTTGCTTTTGGGCATTAACGGGCAATTTTACATTGGTGAATCCACCTAACCTACACATCTTTGGACTGTGAGAGGAAACCGGAGAACCCGGAGGAAACCCACGCACACACAGGGAGAACGTGTAAACTCCACACAGTCACTCAATGTCGGAATTGAACCCAGGTCCCTGGTGCTGTGAGGCAGCAGTGCTAATTGCTATACCATCATGCGGGAATAGTTAGCACTGCTGCCTCACAGTGCTAATGGTCTGGGTTCAATTCTGACCTGGGTTACTGTCTGTGTGGAATTTGTACGTTCTCCCTATATCTGCATGGTTTCTTCTGGGTGCTCTGGTTTCCTCCCACAGTCCAAAGCTATGCAGTTTAGGTGGATTGGCCATGCCAAATTGCCCCTTAGTGCCCAAAGGTTAGAAAGTGTCATGAAGAAGGGAGGGGGGGGGGGGAGAGGACTGTGCCTGCATGCAGTGCTCTATCAAAGGATTGGTGCAGAGGTGATGGGCTGAATGGCTTCCTTATGCAATAGGAGTTCTATGAAAGTCTCAGTTTTCATCAAATGCATCCATGGTGCCCATTTTTCCTGCTATTTTCAAATTTTGGGGTGGGTCGGAGAATCGCCCGGGGCCGGCGTCAATCCCGCCCCCGCCGTGTCCCGAATTCTCCGCCACCCGAGATTCGGCGGGGGCGGGAAGCGCGCCGCGCCTGTCGGCGGGCCCCCCGCGGCGATTCTCTGGCCCACGATTGCCGAAGTCCCGCGCTGACAAGCCTCTCCCGCCGGCGTGGATTAAACCACCTACCTTATCGGCTGGAGCAGGCGGCGTGGGCGGGCTTCAGGGTCCTGGGGGGGGCGCGGGGCGATCTGACCCCGGGGGTACCCCCATGGTGACCTGGCCTGCGATCGGGGCCCACCGATCGGCAGGCGAGCCTGTGCTGTGGGGGCACTCTTTTTCTTCTGCCTTCGCCATGGTCTTCACCATGGCGGAAGCGGAAGAGACTCACTCCCCTGCGCATGCGCTGGGATGACGTCAGCAGCCGCTGATGCTCCAGCGCATGCGCGGACTTACGCCAGCCGGCGAAGTCCTTTCGGCATGGCGCCAAAGGCCGCTCCCGCCGGCCGGCGGAGCGGGAACCACTCTGGCGCGGGCCTAGCCCTTCAATGTGAGGGCTTGGCCCCTAAAGGTGCGGAGACGTCTGCACATTTGGGGCGGCCTGACGCCGAAGTGGTTCACGCCACGCCAACACGCCAGGACCTCCAGCCCCGCCGGGTAGGGGAGAATCCCGGCCCTAGTTCGTATGATTCAAACAACTTCCTTCCGATTTTTATGGAAAATCTGGCACAGGTGATCCCCTTTATTACAAGCAACTAGAACTTTTTTTCCCCATTTTACCTGACTATAGTTCAACTTTTCCCTCGAGTAGTGACCCGTGCAGAAATCTCCGTTCCCCACAGCCCGTTTAACTTTGCCAAAAACGCAGTTCCTGCAGCCCTGACCCCACTCACTTCAATGAAAGCAGGTTTTCCCTGACTGTCAGTCTTCTTATTCACAGTTGCAATCAAATTTTTTTAAAACCTTCAGCGTCGGCGGCAGTTTTTCACCTGATGTCTGTGTGTGTGCGCGTCCAGTCTCAACAATCTTCTGTTGCTCCTGATGCCGTCTTCACTGTTTAGTTGACAAATTTCTCATTTTAGTGAATTTTCCTGCCTCAATCCTCATTGCCAATTTTCTCTTGTTTTTTTTTGTTGCTGCAAAGAGAAAAGATATGGAGGTTCTCACACTCTGGATTCTTGTAAAACACGATGAAAGGTTTATTAAAAGGTGTTGCCCGTACAATCAATGATCATGATCTGCCCAAAGCCTGTGCAAACGCTCTGCTGACGTCACTACACATCACGTGATGCTAAACCAGCGGGAATTTATTCGATACGTAACAATTACAAAGAACCAGCATGAATTTCTAAAGGGATAATTGTGTTTCGCTCACTTGCTGGAGGTTTTTTAAGAGGAAACACAGAGCCAACAAGGCTAAAACTGTTGATGTGGTGTTCAATATAATGCCTCACAACAGACTTGTGAAAAAGATTACAGTTCATGGGATAAGAGGGACAGTAGCAAAGTGGATACAAAAATGGCTGAATAAGAAGATGTGGAAAGTAATGGTCAATGGATATTTTTTGGCCTTGAGGAAGGTTTGTAAGTGGTGTTCCCCAGACGTTAGTATTGGAACCCTTGCTTTTCCTGATATATATTAATGATCTAGATCTTGGTGCGCAGGGGAAAATTTCAAATTTTGCAGATGATACAAAACTGTGAGGAGGACCACGTAGACCTTCAAAAAGGCATAGACAAGTTGGTGAAGTAGGCCAATAGGTGGTAGATGAAGTTCAATGCAAAAAGGTGTGAAGTGATGCATTTTGGTAGGAAGAACATGGAGAGACAATATAAAATAAGGGGCAAAATTATTGTTTTGAAAATGTTTTTATTGCAGTTTTTCATTTTATGCACTGCACACCTCCTCCCCCCCCCCCCCCCCCCCCTCTCTCCCTGGCTTCCCCTGCCCCTCCCCCCCACACACTTGTTCCATAGTGTCTCGTTGGCTCCTCTGTGTGCTTCCCCCTCCCCTATTAGTTTTGGCTTCAAACAGATCCTGGAACAAGTTGGTGAATGGCCTCCACGTTTGTAGAAGCCCTCCTCTGACCCTTGTAGCGAGTTTGATTTTCTCCAGGTGCAGGAATTCTGACAGGCCTGCTAGCCAGTCTGCAACTTTGGGTGGTGCTGCTTATAGCCAGCCGAGCAGGATTCTCTGGTGGTGTTTAGGGAAGCAAAGGTAAGAGCGTCAGCCCACTTCCCCATAAATAGTTCTGGCTGGTATGATACCCTGAAGGGTTAGGTACATTTTGGCGCAGCCATTTGGGCGCGGCCGTTGTGGCGCGGCCGTTTTGGTGCCAGCCATTTTGGCGCTGGCTGCTTTGGCGCCGGACGTTTTGGCGCCGGATGTTTTGGCCATAATAACATTTCTTTATTTGTAAATTAGCCTCAGTTGAGTTGGCTGCTGGTGCGGGTCCGCTGTCACAAGTGTTTCGTTCTATCACCATCTTTTTATATATTTTTTAACTAAACCAATTTGCATACCCATATGATGGCTGAGGAAGTATCAACGAAACGCGGTAAAGAAAAATTTGTTCATAACGGATTCCTTTACGTCTTTGACAAAACAAGCAAAGGTGACAGCGAAGTGAAATTTTGGCGGTGTGAGCAAAAAAACCGGTGCAAAGCACGTCTCCATACTAAAGCTGCAAACATGGTGAGGCAGCTGGACAGCCATTCGCATGATGCTTCTGCTGCACAAGTAGAGGTTGCACTCGTGAAAACTAAAATAAAAAAGAGAGCACAGGAAACCCTTGAGGCACCAACTGTAGTTGTTAATGAATGTTTGACAGACATATCCCAAGGTAGTCTACCAGCCATTCCTAATATATCTGCTTTGAGGAGAATGATAAGCAGAAAGCGTAATTATGTATTGAACGCCCCCACCAATCCAAGTGATTTACAACAATTGATTGTGCCAGAATGCTACAGGATATATGTCCCTCAACCAGGAGTGGAAGAAAATGTTTTACTTTGTGATAGCGGACCAGGTCATGACCAGATATTAATCTTCGGAAGACAGAGCTGGCTACAGCACTTATTGACATCTGATATGTGGTTTGCAGATGGCACATTCAGTATTGCTCCCAGCCTCTTTTCTCAGATTTATGTAATTATGGTAAAAAAACATGGAGGAGTTACTCCTACGGTTTATGCTCTTCTGCCCAACAAGCAACGCACCACATATGCGAGAATGTTCGCATTATTGAAAGAAATCGAACCCAACTTGAAACCCAGTTCAATCGTCTGTGATTATGAACAAGCTGCGCACAGTGCTATGAAAGACATATTCCCTGATGTTCAAATAAAAGGATGTTTTTTTCATTTAGCTCAAAATATGCAAAAACATCTAGCTAGTATGGGGTTCCGTAGTTTGTATAACACTGATCCAGATTTTGCGTTAAAAGCTAAAATGATTATTGCCATTGCCTTTGTACCTTTGAACAAAATCGATGAATATCTGGATGCTTTAGCGACCCAACTGCCGCAAGAACTTCAAGATTTACTCAACTGGTTTGAAGATACATATGTTGGTCGTCTGAACAGACGAGGAAATGGTAGACGAACACCTTTATTTCGCCCTGAGATTTGGAACCTTTATCAGAGAACATTAAACGGGGAAGACCGCACAAACAATAATGCGGAGGCAGCCCACCGTCGATTGAAATACGAACTTGGCATGCATCATCCCACCATATGGAAACTAATTGATGGCCTGCG
Source organism: Scyliorhinus canicula (assembly GCF_902713615.1). NCBI lineage: Eukaryota > Metazoa > Chordata > Chondrichthyes > Carcharhiniformes > Scyliorhinidae > Scyliorhinus > Scyliorhinus canicula. The sequence goes on from NC_052150.1 coordinate 136,598,123, forward strand.
TAAAGTACAGAAAGGTAGAGATGCATATTATGAAATGTTACTAGCCGGCCATGAACCGCCACAAAAATTAAAAAAGTATAGAGATGCAGATAAAAGAATACATGAAACTGTTCTTAAATTTGAAAACATGGATGCTATCGAGTACTTGAGGAGCCTTGCTCATAATTACCAAATGAACTAAACTAAATAAACTAATTTAAGGTTTTTAACTAAATGAACTAATTTAAGGTTTTTAATTTACAATAAAGATAAAAGAATACATGAAACTGTTCTTAAATTTGAAAACATGGATGCTATCGAGTACTTGAGGAACCTTGCTCATAATTACCAAATGAACTAAACTAAATGAACTCATTTAAGGTTTTTAACTAAATGAACTAATTTAAGGTTTATAATTTACAATAAAGTTAGTTTAAAAACTTTTTAAAGCTCATCTTTTAATTTACAGTTTTAAGCTTGCTTTTAAGTCCTTCCTTCGAATGATACTGAATCTTGCAACAATTTGCTTGCAACAATTTACTAACCACAAAAACTAAAAAAAATTATGTCGTCTGCGCCCAAATGGCAGTGCCAAATTGGCTGCGCCCAATTGTCCCATGGCGCCCAAACGGCTGCGTCCAAACGGCCGCGCCCATTTGTCCCATACCGCTAAATTGGACCTTACTGTCCAGAGATGTGTAGGCTAGGTGCACTTAACGGAGATTTGGGGTGCAAACTCGATGGGCTGAATAGCCACCTTCTGCACTGTAGGGATTCTATGAGTGAACAGTTTCGGGCGGAGCGGTCGCATAGTCGTTAGCACTGCTGCCTCACAGCTCCAAAGACCCGGGTTGAATTCCGGCCTCGGGTGAGTGTGTGGAGTTTGTTTGTTCTCGCTGTGCCTGTGTTGATTTCCTTCGGGTGCTCCGGTGTCCTCCCACAGTCAAAAGATGTGTAGGTTAGGTGGATTCACCAATGTAAAATTGCCCCTCAGTGCCCAAAAGGTTAGGTCGGGTTGCTGGGATAGGTTGGAGGCATGAGCTTAAGTAGGGTGCTCTTTCCAGTGGCCAGTGCAGACTCGGTGGGTCAGATGGCCTCCATCTGCACTGTAGGAATTCTATGATTCTATAGTTCTATTTGCCCTGGCAATCAAGCCTTTGGTGATCACCCTCAGAATGGTGACAAGTTGGAAGGGAATACGAAGAGGACACAGAGAGCACAGAGTCTCACTCTATGTGATAACCTGCTCCCCTACATCACGCACGTGCAAAGCAGCACAGAAGGGATAATGAAGCTCCTGAGAGAGTTTGGAGCCTTCTCAGGCTACAAGCTCAATCTGAGCAAGAGTAAAGTCTTCCCTGTAAATCTGAAAGGGGAGGGGCACAGCTGGCAGGACTACCATTCAAAGAAGCCCAAAGCAAATTCCGCTATCTGAGAATCCAGATGGTCCATGACTGGACACTGATCAATAAGTGGAACCTGGCCAGTCTAGCAGAGAAAGTCAAAATGGGATACACTCCCGCCCTCCCTAATGGGGAGGGTGCAGATTATCACGATGAACATGCTGCCCAGGTACTCTTCCTGTTCAGATCCATACCAATCTACATCCCCAAGGCCTTCTTTAACTTGGTCGACAAAATTGTTATGGCGTTTGGGTGAGGGAGGGGCGGGGGGAGGGGGGGGGGGGGGGGGAGAATCCAACGATCCCCAAAAGGTACTACAAAGAAAAAGGTTAAACAAGGGGCGGGGGGGGGGGGGGGGGGGGGGGAGTGCTGGCCCTCCCACACCTACAATATTATCACTGGGCAGCCACTGCAGAAAGAGTAAGGGAATGGTTGAGAGAACCCATGACCAAATCATAGAATAATAGAATTTACAGTGCAGGAGGAGGCCATTTGGCCCATCGAGTCTGCACCGGCCCTTGGACTCCACCTAAGCCCACATCTCCACCCTGTCTCCGGAACCCAGTAACCCCACCCTATCCTTTTTTGGACACGAGGGGCAATTTAGCATGGCCAATCCACCTAACCTGCACATCTTTGGACACTGGGAGGAAACCAGAGCGCCTGGAGGAAACCCACTCACACACGGGGAGAACGTGCAGACTCCACACAGACAGTGATCCAAGCCGGGAATCGAACCTGGGACCCTGGAGCTGTGAAGCAATTGTGCTAACCACTATGCTACCGTGCTGCCCATCAAGTCTGCACCAACCCACTTAAGCCCTCACTTCCACCCTATCCCCGTCACCCAATAACGCCTCCTGACCTTTTTGGTCACTAAGGGCAATTTATCATGGCCAATCCACCTAACCTGCACGTCTTTGAACTGTGGGAAGAAACTGGAGCACCCGGAGGAAACCCATGCAGACACGGGGAGAACGTGCAGGCTCCACACAGACAGTGACCCAGTGGGGAATCAAACCTGGGACTCCAGCGCTGTGAAGCCACAGTGCTATCCACTTGTGCTACCATGTTGCCCAGTATGCAAAGGGCAGTATGCGTTATCCCTTCTAGTTCCCAAATAACAGAGATTGCAGGCTGTGCTTTTTGGCAAAGTTTCGTTGAACTTTAATTGTCAGCTTTAGTGTCTACTGGTAAACTTTTCGTTACAATAAAACTTAGGTCAGATTAATTGTCTTTAGCGAATAGAGTGCTTGAGTTTAAAATACAATTACCAATCTTGGTTATTTCTTCAAATCATGATACACAGTACAAAATTACTGATAGATTTAATCAAAAGAAAAATGGCGATTTAGCAGAAGCAAGCGAAGAAGATAGATTTCAGAAATAGGTTGATTCCGGAACGGATTTTTCCATCCTGACAATTGATTTTTAAGATCATTATCTTAAAGTTTGGCCATCTTTACAGCTGTGATTGGCTTGAACTAACTTAGAATTGTCTCAATTCGGCCAAACTGTCTGTCTGTCAATTTTGAGAGAGACATGTATTTAAATAATTTGGTGAGAATTTCTCATCGCCTTCAGGGCCATGATCTCATTGAATGGCGGAGCAGGCTCGAAGGGCCAGATGGCCTACTCCTGCTCCTAGTTCTTATGTTCTTATGTTCTTATGACCTCAGACTGTGTATTACTACGGAAAAGGAACTGTCCAGGCTTGGGAAAGTAGTTGCATACAATGGAGTCTTTTGGGCCAGTTGACGTCACTGGCCTTGGATGCAAGTGATAAAGTCTAGTTTTAATGAAAGAAAACTCTCCCGGCTAGATCTCAGCTGGAGTATTGTTTACAGTCCTGTTTAAATCACCGTAGGAAGGATGTGAGCGCACTGGAGAGACTGCAGAAGAGGTTTACAAAATTTCAGTTATAAGGAAAGATTGGACAGCTTTCCTGGGAATGTTTTCCTTAGAGAGAAGAAGGCTAAGAGGAGATTTGATGGAGATGTTTAAAGTCATGAGAGGGTTGGACAGATTAGATTGGAAGAAAATGTTGCTGCTCGTAAAAGAATCAAGAATGAGGGGGCACAGATTTAATGTCATTTGCAAAAGAAGCAAATGTAATGTGTGATAAAACCTTTTCACACAACTTGTTCATGTCTGGAATTGCACTGCCTAGAGGTGTGGTGGAGGCAGGTTCAATTGAGGCATTCTAGAGGGCAAGAGATGATTATTTTAATAGAAAAAACGTGAACAGTGAAAGTCATAATGCTCATTTGGAGATCTGGTGCAGATGCAATGGGCTGAATGGCCTCCTTCTGCACCATAACAATTCTGTGATTCTGTGAACACCTTGTATCCAGGAATATTTAATAACTAGTCCTGCCCTTTTTTGATCTAGGACTCTGTTATCGCTACAGCATCAAGCAGAATTTTCCACAAGAATAGTTTGTTTCCTACCGCAGGAAATTAATTTGGAATTTTGTTCTCCTGACTTTTATGGTGTGTTAGGTTTCCCACTGATACACCATGGGAACTACAATGACATCCTTTTGAATCTCATGAATTCTCATTAAAAAAGCGACTTGTCGGAATCACCTTTTTTGCTCTAAATTTAAATGCCTCACCAGCAGATAATTAGAATGGTCTGTTTCATGACCATATACAAGTGGTGAGCAATTGGTAAATTCCACTTCACAAGCGATGCTGAGGTATTTGACACTTTTTGTGCCTACATTGAACACCGCTCCTGCGAGACCTTTATGTTTTCATGAAGCTGCACCAAGGCTTCTACGTGAGATACCAGCGAGACAGGGGGAGGCAGATGCATGACTGGGTGGAAGTGAATGCAGCAATGGAGGCAAGAGTGGGAGGAAGGCAGAGACATGACTCAGGGAGGGGTGAGTGGAGCAAGGGAAGACTGGAACACAGATGCATGTTTGGGGAGGGCGGGTAGGAGCATGGAGTGGTGTGGTTAAAAGCCCAGAGGATAGAAGCTGCATCAATAAACTTGAACTGAACTCTGATGCTGGTTTAAGGCCAATTACTGATGAATGCAGATTATTTTTTTTCATGTAAGTACATATTCATATCCACTGCAGTCCATTTTTCAGGTACTTTAAGGTACATTCTTCCCATCACTCAATAAGGCCAGCCAAATTGTCAACACAATTCTATATACAGGGCCTACCATAAACTGCATGTAGATATGTCCTTTGAGTTATGAGCAGAGCAAGAATATTGTGCAAAACTAGCTTCCGTTAGCTTGGAGAGCCATATTTCAAATTTTGTAGTACCAGGTGAATTTCCTTAAATTTTTTTCAAGGTGAAGTTAAGTGAATGCTTCCTGGACATGCTAAGCGGGATTTTCCATATGCGGACGCCAAAATCGTGAAACTCGATTGGGCAGAGAATAGGTTCCAATGGCAAATTCGAGGTGGCCCGATTTGGCGCCAAATCGCGATTCTCCATCATCTCGACAGTGGCGTCAATGTGTACCGGAATGTCAACACTTAGTCTCAGAAAGGGAGAATCCCTCCGACAATGTATTACATTTCCCATGCATCATACCACCAAATAACCCAAAATTGAGTAGATCCCAAAGTTTTACCAGTATAAATATTATGTTTGTTTGAATGGCCAGAACATCACGACTTGCTAGTTGTTGACATGAATACCCGACCACTGATCTGCAAATGTGCTTGATCACAGTATATGTTCACAGTCATCTACATTTATGAAACTTGCACAAGGTTGTGTAAGTTAAAGCTCATTGTGGAAGGTCAGTCAGTTGGCAATTTTGTTTGATTGGGCTTGGTTTGAGTCAACCAGTCACAGAGTTGGGATTCCAATCCAGTGATCTCGAATCACAGAACAGTTAACGCACCACGCTGACAAGACCATGGGCGCGATTCTCCGATGTCGCGCCGCATCGAGGAAGCCGTCCTGAACTTGACCGAGTTCAACGACGGCGGGAAACGGCCCCGATCGCGATCGATTCTGGCCCCGGGAATGGGCTAGCATCGGGGCCGCGAGGAACACGGGGGGGCATGATGTCGAAAGCGCGTCGTCAACGCGCGATGCCCGAATGACGCCGCTCCGCGTCGTAAAAGGGCACGATCCACGCATGGAAAGGAGGGAGGGAAATGTCGGAGCCACGGAGGGCTGCCCCGAGGTTCCGTAATACGGACCTGGAGACCCTCCTCGATGAGGTGGAGCAGCGCAGGGGCATCCTCTTCCCAAGACGAGGGCATCGCCACCCTTCCAGCACCGTGCGACAGCCCCCACCCCCCCACAACAGGACAAGACTGCTCACAACAGCCAGGAGCACAACAGAACCGGAGGGGGTTCACCCGTCATGCACCCACTGACAGTGTTCGAGAAGAGGGCACTGGACCTTTCTGGGGGATCTGCCACCCGGGAGGTTGCACAATGTGTGGTTGGAGGTGCAGAACCAAGTGAGACAACCCTGCATGACAACCCCCCCCCCCCCCCCCCCCCCCACCACACTAGGGGACTTGGGCATCGGTACATAATATTCACCATTAAATTCACTGTTGCACCTAACTTGTAAGACTGTGTGATTTTTCCGTTGCCACGGAGATCGTGATGGTGACCGAGTGTCGCTGGGGTTGACGAGCGGTGAAACTTCGGTGCCAGGTGTGCAGTCCCTTCCCCGCCCCCCTCCCACAGTCGGACACTGTAGTCCTCGGCACTCCGACGCCAGCTACCCCACGCGGGCACGTGATGGAGTGTCCCTGATGAACTCAGCGACCACCGAGATGGATGGTTCAGCTATTGCCATGAGTCAGACTTTGTCTAACGATTCTGAGCTTACAGCTCATCGCAGATCGGGCTGTCATCATTCAACATGGCACTGATCACACCCGCTGACACAGCCATCAATGTCGTGCCATACCATTGTGCCGCAGTGGTAAGGGTGATCTCGAAGTGTAGCAGTGTACATGCAGCGGGGGTCCGGGGGCTGGTGGTGGTGGTGGGAGTTGTGTACTGTCCGTCTGCACGACTGGCGATGCAGGTGGTAGTGGTAGTGTTCAGCGATGCCATCGCACACAATGCGTTAAACTTGCAGCCACCAATGTGTCGCGTGCGCGCTTTCCTCGCCGGTGCCGTTGTGCAGCCTCCTGGACATTTCCAGCACCTGGGCCGTGTCTGTGTGCTGCGCCCGACGCACCACCAACCTCCTCAACCTCCTCCTATCCTCCTCAACCTCCTCCTCCTCAGCGTTGGCACCACTGCCAGTGGCTTCTCCCTCCGATTCCTCCACCAGGGCATCTCCCCTCTGCATTGCGATGTTGTGCAGCGCACAGCATACCACAACAATGCAAGCGACCCTGTCGGGCTGGTACTGCAGGGCCCCTCCGGAGCGGTCCAGGCACCTGAATCTCATTTTCAGCAGACCAAAGCAGCGCTCCACCACACCCCTGGTTGCTGCGTGGGCCTCGTTGTATAGGGTGCCCGCGTTGGTCTGAGGCCTCCGTATGGGCGTCATCAGCCAAGACCTCAGTGGATAACCCCTGCCGCCCAGCAACCAGCCCCTCAGCCGGGGGGGACGTCCCTCAAACATAGCAGGGATGAACGACTGCGCAAGAATGTACGCATCATGCACACTCCCTGGGAACCTTGCGCACACGTGCATGATCCTCATGTGGGGGTCGTATACCACCTGGATGTTCATGGAGTATGTCCCCTTTCTGTTAGTGAACATTTCCCTGTTGCCTGCAGGCGGGCGCATGGGGACGTGAACACCATCAATCACTCCCTGGACCATCGGTATCCCGGCCACGTTGGCAAATCCATGGGCTCGTGCTTCTTGATTTGCTCGGTCCTCGGGAAAGGTGATGTAGCGGTCGGCAATGGCAAACAGGGCGTCGGTCACGTCCCGGATGCACCTGTGGACTGATGCCTGCGATATCCCGGATAGGTCCCCACTCGGAGACTGGAAGGAACCGGTATCATAAAAGTTAAGTGCCACAGTCACCTTGACGGCAACCGGTATTGCGTGTCCTCCTCCCGTTCCACGAGGTGCGCCATGAGGTGGCAGATATGTGCGACCGTCTCCCTGCTGAACCGGAGTCTCCTCCTGCAGTGCCTCGAAAGAGATCCGGTCACGGAACACCCTAGGCCTCGATTGTCGCCTCTAGTGCCCTGGCTCCACCATCAGTGTCTCCCCCCCCCCCATGATGCTCGACATCAGTGCCTGCATCCTGTGCCTTCCTCAGCGTTTGGGGGTCAATGTTCCCCTCGGCATCCCCCTGGACATACCGGCCATGAGTGCCTGTGGCTTGTACGGTGACGACGGGCCACTCCGCGGCCATTCCCTCTGCAGCTGCAGCTGCCCCTGCATCCACTGTGGGATGTTGCTGTGGACGCTGCTGGATGTCCAACTGCAGTGCAGCGGCCCCAACCACTGTGGTGAACATCGGCGTTCGGTTCGAATACATTATGGTCACCTACAGAAGGGTGGTGGAGGCAGAGAAACGACATGTTAGACGGAGGTTATTCGACACCTCGGCAGCCGCCTGACGCGGGATACCTGTGTGTTCCGGTGGCCTGGTCGCGCTGCTGACACGCGGCCAGCCTAACCCCTGGTCACTTTCTGCGTCTAACGGTCAGTTAACAACGTCCTCCTCACCGGTGTGTCAGTGGGCTGTGCCCATCAGCCACAGGGCAACCAGCGGCCGTGTCCTCGTCACCATCCTGCCATGGCAGGGCGGCTGACATGTTGCATCCGGGGGTGGACGACCCACTCCACTCACTCCGTCCCCCCCTACTCCCTCTCCCCCCCACTATTCCCTCTCTCCCCCACTACTCCCTCTCCCCCCTCCCACTGCTCACTCCCTCTCCCCCCCACTACTCCCTCTTCCCCATTACTACTCCCTCTCCCCCCACTACTCGCTCCCTCTCCCCCCCTCCCACTACTCCCTCTTCCCCCCACTACCCCCTCTCCCGCCCTCTCACTACTCGCTTCCTCTCCCCCCTCCCACTACTCGCTCCCTCTCCCCCTCCCCCCCCCCCCCAGCCGCTGCGTTCTCGGGGAAGCCTTCACCAGTCTGCGGAGACTCCGGGACGGTTCGCTCACCTCCTCACTGCTCGTCAGCCAGTTTCGTGACTGTAAAAGGTGTGGACGGCGACGGCGTGAACTTGGGTTACGCCATCAGGACTTTGGCCCATCCGGGCCGGAGAATAGCGGGGGTTCCGGAGAATCGGCATTTTGGGTGCCTCGGGCGATTCTCCGGGTTTTGCCGCGCAGAACACGACGGAAAGCGATTTGGCCGTTTGGGAGAATCGCGGGAGCGCGTCGGACCGGCGTCGCGTGAAAAACTGGCGCGGCCCGCTATTCTCCCTACCGGTGTGACATCAGAGAATCGCGCCCCATTTTTGTTATGAACTTCACACTGAATGACCTTGCCAGAATGTTAACTATCTTTAATGGTATTCCTCTTTTGAACTTCATGTAAAAAGGTGAATTATTTGTTCACATTTTTCATTCTTAGATTTACTGAATGTTTGAAACTTAATTTGAAAACACCCACTCATGATGATGGACATGTACCAGTAAAATCATGAGATTTGAACTTTCCATTCATGTTTTAGAAAAGTTGATTGACTAATTATGTTAAAAATGTTCAGTGTGCAACAACAGGCTGTTTAATCTTGTTAACATTTTCAGGGTGAAAGGGAACAGAGTTGGAATATTTAAAATCATAAAATCAAAGATTTTGCTCCATCATCTCACACATGGACAAGTGTGATTTGCCACAGATTTGTGCACTAAAGGTATAAAGCTGTACTTCAGATTGATGGGCATTTTTTCTTTGCAATGATTATACTGATTCTGCTGCTGAAATACTGATTTTTGGCATCTGGAACACTGATTTCTGTTGGAAAAGGTTGGCAGCTCTGGCCTGTTGTTATCCAGTAGTATTTACTGCATATTTCATGATTGTTCTTGGTATAAATAAATAGTAATTGTTGTTCAACTTACAAACCCGGTGACTGTAATTATTGGGCAGCCAAGTGTAGCCACCTGGGTTGGCCACTTCCCGACTTAAAATGGAGATCCGCTAAGAACGCAGGGAAAAGTGGACAGGTACAGGAAAGCAAGCAGAATGCAAAGCTTCCTGTATATCGAGCTTGCAGAAACCCAGACAGCACTGAAACTGATGACCATCTACATATTAATGAGCAATCCCCGGGAACAATAGCAACAGTTAAAGATAATCGAGGTAAAGCCAGACTCCTCGGCGCCAGCAGGAGACAAAACAAAAGAAGCCAACGGACACCTAAGAACCGCCCAGCGATCAGGGAACAGCCCCAGCATTGGGGAAATCAAACCAATCGATTGGAACATGGTCCAATCAATTGGAGCCAGGTATAGGGTCCGCCCACAAGGGCACGAAACCCCTGGGGACTATAAAATAGAGTCCCCAAGTTCAATTCGTCCTTCTTGGCAGGGTCTCCCAGCAGCTCGAAACAACCCTTGACAGAGACCTGCCTAGCAGCTGCACCAACAAGTAAGTGTCCAGTCAACGCACGCTACGAGATAGGCGCTCCTAACCCTTAGTCCATACCAGCTGGAAGCCTGCAGACTCAGGATCGAATGAGAGGCCATTGTTCCCTGACCCAGTGGGTTCCTTTTCCAAAGCTAAGTATTGGTCTTTAGTGGTAGAAATAGTCTAGTTCTGTAGTATTTTATGCATGAGTAGCGATTGACTGTGTATATAATAAATGTGTTTTGATTTGAACCTTACTAACTGGTGTATTGAGTTATTGATCAGCACTTGAAATTGAACCTCGTGGTGGTATCATAAAGATACCTGGCGACTCTAGAGCAAGGTTATAAAACAGAGCAATTAAGTGTAAAGCACACTCAACACAATTAGCAACACAAGGGTCAAAGACTTTGGGTATTTTTATGACAATTATTGGTTAATTCACTTGTGTTGTGACTCTGGGATGAATGGGACTGGAACTGAACTTGCCCAGGGTGATGTAACAGAAGAGGCCCGGACCACCTTGGTTAACACTGCTGCCTCACAGCATCAGTGACCTGGATTTGATTCTGGCCTTGGTTCACTATTTGTGTGGAGTTTGTACTTTCTCCCGTGTCTGTGGGTTTCCTCCGGATCCGCCCATTTTTTCTCACAGTCTAAAGATGTGCTGGTTAGGTGAATTGGCCATGATAAATTGCTCCCTAGTGTCCAGGGATGTACAGGTTAGGTTACGGGGATTGGCCAGAGGGAGTGGACATGGGTCGACTGTTCTTTTGAAGAGTCAGTACACACTCGATGGGACGAATGGCTTCCTTCTACACTGTAGGAATTCTACGATTCCATGATAAATTGTAGCACCACAATTTTGACCATGACTCCAATTATGAGCGAATTGAAAGGGAGCACCCTGGTAATTTACAGATCAAGTCCTTCGATCATAACTCAGCTAAGATCTGTTAAGATGTGCCTAATGGAAATTGAAGCAGTTTTGGCATGTCAACACACTAATGCAAAAATCCATTAAAGTTTGGGAAAACATTTCATACTCTTCACAGTCTGCTTCACAGTGACCCCGATCTGTTTCATACTCCTCCCAGTCTGCAACACAGTGATCCCGAACCTGGTTCACACTCCTCCCATTCTGCTTTGCAGTCATCCCAATCTGCTTCATACTCCTCCTGGTTTGCTTCACAGGATTCCGATCTGTTTCATGCTCCTTCCATTCTGCTTCACAGTGAAACTGGTCTGCTTCATTCTCCACCCATTCTGATTCATAATGATCCTGACCTGTCTATTACTCCTCACATTCTGCTTCACAGTGATCCCGATCTCTACCATAGTCCTCGCGGTCTGCTACACAGTGATCACGATCTCTATCATACTCCTTATGGTCTGCTTCACAGTGATCCTGATCTCTATCATAGTCCTCATGGTCTGCTACACAGTGATCACGATCTCTATCATACTCCTTATGGTCTGCTTCACAGTGATCCTGATCTGCTTCATACTCCTCCAGTCTGCCTCACAGTGATCCTGATCTGCTTCATTCTCCTCCCAGTCTGTTTCACAGGATCCTGATCTGCTTCATACACCTCCCAGCCTGCTACTCAGTGATCCTGATGTGCTTCACTCTCCTCCCGATCTGCTTCAGAGTGATCCAGATCTGCTGCACATTCCTCGCGGTCTGCTTCAAAGTGATCCTGACCTGCTTCCCACGCCTTCCATTCTGCTTTACAGTTAACCCGATCTACTGCACATTCCTCCCGGTCTGCTTCACAGTGATCTCAAACTGCTTCATACTCCTCCCGGTCTGCTTCACAGTGACCCCAATCTGCTTCAAACTCCTCCTGGTCTGCTTCACAATGATCCCGATCTGCTTCATACTCCTCCTGGTCTGCTTCACAATGATCCCGATCTGCTTCATACTCCTCCTGGTCTGCTTCACAATGATCCCAATCTGCTTCACACTCCTCCCAGTCTGCTTCACAGTGATCTCATCCCTATTTCATACTCAACTGATTCTGCTTCACAGTGATCCAGATCTGCTTCAATCTCTACCCAGTCTATTTCACTGTGATCCGGACTTGCTTCATGCTTCTCCCATTCAGCTTCACAATGATCCTGATGTGCTCCATAGTCCTCTGGTCTCTTTCAAAATGAAACTGATCTACTGCACCCTCCTCCTAATCTGCTTCACAAGGATCCCAATCTACTTCACATTCCCCCTTGTCTGCTTCACAGTGATCCCGATCTGCTTCAATCTCCACCCGGTCAGCTTCACACTGATCCTGATCTGCTTCATACTCCTCCCAGTCTCTCCACAGTGATTCTGATCTTCTTCCTACTCCCCCCGGGTCTCTTCACAGCGATCATGCTTCATTCTACTCCAATTCGGCTTCACAGTGATCCTGATCTGCTTCATACTCCTCCTGGTCTCTTCACAATGATGCCGAACTGCAACATCCTCCTCCTGGACTGCTTTGTTGTAATCCTGACATGTTTCATACCCCTCTGCTTCACAGTGATCCCAAACTGCTTCACACTCAAAGAAAAGAGAACAATACAGCAGAGGACAGGCCCTTTCGCCCTCCAAGCCTGTACCAGTCATCATACCAACCCTTGCCAAAACCCTCAGCACTTCCTTGTGCCGTACCCCTCTAAACCCATCCTACCCATGTGTTTGTCAAGATGTATACTCCCAGTCAGCTTCACAGTGTTTCACACCCTTTTCATTACTGCTTCAGTGATCCTGATCTGTTTCATAATCTTGCCAGTCTGCTCCACAATGATCCCTATCTGCTTCACACTCCTCCTGGTCTGTAGCACAGTGAACCTGACCTGTTGTAAATTCTTCCTGGTCTGCTGCACAATGATACTGAACAGCTGTATAGTGATACCAACCTGCCGTCTGGTCTGATTCACACTGATCCTGACATATTTCTTAATGATCCTGGCCTGCTTCACTGTTTCCTTCACAATGATACTGACCTGCCGGACAGTGCTCTGTACTCTGAACCAGCCACAACTCCAAGCTGTTCCAGGACATCTACAATACTGGCACCTACATACAGTATGGAAAATTGCCCAGGTATTTTTTATTTTTTTAATGAATTTAGAGTACCCAATAAATTTTTTTCCAATTAAGGGGCAATTTAACTTGGCCAATCGAACTGGCTTGCAAATCTTTGGATTGTGGGGGCAAAACCCTTGCAAACTTCACACAAACAGTGACCCAGAGCCGGGATCGAACCTGGGACCCCGGCGCTGTGAGATAGCAGTGCTAACCAGTGCACCACCATGCTGCCCTAAAATTGCCCAGGTATGTCCTGTCCACAAAAAGCAGGACAAATCCAATCTGGCCAATCAACACCCATCAATCTACTCTCGATCATCGGCAAAGCGAGAGCAGGTACCGTTAACAGTGGTGTCTGGAGACTTCCGGTAGCGGCCATGTCCGACTAGGTAGCATACACGGCAGCTCCAGCCGGGATTTGGATTTTGGGCCTTTAAACGGGGCGGCATCGGCACTTAGAAGGCGAATACTGGCTTGGGAAAGGACGCTGGAGAGGTTCCCCTCACTGCAGTATGGAGGGAACCAGGAGCGGGGCCGTGGATCGAGCGATTGCGGGGAAGAGAGCGGAGCGGGTCAGGGAGGAAAAAATGCCGGCTGGCGCAGACCATGAAGCGTGGGCCCAGTGGTCGAGAGAGCAGCAAGAGTTTCTGAGGAGCTGCTTCACAGAGCTGAAGACGGAGATGCTGGCCCCTATGAAGGCCTCCATGAAAAAGATGGTGGCGGTTCAGAAGGTACAGGAGAAGGCAATCAAAGAGGTGGAGAGGAAGGTATCCGAGAATGAGGAAGCGATCCTGGGCCTGGCGGTCAGGGTGGAGGCGTATGAGGCCCTACACAAGAGATGGCAGGAGAGACTGGATGACCTTGAATATAAATCTCGGAGTCACAACCTGCGGATACTGGGCCTCTCTGAAGGTGTGGAGGAGGCGGAGGTGAGCACTTATGTGACTACAATGCTGGGGACGCTGATGGGCGCGGGGGCCTTCCCGCGGCCCTTGGAACTGGACGGGGCGCATAGAGTCCTCGCGAGGAAACCGAGGACGAATGAACCACCGAGGGCGATGGTGATAAGGTTCCATCGCTTTACAGACAGAGAGCATGTCGGCGTTGGGCAAAGAAGGAGCGGAGTATTAAGTGAGAGAACGGCAAGATTCGCATATACCAGGACCTGGGAGCTGAACTGGCTAGGAGGTGTGCGGGATTCAACCGGGCTAAGGCGGTCCTCCACAGCAAAGGGGTGAAATCCGGGCACCTGCATCCGGCGAGACTTTGGGTAGCGTACAGGACAGGCACCATTATTTTGATACGCCAGATGAGGCGTGGACATTCATTAAGCACAAAAAGTTGGACTTGAACTAAGGGGCAGCTGCACGTGGGTGAAACGCGCTGGCGGAGATGTGTAACCGGGTGTTGGTCTGGTGTAAGTTTGTTAGCAGAATTTAAGTTTGTTTGCTTTTCTTTTCCTGTTTTTTGTTTCGGGGCGGGGTAACGTCCGGGTTGTGTTGTCCGGTGCACGGGAAGGTTCTGGATGGCACTTGCCCTCTTACCCTGTGGGGGAGGGGGAAGTTAGGGGCCCAAAGGAGGAGGCATTAGTCAGGTTGGAGATAGAGACGGGAGCGGCCGGGGTCAGCATAGGTCAGCTGACTCACCTAAGCGCAATGGGGGGGGGGGAATCAGTGCCAAGCAGATGCTTGGCATGGGGGTTGGGATTGGGGGGCTGGGGGGGAAGGGGTGCTGCTTTGCTGACTGAAGGAGAGCCAACTGTTGGGGATAGATGGAAAGTCGGGTTGGGGGGCCTCCGGCTGGAGGGCTGGAACGGCGGGGTGCGCGGGCACGTGGCTGGCTGAAAAAGGGAGATGGCTAGTCGGCCGCAGGGATGGGGGTGGGATGGGGGGCTGGGGGGTGGGGGTGGGGGGGGGGGTGGTCAACCCCCCCGTCCAGGCTGATCACGTGGAATGTGAGGGGCCTGAACGGGCCGGTCAAGAGGTCCCGCGTGTTCTCGCACTTAAAGAGATTAAAGGCAGACATGGCCATGCTACAGGAGACGCACTTAAAACTCGCTGACCAAAGGAGGTTAAAGAGGGGATGGGTGGGCCAGGTGTTCCACTCGGGGCTAGACTCAAAGACCAGAGGGAACGCAATTCTGGTTAGTAAACGAGTGCCGTTTGAGGCAGGAAGCATCGTGGCGGACAGGGGGGCAGGTACATAATGGTGAGTGGCAAGCTACAGGGGGCCCAGGTGGTGTTAGTGAACGTGTATTCCCGAACTGGGATGATGCGGAATTCATGATGCGCATGTTGGGTAAAATCCCAGATTTGGAGTCAAGTAACTTGATCATGGCGGGGGGGGGGGGGGGGGGGGGGGGGGGGGGGGGCGGGGGGGGGCGACACTTTAATACGGTCTTCGATCCGGCGCTGGACAGGTCTAAGTCCAGGTCGGGAAAGAGACCGGCGGCGGCCAGGGCCCTGAGGGAGTTCATGGATCAGATGGGGGGCGTGGACCCGTGGAGATTTGCGTGGCCAAGTGCGAAGGAGTTCTCCTTTTTCTCTCACATCCACAAAGTCTACTCGCAGATTGACATTTTGTGTTGAGTAGGGCGTTAATCCCGAGAGTGGAGGGGGTTGAGTATTCGGCCATTGCGGCCTCAGACCATGCCCCGCACTGGGTGGACCTGCGACTGGGGGCGTAGCAGGGGCAGCGCCCTCTCTGGAGACTGGATGTGGGGCTGCTGGCGGATGAAGAAGTGTGTGGGCGGGTAAGGAGGAGAATTCAGGACTATGTGATAACGAATGACACAGGGGAGGTAACAGCAGCAGCGGTTTGGGAGGCTATGAACGCGGTCATCAGAGGGGAGTTAATCTCTATTAGAAAGCAGAGGGAGAGGGCGGAGAGGGAGAGGCTGGTGGGAGAGATGCTTAGGGTAGACAGGAGGTACGCTGAGGCCCCCGAGGGGGGCTGATAAAGGAGCGCCGGAGATTACAGGCGGAGTTCGATTTGCTGACCATGGGGGAGGCGGAGGCGCAGTTGAGGAAAGTAAAAGGGGCAGTCTCCGAGTATGGGGAGAAAGCAAGTAGGATGCTGGTGCACCAACTTCGCAGGAGAGAGGTGGCCAGGGAGATCGGGGTAGTGAGGGATAAGGAAGGTAATACGGTGTTCAGCCCAGAGAGGATCAATGAAGTCTTCAAGGAGTTTTATGGGTAGCTGTACGAGTCAGAACCCATGAGGGGAAGTGAAGGGATGAAGCAATATATGGATCGATTGAGGTTCCCAAGGGTCGACGAGGATCGGGTGGAGGGACTGGGGGCCCCGATGAGTTGGAGGAGATAGTTAAGGGACTGGCAAGTATGCAGTCGGGCTAGGTCCCGGGTCCGGACAGCTTTCCTGCAGTATTTTATAAGAAGTTCTCGGAGCTACTAAGCCCACTCCTGCTAAGAACCTTTAACAAGGCGAAGGAGAGAGGAACCCTCCCCCCGACTATGTCGCAGGCATTGATCTCGCTCATTTTGAAGAGGGAGAAGGAGCCACTTCATTGTGGGTCTTACAGGCCGATATCGCTCCTGAATGTAGATGCCAAATTGTTGGCAAAAATTCTGGCTACCAGAATAGAGGACTGCATCCCGCGAGTGATCGAGGAGGACCAGACGGGTTTCGTTAAGGTCAGGCAACTGAACACAAATGTGAGGAGGCTCCTGAAATTATTATGATGCCCTCGGATGGGAGGGGGGGGGGGGGGGGGGGGGGGACGTAGAAGTGGTGGCTGCAATGGATGCAGAGAAGGCCTTTGACAGGGTGGAGTGGGAGTACCTGTGGGAAGTGTTAGGTAGGTTTGGATTCGGGGAGGGATTCATAACGTGGGTCAAGCTACTATATCAGGTCCCAATAGTGAGTGTGTCCATGACCCGGCTGAGGTGGGAGTATTTCAGGCTGTATCGAGGGACGAGGCAAGGGTGCCCCCTATTCCCGTTACTATTTGCCCTGCCTGGCAATTGAGCCGTTGGCCATAGTGCTGAGGACTTCGAGGAACTGGAGGGGGCTGGTCCGGGGGAGGAGCACCGGGTTTCCCGCTACGCAGATGACCAGCTATTGTATATTTCAGACCCGCTCGAGGGGATGGAGGAGGTTATGCGGATCCTGGGGGACTTTGGGAGCTTCTCGGGGTACAAGATGAACTGTTTGTAATCCACGCTAGGAGAGACTGGGGGAGCTCCCGCTCAAGATGGTGGAGAGCAGCTTTCGTTATTTAGGTATACAGGTGGGTAGGAACTGGGATGCCCTACACAGGCTCAACTTATCTCGGCTTGTAGAGCAGATGGAGGGAGACTTTAAAAGGTGGGACATGCTCCCACTTTCCCTGGCGGGAAGAGTGCAGACTGTGAAGATGACGGTTCTTCCCAGATTCCTGTTCGTCTTTCAGTGCCTCCCCATTTTCATCCCAAAATCCTTCTTCAAGCGGGTGAACAGGATTATCACGGGGTTTGTGTGGGCAAACAAGACCCCACGGGTCAAAAAACTGTTCTCTGAGCATAGCGGGGTGGGGGAGGGCTGGCACTGCCGAATGTCTGTAGCTATTATTGGGCGGCTAATGTGGCCATGATTAGGAAATGGATAATGGAGGAGGGGTCGGCATGGGGGCGGCTAGAGGCGGCATCATGCAAAGGCACCAGCCTAGGGACACTGGTAACGGCACCTTTGCCGTTCTCGCCGGCATGATACACCACAAGCCCGGTGGTGACGGCGGCACTGAGGGTCTGGGGTCAGTGGAGGAGGCACAGGAAGGAGGAGGGGGCTTCAGTTTGGACCCCGATACGGAACAACCATAGATTTACTCTGGGCAAGATAGACGGGGAGGTTCCAAGGCTGGTATAGGTCAGGCATTAGAAGGATGGATTTCAGGCTAATCAGCTCTAATCAGCTTAGAGCAGTGCCTGCCTGCGACTGGTACAATACTGTGAACTGCCTGCAGTTCAAGTGCTCTTTATCCTTCCTTTCAAGGGGAGGAGCCATGGGCGGAGCCCATACATGACCCAACATATCCCCCTGTGGGTGAAGCCACACAATGGCCCACAGGTGGAGCCCACAAGGTCAACAACATAACATAGCTGTAACACAATGGCAGAACATGATACTAATACACTGGTGAATTACTAGTACTATACATTCACCACACTACCGTCTAGATTTTAAAGTCATTATACCTCTAACAGATTATTGTCCTTCATGAAGACTGTGACTTCTCCCGGCGAGCCAAAATATAATTCCCGGTTCTCGTAGGTCACCCAAAGACGGGCCGGGTAGAGCAGTCCAGATTTTATTCCCCTCGCATACAGGGCCGCCTTAACCTTATTAAAACTCTCCCTCCTCTTTGCAAGTTCTGCTCCCAAGTCATGATACACCCGGATCTCAGCCTCTTCCCACATGAACCGTTTTGTCTGCCTGACCCACCTCATAATGCATTTCTTGTCCAGGAATCGATCCAGCCTGACCACCATCACTCTCGGGGGCTCACGACCCTGGGGCTTACATATGAGCACCCTGTGAGCCTGGTCCACCTCTAATGGCCTGTCGAACGCATCGTCCCCGAGTATCTTCCCCACATACGCACCCGCATCCGATCCCCCCTTACCCTCTGGCAGACCGATGATCTGGATATTCTGCCTGTGAGAATGATTCTCTAGGTCCTCCACCTTCTTCAACAGCTGTTTCTGCCAATCCTGTAAGATATTAATTTCCATTGCCATCGCAATGCTCTTGATCCGCCACCAGCTCCTGCAACTTCTGGATTGCTTGTTCCTGGGCTGTTACTTTGTCCTCCACCCGGTCGACCATCTCCTTAATCGATGCCACAGCACGGGTCAGGTCCTCCGCACACTCCTTACGATGCCGGGCGAACTTCTCGTCCAAGTATTTAACCAACTGATCCATCGTCCATTGAGCTGGCGTGGTCGAACTTTGCTTCTCTGCCATTGCATCCACCCAACTCTGAACTTTACTTCCAACCAACTTTTGATTTTTTCTTTTACTATTGTATCTTGGGTGCAGCTCCATAAACTAGGGGTCGTCTTCTTCTCCTCTCGCTTTTATCCACTTATGTTGATAAATTCCCACAGAAATCCAGCTAAAAGGTCGTTAAAAGACCACTAAGAGTGGGAGCTGCTGAATCTGCGACCGTTCACTCCATGGTCACCACCGGAAGTCCATCCTTTTCTAGGGTGATTGAGGATGGGCAACAGATGAAAATGAACACATCCCATGGAAGAATAAAAGATACAATGAGCACTTGCATGATGTGATCTCAGGTTGACTGTTTAAAGGGCATAATGCAACAATGTAATTTGGAGGCTCTAGGAGGTCATAGAGTCATAGAGAGCTACTGCACTGAAAAGGCTCTTCGGCCCATTGCGTCTGCGCTGGTCAAAACAACCACCTAACTATTCTAATCCCATTTCCCAGCACTTGGTCCAGAGCTTTGTATGCTTTGACATTGGAAGCGTACATCTAAATATTTCTTTAAAAAAATATATTTTTATTAGGGTATTTGCAAGTTTTTATAATAATAATAACGACATAAACATGGTACAATACACATTTCCACCCATCACAATCTTCACACAGCCCAACCATAAAACAACAGTCCCCCCGCTTTGGAATTCTGCTTCTGCTGACATTTTAATTTTCCCTGAGAAAGTCGACGAACGGCTGCCACCATTGACCTTCTTCAGGTGAACTTTATTTTCTTGAGACTGAGAAACCCAGTCACGCCACTAACCCAGGTCTCTACACTCGGGGGCTTCATGTGCCTCCACATTAATAAGATCCGTCTCCGGGCTACCAGGGAGGCAAAGGCCAAGACATCGGCCTCTTTCGCCCCCTGAACCCCCGGCTCTTCCGACACTCCAAACATTGCCACCTCCGGACACGGCACCACCCGTGTTTTGAGTACCGTAGACATTGCTTTAGCGAAACCCTGCCAAAACCCTTTAAGCTTCGGGCATGCACAAAATATGTGGATATAATATGCAGGGCTTCCCGTGGACCTCGCACACCTTCCTCTACCCCAACAAACTTGCTCATCCGAGCCACCGTCATGTGTGCCCGATGGACTACCGTGAATTGTATCAGGCTAAACCTGGCACATGATGAGGATGTATTAACCCTCCTTAGAGCATCCGCCCACAGACCCGCCTCTATCTCTCCTCCTACCTCGTCTTCCCACTTGCCCTTAAACTCCTCCACCGGATTTTCCTCCACATCCAAAAAATTCTCGTAAATATCTGATACCTTCCCCTCTCCCACCCAGATACTGGAGACTATTCTGTCCTGTATCCCCCGTGACGGCAGCAGCGGGAAGGCCAGAACGTGCCTTCTCAAAAAGTCTTGCACCTGCAAATACCTAAACCCGTTCCCTGCTGGCAATTCAAATTTATCCTCCAAGGCTTTCAAGTTGGGGAAGCTCCCGTCTATAAATGGATCCCCCATCCTCCTAATTCCTGCCCTTTGCCATCTCCGGAACCCACCATCCAGCCTACCCGGTACAAACCGATGATTATTATAAATCGGGGTCCAAACCGATGCTCCCTCCACTCTCTTATATCTCCTCCATTGCCCCCGGGATAGGTTTAACTTGTGCAGTGCCTCACATTCCCAGGCCACCTGGATTCCCAGATACCAAAAGGTCCTTCCTACCATTCTAAGCGGCAGCTCTCCCAGTCTCTTTTCCTGCCCTCTTGCCTGGATCGCGAATATCTCGCTTTTCCCCCATGTTCAATTTATAACCCAAAAAATTCCCAAATTCCCAGAGAATCCGCATAACTTCCCCCATCCCCTCCAACGGGTCTGAAACATACAAGAGCAGGTCATCTGCGTAAAGCGAGACCCGGTGTTCCACCCCCCTCCGAACCAGCCCTTCCCAGTTCCTAGAGGCTCTTCACGCCATGGCCAATGGCTCTATGGCCAGAGCAAACAGTAGCGGGGAGAGGGGGCACCCTTGCCTCGTCCCTCAGTGTAGTTTAAAATGCCCCGACCTCAGCCAGTTCGTACGCACACTGGCTACTGGTGCCTGATAGAGCAACCGCACCCAGTCAATGAAGCCCTCACCAAACCCAAACCTTCCCAGCTCCTCCCACAGGTAATCCCACTCCACCCGATCAAAAACCTTCTCTGCATCCATCGCTACCACCACCTCCATATCCCCTCCTTCTGAGGGCATCATAATAACATTTAAAAGCCTTTGAACATTGGCCGGGAGTTGCCTGCCCTTTTCAAATCCCGTCTGGTCTTCCCCTATCACCCCCGGGACACAGTCCTCTATTCTTGTGGCCAATATCTTAGCCAGCAGTTTGGCATCCACATTTAGTAGAGAAATCGGCCTGTATGACCTGCATTGCTCCGGATCCTTCTCCCGTTTCAAAATCAATGAAATCGAGGCCTGTGACATTGTTGGGGGGAGGACTCCCTTCTCTCTTGCTTTATTAAATGTCCTCACCAGCAGTGGGATCAATATCTTTGAAAAGTTCTTATAAAATTCCACCGGATAGCCGTCGGCCCCAGGGCCTTGGCCGACTGCATGGGCTCTGGCCCCTCAATTGTTTCCTCAATTTCAATTGGGGTTCCCAGCCCTTCCACCAGATCCTCATCCACCCTCGGGAACCACAACTGGCCCAAAAGCTGCCTCATCCCCTCCACCCCTGCCAGGTGTTCCGACTCATATAATTTGCTATAAAGGTCCTTAAACACCTCATTCATCCCCACTGGGTCCAGGACCCTATTCCCACCTCTACTCTTTACTCTTCCTATCTCCCTGGCCGACTCTCTTTTTCTGAGCTGGTGCGCCAACATTCTGCTTGCCTATGCCATACTCATAAATCGCCCCCCCCCCCCCCCCCCCCTTGCCTTCCTCAGCTGTTCCACCGCTTTCCCTGTAGTCAACAGCCCAAATTCCGCCTGCAACCTCCACTGCTCCCTCAGTAGCTCCGCACCCAGGGCCTCCGAGTATCTCCTGTCCACCTGGAGTATCTCCTCAACTAACCTATCCCTCTCAGCCCGCTCCGCCTTTTCTCTGTGGGCCCGTATTGAGATTAATTCCCCTCTGACCACTGCCTTCAAAGCTTCACAAACCGTTTCTGCAGAGACCTCCCCGTATCATTTGTTTCCAGGTATTTTGGATGGACTTGTTCACCCGCCCACAGATCGCTTCATCCGCTAACAGCCCAACATCCAACCTCCATAGCGGGCGTTGTCATCTCTCCAAACAAACCCGTAGATCCACCCAAAGTGCGGCATGATCCGACACTGCGATTGCCGAGTACTCAGTGTCCACCACCCCCGGTATTAGAGCCCTGCTCAGAACAAAAATGTCAATGCGAGAGTAAACCTTGTGGGCATGGGAGAAAAAAGAAAACTCTTTTGCCCTTGGCCGTGCAACCCTCCATGGGTCTACTCCCCCCATCTGTTCCATAAACCTCTTCAATTCCTTTTTTAAATCGTCGAGAAGACCCGGTACTGTGTAATCTGATTGACCATATCAGATTTGCAAGGGAGGGGGTACCGATTGATGGTCTGGCTATAGTCCATGACCATCCTGTGTTTCTCCCCAGTTTTAACCACTACCAGTTGGGCTCGCCAGGGACTGTTGCTGGCCTCAATAATACCCTCCCGAAGCAGCCGCTGGACCTCGGACCTGATGAAGGTCTTGTCCTGGGTGCTGTACCGTCTGCTCCTGGTGGCGACGGGCTTGCAATCTGCAGTCAGATTGGCAAAGAGGGAGGGAGGGTCAACCTTGAGGGTCGTGAGGCCACAAACGGTGAGTGGGGGTAGGGGCCCGCCGAATTTGAGTGTGAGACTCTGGAGGTTACATTGAAAATCCAGGCCCAGTAATGGTGTAGCACAGAGATTGGGGAGAATGTACAGGCGGAAACCGCTGAATTCAACGCCCTGTACGGTGAGGCTGACCATACAGAAACCCCGGATCGGGACAGATTGGGATCCGGAGGCCAGGGGGATCCGCTGGTAGGCGGGATGGACTGCAAGGGAGCAGCGCCTTACCGTGTCCGGGTGGATGAAGCTATCGGTGCTCCCGGAGTCTAGTAGACAGGAGGTCGCGTGGCCGTTGATCAGCACCGTCGTCGAAGCGGTAGCCAGGTTGTGAGGATGGGACTGGTCCAGCGTCATGGAGGCGAGCAGCGGGCGATCGTCCGAGGAGTCCGATGAGGAGCGGCAGCGACCCGGGTCCAGCAGTCCAGTCCCGAGGGGGGGACAAAATGGCGGCATACGAAGGAGCTGTGGGGGAGAAGATGACGGCGCCCATGCAGCGCACGTTGCGGGCGCGGGGCCAGATGACGGCGCCCATGGTGCGCATGTTGTGGGGGCGGGGCAGGATGGCAGCACCCACTGGCCGCACGTGGACCTGGGGGGAGAAGATGGCGGCGCCCATGGTGCACACGTTGTGGGGGCGGCGCAAGATTGCGACGCCCATGGGCCGCATGTGGACCGGGGGAAGAAGATGGCGGCCCCCACTGGTCGCACGTGGCCCCGGGAGCAGAGGATGGCGGTGCCCATTGTGCGATCGGCTGAGGGAAGGGAGAGAAATTGGGCGCGATAGCGGCAACTGCGCGGGCCTGGCACACCACCGCAAAGTGGCCCTTCTTGCCGCAGGGTTTGCCGGTGGCGGCGTGGGCTGGGCAGCGCTGGTTGCTGTTCGACCTCGGAATCTCTCCAAATGGAGAATCTCTCCAGCAGTCGTTGCCGGATGGGGTCCGATGCAATCCCTGTCATGAATGCATCACGCATGAGGAGATTGGAATGTTCTGTGGCCGTGACGGCCTGGCAGCCGCAGTCCCGTACGAGAGGGATAAGGGCCCGCCAGAAGTCTTCAATCGACTCACCAGGTAGTTGTACTCGAGTGGCGAGTACATGCCTTGCAAATAGAGTGTTCGTCTTCTGGACGTAGTTTTCTTTAAGGCGTTCCATGGCGCCTGGGTAATTCGGCGCATCCTGTATCAGCGGGAACACGCTGGAGCTCAACCTTGAGTAGAGAACCTGGATTTTCTGAGCTTCCGTCGGCTCGGGAGTCGCTGAGTTGATATAGGCCTCAAAGCAAGCCAGCCAGTAATTAAAGTCCTTTCTGGCGTTCGGCGATTGTGGGTCCAGCTACAAGCAATCTGGTTTGATCCTGATGTCTATGATGCGGAAAATTTAACTGTAATAAATTGATGCGCAATCAATTGTACTAAAGACACGAATGGATACAAGAGAGGCCTTATTACAGTTAGATGTTTATCTTCCGACTGCAGCTGGTAGAATAGCTGCTCAGGAGAACTCATACATATTTATACGGCTCCTTGTGGGCGGAGCTAGCCAGCAGGGGCTTCCGACGAACCTGTAATACAGGTACTGCTGTACATCCACTAATACAGGCACACACACAATTACATGGTGGATCACCACACCCCCCATGTCTGCCACAATTCTCCCTGCCTCGAATGCCACTCGTTTATTGATCAAGATCACTACCCTCCTGGTCTTTGAGTCCAGCCCTGAGTGGAATACTTGGCCAACTCACCCCTTTGTCAATCTCTCAATCTAGTCTGGTCTATAGCCTTTAGGTGTGTCTCTTGTAACATTGCCACGTCTGCCTTCAGCAAACACAAGAGCCCTCTTGACCGGCCCATTCAACCCTTGAACATTCGATGCAATCAGCCCGCCCCCCACCGCCGAGTAGCCATTACCCATCACCCTTTTTAGACCAGCCTCCAGTTCGCCCCCCCCAGCCTCCTCAGGCCCCCCTCGGGCATTCGCCGTTCTCAACCTCCCATTTGTCCCCTAGTAACAGTTCCTCCCTGTCAGCAAAGCAGCTGCCCCGTCCCCCCCCCCCCCACCTCTCCGGGAACAGGACTGGAAACCTTTTTTTTTGGAAATGTTTTTTATTGAGTTTTCATATTTTATATCCAACAAATTACAAATTATTAGGAAAAAAACAAGCAAAAATTAACATGTATATTTACAGGCAAGCATCTTCATAATAACAACTGTGGCCACCCCCTTTAACCGGCATACATATTTTACATTCCCCAATATGGCCGAGGCACATGTTTATAGGCATTTATTTACAATTTGGTTTTGGGCCTTATCTTGCCATCAGACTGTCGCTTGCGGCTTTGTCCTTCCTTTTTTTTTGGAATAATTTTTATTCAAGTTTTCAACAACAAATTTGATCACAACAGCGAAAAACAGTAACCCCTCCCCTCCAATACAAAAACAATAAATTAACAAGAAAAATAAATAAGCATAAAACTATGAGAACAAACCCCCATAACGAACCCGTAGCCCCCCCCCCCCCCCCCCCCCCCCCCCAGCTACCTTCCCCCGATTCCCGTCCATTTTCCCCTGATTCTTGGCCACCCGGCTATTCTTCCGCTTGTTCGTTGGCCACAAACAGGTCCCGGAACATTCGTGTGAATGGCTCCCACGTTCTGTGGAAGCCGTCGTCCGACCCTCGGATGGCGAATTTGATTTTCTCCATTTGGAGAGATTCCGAGGTCGAACAGCCAGTCTGCCGCTCTGGGTGGTGCTGCTGAAGGACTAGAAACCTGACCACCCATCTCAAGCTGCAGCTTAACACCTGCTCGCCCCCCCACTGTGCTTCCGTGAGTCAGCTGACTAAGCTGACTTGATAGCTCCTACCCATGGCACCAAACAGTCTGTCTCCCCATTGTTCTCTCCCCTCTGCCCCTACTTGGACAAACATATTGTAAGCATCACACTCCCCAGAAAACAAACATCAGAAAAAAACAACCACAGAAACCAGCCCCCCTCCAACAAGCTCCCAGTAAGACAAAGTTAACTTTAGCCATCAAAACAGCCCCTTATTGCGCATAACACTACTTATTCAAACCAGCACAGAAGTGATTGTCAACAAATTGCCACTACAATACTCGCCAAGGATTCAGTGTCTTTAGTTCCCCTCCAGTCTTTTTTCCTTGATGGCAGCAGGGTAGCATGGTGGTTAGCATAAATGCTTCACAGCTCCAGGGTCCCAGGTTCGATTCCCGGCTGGGTCACTGTCTGTGTGGAGTCTGCACGTCCTCCCCCTGTGTGCGTGGGTTTCCTCCGGGTGCTCCGGTTTCCTCCCACAGTCCAAAGATGTGCGGGTTAGGTGGATTGGCCATGCTAAATTGCCCGTAGTGTCCTAATAAAAGTAGGGTTAAGGGGGAGGTTGTTGGGTTACGGGTATAGGGTGGATACGTGGGTTTGAGTAGGATGATCATGGCTCGGCACAATATTGAGGGCCGAAGGGCCTGTTCTGTGCTGTACTGTTCTATGTTCTATGAAGGTCCATACATCGTCTGGTGTTTTGGAGTAAAAATCCCGTTCCTCATATGTGACCCACAGATGGGCTGGGTACAACATCCCGAACTTCACCCCCTTCTTAAAGAGAGCCACTTTTGCCCGATTAAACCCGGTTCGCCTCTTGGCCAAATCCGTGCCCAGGTCTTGATAAATGCGCAGCTCATAATTCTCCCACTTGCTGCTCCGTTCTTTCTTGGCCCACCGCAGAACGTGTTCCTTGTCCAGGAATCGGTGAAAGCGTACCACCATCGCCCTCGGCGGCTCGTTCACTCGGGGTTTCTTCGCGAGGGCTCTGTGCGCTCTCTCCACTTCCAGGGGCCGAGGGAATGCCTCCGCCCCCATCAACCTCTCCAGCATGTTTGTCACATAAGCCCTCGCATCTGATCCCTCACTGCCTTCAGGGAGGCCGACGATTCTCAGATTCTGCGTCCTGGACCTGTTCTCCAGGTCCTCCAGCTTCTCCTGCATTCTTTTCTGGTGGTCGTCATCATCTCCACCTTGGTCTCCAGCACGGTTAGGTATTCCTCGTGCTCGGACACCTTTTTCTCCACTTCCTGGATCGCATTTCTGTGGGTTTCTGCACCACCTGATCAATCGAAGCCTTGATCAGGTTCAGGGTGTCCTTCTTAAGCTTGGCAAAGCAATCTTGTGTTTAATATGGATTCGTGTAACGCAAGGTCAGCACCTAAATTAATTGGTGCTTCCCTTGATTTACTACTGGATGAATTCAAGAGCAGGAGGGACATATTTTCCCCCAGAAACCAGAGGAAGAAACCTGTGGCTGTTACAAGAAGGTGTAGTTGGAGGTAGCTGAGGAATTGAGCAGCAGCAGTCTGTAATCCTGGAGTGTACATTCTCCCTTCTCCACATTTGTCAAGTGTACTCCATCACATTACTCCTCAAACTCATTTTAATTTCAGGAGTACTCATCCTTCACTTGCTGTGCACTTCTTCACCTCCATCACTGTCACTCTATCTATCCACCGCTACCACTCACCCCGGTACTAATGTAAAGTGGGGCATCTGTCTAATATTCACGGGTGAGTTAAGGTCACTTGTTGACCAGATGAACTGCATCCATCTGGTGAATAAGTGACCTTACCTCACTCACGCCTTGTAACAGGCATGCTAACATATCAAGGCCATGATCATCCAAAACCAACTCCACTGGGCCTCCCATATGCTTAGTGTGTCCCAACTGCCAAATCAAATCTTCTTCAACCAGCTCAAGGAAGGATCCTGAACAAGAGGAGGACAAAGGAAGCTCTTAAATGGAACATAGACGTCAATGCCTGGGAGATGCATGCTCGGAAAAGACCTACTTTGAGGAACCTCCTGATTGAAGGGACACTACTTCGAGAACACCTGACAGCAAAAGGAGGACCAGAAAAGGAGTCTGAGAAAAGGAATACCCGTGACCTAGAGTTGAAGGACCGATTCCAACTATTGGAAACTCCTGTCAAGTTAGTAATTGAATATGTGGCCCGAGGATCGGGCTCATCAGCCGTGCCAGGGTCCAGAGAACCCATGACCAGTAACACTGAGTATCTTAGGTGGACAATCATTCTCATTAGCGAGCGATCGCCAAAGAGTACATACAGTCCAAACCCATTATATCGATAATAGTTCCTTTAATGGAATAACATCCTCATGACAAACCGAAGTTTAAAAAATACTTTCTTTCACTTTCTGTGACCCCAAACTCACATTATACAGTAAAGCACCTTGTTAATGGAATCAACAGCCTCATGACAAACCAAAGATTTAAAAAAGTGACTGGCAGCTGGTCACCCTGACACTGCCAGTGTGGCAGTGCCACCTAGGCACCCTGGCAGTGCTAGGAATCTCCAATGGGAGATTCACCACCTGGGAATCTCCAATGGCCTGGGAGACCCCCCCCCCCCCAACCCAGGTGCCATTAAGACTGGTCTATGTTTGTGTGGACTAGTACTAAACGGAGCCCTGGCGAGGTATCCCAAGAGCACCTTCCGAGTCCCGGGTGGTGGGTGAATTTGGCTGGCGTGAATTTAAATGGGTGAATTTAAATTAGCTTTATTATGAGCTCTTTTAAATATGCTGATTGTGACCATGCCCAGAGAGGGTAAGTACCAGACCGCTACATCTCATGAGATTCCGTTGAATCTTGAGAGATGTTTAGAGCATTGCAAGGTCCTCGAGAGGCCACTCACGAGATTCATCGGGCTTGTCCCAACACCAAATCGGGCGCAACGAGGCCGCTTAATTGCGCCCTATATCGTTGGATTATGTTTCAAACATTATGGCGAGATTGAATGGTTCTTGTTGACCAGAAAGCATTTAAAATAGTCACAACATGTGATGAAAAAGGGCCTGACGGGATGCATCCAAGGATTCTATGGGAAGCAAGAAACGAAATGGCAGAGCCGTTGGCAATGATCTTTTCGTCCTCGCTGTTAACAGGGGTGGTACCAGAGGATTGGAGAGTGGCGAATGTTGTGCCCCTGTTCAAAAAAGGGACTCGGGATAACTCTGGGAATTACAGGCCAGTTAGTCTTACTTCAGTGGTAGGCAAAGTAATGGAAAGGGTACTGAGGGATAGGATTTCTGAGCATCTGGAAAGACACTGCTTGATTAGGGATAGTCAGCACGGATTTGTGAGGGGTAGGTCTTGCCTTACAAGTCTTATTGACTTCTTTGAGGAGGTGACCAAGCATGTGGATGAAGGTAAAGCAGTGGATGTAGTGTACATGGATTTTAGTAAGGCATTTGATAAGGTTCCCCATGGTAGGCTTATGCAGAAAGGAAGGAGGCATGGGATAGTGGGAAATTTGGCCAGTTGGATAACGAACTGGCTAACCGATAGAAGACAGAGAGTGGTGGTGGATGGCAAATATTCAGCCTGGAGCCTAGTTACCAGTGGCGTACCGCAGGGATCGGTTCTGGGTCCTCTGCTGTTTGTGATTTTCATTAACGACTCGGATGAGGGAGTTGAAGGGTGGGTCAGTAAATTTGCAGATGATACGAAGATTGGTGGAGTTGTGGATAGTGAGGAGGGCTGTTGTCGGCTTCAAAGAGACATAGATAGGATGCAGAGCTGGGCTGAGAAGTGGCAGATGGAGTTTAACCCTGACAAGTGTGAGGTTGTCCATTTTGGAAGGACAAATATGAATGCGGAATACAGGGTTAACGGTAGGGTTCTTGGCAATGTAGAGGAGCAGAGAGATCTTGGGGTCTATGTTCATAGATCTTTGAAAGTTGCCACTCAAGTGGATAGAGCTGTGAAGAAGGCCTATGGTGTGCTAGTGTTCATTAGCAGAGGGATTGAATTTAAGAGCCATGAGGTGATGATGCAGCTGTACAAAACCTTGGTCAGGCCACATTTGGAGTACTGTGTGCAGTTCTGGTCGCCTCATTTTAGGAAGGATGTGGAAGCTTTGGAAAAGGTGCAAAGGAGATTTACCAGGATGTTGCCTGGAATGGAGAGTAGGTCTTACGAGGAAAGGTTGAGGGTGCTAGGCCTTTTCTCATTAGAACGGAGAAGGATGAGGGGCGACTTGATAGAGGTTTATAAGATGATCCGGGGAATAGATACAGTAGACAGTCAGAGACTTTTTCCCCGGGTGGAACAAACCATTACAAGGGACATAAATTTAAGGTAAATGGTGGAAGATATAGGGGGGATGTCAGAGGTAGGTTCTTTACCCAGAGAGTAGTGGGGGCATGGAATGCACTGCCTGTGGAAGTAGTTGAGTCGGAAACGTTAGGGACCTTCAAGCGGCTATTGGATAGGTACATGGATTAGGGTAGGATAATGGAGTGTAGATTAATTTCTTCTTAAGGGCAGCATGGTAGCGTTGTGGAAAGCACAATTGCTTCACAGCTCCAGGGTCCCAAGTTCGATTTCGACTTGGGTTACTGTCTGTGTGGAGTCTGCACATCCTCCCCGTGTGCGTGGGTTTCCTCCGGGTATTCCGGTTTCCTCCCGCAGTCCAAAGATGTGCAGGTTGGGTGGATTGGCCATGATAAATTTCCTTTAGTGTCCAAAATTCTATGATTAACCTAGGACAAAAGTTCGGCACAACATCGAGGGCCAAAGGGCCTGTTCTGTGCTGTATTTCTCTATTTATAAAAGAGGCGGATAAGAAATCAAAGATTCATATTTTTGTTCTTGGGGAGAAAGTACTGGTATTGATAGCAATGGTAGGTGAACCATTAAAAGCAAGACTTAGTGGCCCGGATCAAATTGAAAGGAAATTGAGAATTATTTGACAACAAATGCCAGATAGAAGGAAAACTCAAATATTTCATGTTACTATGCTCAAAAGATATTTTGATAGAGAATAAAGAAGGAGGAGGTGTTAGTCATTGTAACTCAGGGAGAAGAGATAAATCCAGGTGATTCCGAATTTGATGTTCTTCAAATTAAATTGGATATTGGAAGCATTAAGGAATTGGGATATATAATTGAGTTACCTTCTGGGGAAAAAAAAATCAAAATGACCTGAAAGAGTTATTACAGTCACATAAAATAAATTGGGAAAGTAATTATGCATAATGTAGATGTAGGAAATGCTATTCCCATTAAACAACAATCATACAGGCTGAATCCACTAAAGTTAGCACAGGTACAAAAGGAGATTGACAGCTTGCTCAATGTAAAAGCTGGTAGCATCTGTTCACTGCTTCTCTCACGATAGGGACCACCGCGGGAATAGCATGTTCGATTCTCCGCTGGTTGCGACCCGTACTTTGAAAAACCCTGGTTTAAATTCTTCTCTTGTGTGATTTTAAAAAAAAACATTTCATTGGAGACATTTTCAAATATATACATAACAAAGAAGAAAAACAAAAACCAACCATGGCAAGAGCAAATAGCCAAAACACTCCTGTGTGATGTTAAAGGTATTTTAATACTGTGTTAATAATAAAATTTGCATTAATATACCATATCCCCATTTTGCATGAAATCACTCCTGGAGCGAGGCATCCTTTCCTCATAGTCTTACAAAATTAAAATAAAATATTGGGGTTCCTATCCAGTATCCTAGCAACTGTTGAGGTGTGAATGATGAGCAGGTTAGGTGGATTGGCCATGCTAAATTGGCCGTGCTGTTCCCGCTGTGGTCCCTATCATGGGAGAAGCACTCAACAGACGCTACCGGCTTTTACACTGAGTATGCTGTCAATCTCCATTTGTACATGTGCTAACTTAGTGTCCAAAAGGTTAGGTGGATTGACTGGGTTTCCAGGATAGGGTGGAGGCATGGGCTTAAGTAGGGTGCTCTTTCCAAGGGTTGGTGCAGGCTCAATGGGCCGAGTGGCCTCCTTCTGCATTGTAAATTCTATGATTCTACAATAGCGTGAATCCCGGCTGAAAGGGCTGGAGCATCACGGGCGGCTGGATCTGGCTTCCAGCCCATTAATTAGATGCAATAGGTACAAAGCATTGAATTGTATATTTCCGCCACCTGTCGTCACTGGCACCGGACCAGAGCATAGAATGGGGTGCAAATCCCGTTTTTCGTCCAACGCTCCATTCTCTGCTGGATCCAGAAACTGACTACCGCAGTGGGCAATGGAGAATCTATCCCATAATCTTTCATGGGCCTTGGGCTGCCTGGTGTTTACATGGAAACTTTTTGTTAAAGGTTTTTGCAATTCTAGTTGACAACATATCCAGATTCTCCCCACCACTGAATGCCCATACGCCAGAAAACAAGAAGACCCAGGTCACCCTCTTAACTAGAACTGGGCCAACTCCATCTCCGCTTGCGCAAGGCTAGCCCCAAAAGCCTCATGCATCTGTAAGTGGTGTACAGAGCACACCTAACCAGAATGAGCAGGTTCTTCTTGGAGGTGGAGGGCAAGTGTGAACTGTGCCAAGGAGGCCGGGCAAACCACAACCACATGTTCTGGGCATGCCCTAGATGGGCCGGGTACTGGACGGCCTTCTTTGAAACAATGTCCAAGTTTGTGGAGGTGAGGGTGGAAACAAGCCCGAAAGTGGTGTCTTCGAGGCATCAGACCAGCCAAAACTATTTATGGGGAGGGGTGTCAATGCCCTTGTCTTTGCCTCCCTAATCGCCTGCCAAAGAATCCTGCTCAGCTGGCGATCAGAAGTACCACCCAAAGCTGCAGATCGGATGTCCGACCTATCGGAATTCCTCCACCTGGAGAAAATCAAATTCATCCGAGGTCAGAAGAGAGCTTCCACAAGATATGGGAGCCACTCACCAACTTGTTTGAAGACCTGTTTGTAGCCAACAGACAATAGAGCAAAGGGAGGGGAGGGGGGCAGCATAGGGGCCACGAAGGCACAAAAGAATAGGAAGAAGGAGGAAAGGAGGAGTGTAGAGTGAGGGGGGGAGGGAACAGCCGGAATAGACAAAAAAGCCAGAAAAACAGGGTCCTAAACAGGGGAGGGCAGGTCTACCCAAAAGTGTATATGGGGGGGGGGGGGGGGGGGGGGAGAGGGACTATTTGCATGTAAATACACGATTATCTCTTTCTGTAAACTTTGTAAAAACTGCTAAATTTCATTTAAAATATTTTTTGAAAACTGTAGAACTGGACCAGAAGACCACCTCAATCACAAGAGCCTCTTGTTACACAGCAGCTATCCATCTTGCACAGTCCCATGCGAACAGAGAAGAAGCATTTAATTACATTGAACACATCATGTCACACAGTATCAAGGGGAAGCACAGCGGTAAAAACTAGTATTATACTGATAATAATTAAGGGACTAAAATTTACTTGCACAGAAGCTGCGCCAGCGTTGAATTTGGGAGCACTCCAATGATGCGCTGGGGAATCCTTCTGGGAAGTTCCTAGAAGTGGTTTATCCAATTCTTGTCCAGAAGTGCTAACTTCCACTGGACAATTGCACTGGCTGGGAACCATCTGGCAGAAGCGATTTAAATTTCTAACTTCAGATGGTTCTGCCAGTTTTATCCTGAAAGTTACTCTGAGTTACAGGAAAAAAAACACTTCTAACTCCAAAGTATCTATATAAAACACCCAGATCCAGCCTGGTATGGGACACCCTCCCATACACATGATCCCCCAAGGGATCCACCACCACATCACTGACCCCCTCCTGGATGCCACCCCCTGAACAGATCCAGTCTGACCTCCCTTCCTAGCGTGACCTGGTTCGATCCCCCTCCCAGTGTGACCCAGTCTGGCACCCTAACTCTGACACCCTCTTCTGGCCTGACCACACCTCCTGACTGCCCCCCTTCTCCCTCCTGGATTAAACCCCCTCCTCGGACTGAGCCCCCCTCCAGTCTGACCCCCCTGTGCCTCTCCATCTGACCCCCTCCCCCCATCTGATCCAACTCAACCTCCTCGGTGCCCCCTTCTCCCCCAGGACCCTCATCTCTCTCTCTGGTCAGACCCAGCAACTCCCTCTCTCTCTCTGGGTCCAAACCAACCGCAGCCCCCACTCTCTCCTGTCAGACACCTCACCCTCCCCTCATCCCCCAGTCCATCCCTACAGTACGCCCCAGCATGTCTGAACCACTTACCTTTCAATTCTCTCTTTAAACACCTCCTTTACGGCAGCTGATGCCGTTAAAACAAGGCATTTCTGACCTTTCTGCACCCCAGTTACTCCACACCGCTGTAGCCAAGGCTGTGCTTCACCTGGCATGAGTGAGGAATGTTGGGTGAGACGGGCTTTGGAATCCCTGCGAATGTCGTCCATCAAGAGGCAATCTGCTGGAGATTGCCATGATGAGGAAATTACGGGCCCCAGTATCGGTATGTTTACCTTTTTTGCAAGAGGTGAAGCAGTTTTGTTGAGGGTGTCATGAAAATGTAAGGGTGAACTGTTCATGCATTGGATATGTTGGTTGATTATATTAAGGTTACCTCAAAGAGTGATTTGAAAACAGTCCAGTACTGTGGTGGTCAACCTGCGACCTGGGGTCACATTTGGCCTATCTGTAATGAGTGCGGCCTACGAGACATTTTGTTCGTCATTGTCCAGACGCAGGATCGCCACATTCCGCTGGTTTCCATCCACGTAACATTTTTCCTATTGGTATGACTTAAGTGATATGCACATAAAGCAAGGGCAAATTAAATGAGATGCATGCTGATTGAACACAATACTGACTATGAGAGCTATGCACTTCCTCTGAGTTCAAAGTGTAAATATTTATTTTACTTTTACCATTTGAAGTTGATGATGGTTCTATTAATATATAAATGATTAAGCATTTTCTATAACTTATTATGAAAAACTTGGCATGTATTATATGTATTTAATCTTATTCATGGGTCATGGTTAGTGAATAAGCCTGATTTCAGTCTTGCTGCCCACTGAGATGAAATGGGCGACTTATGTGGCCCACTCACTAGTTGAGGTTGCCCATCATTGGTCTAGCAGTTGACAAAGAAAATTCAGCAACTGCATATTCATCTTCCACAAAGTCTATATTGTCTTCTTCATGAAGGCATTATTGATGCATCTATAATGTAGAAAAGTAATGCTGTTGGGGAACACTGCATAATGAAACTTAGCATTGCAACCTCTGCTTTAATGTATGTTTTGCATGCTGGTTAAGAATTCTGGATAGTAATTGGGCTCAGCAATTGTACATAGCTGTCCTAGAGATGTCAGGATAACGGTTTTATTTCTGGATCAAAGGTGATATGGAGATTTGATTTAACATAAAGGCATTGTGACTGTTTGCCATGAAGACATTCACCTGCATGATCCTGTACAGGTGCTCAAATCTTACAACTTATTACACAATTGTGTGGCAGGACACTTTAGACCAGGCATTGTCAAACTCGGGGGCGCGACCCGTGGGTTGCGGACGGGTGTCGGAAGGGTTGCGGAGCCATCCGTCGCTCCCGATTGCGCAAATCTGCGCGCAACAGCCGGCTGTTAATAATGCCAGCTGCAAGCGGCTTTCAAAATGGCCGCGAACATGTAAAAAAAATGCGGCCGCACTGCGCATGCGTGTCAGATCATCGGCGCGCATGCGCAGTGCAGCTGCTTTCTTTTTAAATGGTCGCAGCTTTTTATTTTACAAGTTCGGGGAGGTTTTATTCATTTATTTTATTCATTTAATTTTTATTTTTTTCATTAATTTTATTCATTTTTATTTTTATTACAAGTTCGGGGGGGTTTATTTGATAAAATTTTATAGGAAAAAAATGCAGAACATTGGACAGATGGAGACTCCATACTTTCCGACACCGGAAGGCTCCACCTTCATCCAACAGGTTCCATTGGAGGAGTGTGTACGAGTGCCAAAGGGACCCAGAACATTTCATCCATTTTTGTCAGCAGCAAACAAGGTAAGAGAAAATGATGGGTCGCGCAGGTCGGCCAGTGTGGGTCGCGAAGGTCGGCCAGGTTTGGTCCCGAAGTTTGGCCGGTTGGTACAAATGGGTCCCCAGAAAACAGTTTGAAGAACACTGCGTTAGACAAGCATTTGTGATTGCAATTGATGATTCTCTGGGTTTTGAGAAATCTTGCAGTTTGAAAAATAAATGATAGTTCTCTCTGATGTATGTTCCCATGGGGAAAGTGAAGAATTTGTTGTAATTTGGCATACAATGCATCAGTTAAATCTTTGATTCAGTTGTGAAATGCATTGGTTGATTCGCCTTGTCACACCTTCCGTGCTGTAGTTTTTCAGATAGATCTGAGTTTTTAAATAAATTCCTCAGCTAAGTATGACTTTACTTCAGTGTGCAGTTTGAAGGATTACAGCCCTTATTTGTGGCCGATGTGTTGCATCCCTCCACTCTTTAATTTAAATAATTAAAAAGGGATTCCCATGAGGAATTGTCCCAATTAACAGGCAGCTACAAAAATAAATGGTACAAACTGATTTTCAAAAACCCTTTTCATCCCGAACCAACAAAAGACCCCAAAATTCTAAGACTATTCAGAATTATTTGGGAAATTGGTGTGTGGGGTTCCCAGGGGTCTAGAAACCCAGCAGTGTTGGGGAAGTAAGAGCTGCTGGATCCCCAGGTATGTCTTTTACAGCAATCCTTGTACACTAGGTTTGACATTTATGCTGCCCTAACCTCTCAAGGAAGCCTTTGGTTTCTCCTCGATCACAGTCTCTATTCCCCTTTGCTGACCATTCCCCCCCAAACTGGCCACTTCCTCTTCTCTTTTTTTAAATAAATTTATACCCAATTCTTTTTCGCCAATTAAGGGACAATTTAGCATGGCCAAACAACCTACCCTGCACACCTTTGGGGTTGTGGGGGTGAGACCCACGCAGACACAGGGAGGATGTGCAAACTCCACATGGACAGTGATCGGCGGCAGGATCGAACCTGGGTCCTCGCCGCCGTGAAACAGCAGTGCTAACGACTGCACCACCGTGCCACCTTACTTCCCCTTCTCACGTTGACCTCTCTGCCTCCCCTCCTTCAAGCTACAATCACAAATTCTCCATGCCACAGTAGTGGCTGGCCTTCCCCCTATGTTCCCAACCCTGAATGCCAACGTTGCCCGTCCGAATTTCAAGTGACTATCTCCAAGGGTTTTGGCTGCAGTCTCCTGCTAATGGTGTTTCTTCCCAGTCACCGACCAGACTGTCAAATCGACTGGCTCTCGCACAGTAAACAGAAGACAAAAGATAACGAGAAGTAAAAATCGAAAATGCGGGAAATATTCTGCATGTCAGGCAGAAAGGGAAAGTGTTAATGTTTTAGACTGATGCCTTTCCTTCAGAACCCTGATGAATATCTGATGAAATGTCATTTGATGTATCTGAACTGTTCAATCTTTCATCATGGGAAGATACCTTAGCTTTAGGTTTCAAATGCTGACAAAATAGACATTGTACATATTCATGCTGATAGTGCGGGGGCTGGCTGCCTCAACTCAAATGGCCATTACATAAATTTGCATAGTGATCCTCATGCCTACTAACTGGCCAAATCAAATATTTAGTCCTATATCTTTAATCATCTGTGGAGCTGAGGCTTTGGACACCCTCCCTTTACTCCGTCATGGAATTGTGCCTGCTTTGTATCTGAATCATCTCTTTAAAGGCCTCCCAATATTCAATTAATGTTTTGCCTATTGATTTTCAGTTCCAGTACACCTGGGCCAGATCCTTTTTCAATTCCCATTATTAAGTATTTTTATGCTTAATTCTACTTTGTCCCTTTCCACAACTATTCCAAACCTAATGATTTTATAATCACTATTCTCCAAATGCTCTTGCCCTGAAAGATAATCCTTATTTTTATGTGCTTCCTAACTTTCGCTGTTTTTTTCAAACTTACATACAAACAAGAAGGCGTAGGCCATTTGATAATATCCTGATTGTGGTCTCTATTTTCCTGTCTGTCCACTACCCCTGTTGACTCCCTTGTCAGTCAAGAATCTGTCTAACTGACGCTTAAAAAGATTCAATGTCCCTGCCTCCACTGTTTTCTGGGGAAGATAATTCCACAGACTAACAACCCTCTGAGAGAAAGTAAATCCCCCAATGTCCATCTTGAACAGGAGACCTCTTATTTTTGATTCTCTGCTCCCCAAGTTCTAGTCTCTCCCACAAGGGCTTTTGCTAACAATATAAACATAAAACGTGAACATAAAATGAGGTATGATGACCTTGGTTTGGCTCGACAATGTCACCATACCAGTCTCAAATATTACGCAAGTCAAGCGGGCGTGGAAATTGGAAGCTCATCATTTTTAAATCACCACTTAACAAGCTGGTGACAGTTAAAACACATTTGTATGGAATTTTTCATTGCCTGCTGGATTTTTCAAGTGTCAGATGGGGAAAGGCTTGTGAGTGCTTTATGCAAGGTATAAAGAGGCAGAAGAAGGGTGGAAGAGAAGGCTTGCATATGAGATTATGATTGTGTGTAGCAGCAGATAATGTTGGTGAAGGTGGCAGTGTATGTATGACCTTTATGTTAATTATTTGATTTTCAGTAAAATTATGATGGAATCAGAGAGCAGGGGCCCTTTAAATTTGTAACCTTGACTGACTTCCTGTTCACGGCATTGCCCGATTGCTGCATGACAATCCAGCCTAGACTCCCGATTGGACACACAGCGCCACTTTACACCTTTAATTGGCTGTCCAATGCATGCTTTGGAAATCTGAGATGGTGGGGACAGGAGCGAGCAGGACACTCACTTTCCAGTCCACCTCCTTCACTCTGCCGAAGAATGTAAAATCCAGCCCGACGTTAGACACTTTCTAGCTGCAATTGTTATTGAGCATGTGATGCACTATCAATTATGACGAGACGAGAGTAGAATGTAATCGAGGCTTTATTACACAGAGATGTGTGGCCTCCTGCAGCAGCTGGCGAAACGGCTGCTGTTCGGTGAGCACACATTTGTACTCCGCCTATTGGGCGGAGCCAGCAGGCAGGGATCTACTCCTGTACCTGTAGTACAGGGGCCTGACCATAATACTCATATATACAATATAATACAACAGTGGTGACTACCACAGCATGTCTGTTTGATTATCTGAGGAAAAGAGAATGGAGTAAATAATATTCAATCATCAGTGAACGTTTGACCTTATAATGGAGAGATTATTTTTGATGCAGCAGTTGCAAGATATTTGTGCTGAGGATGTTGTCCTGAGGAACTCCTGCAACAATGTTCTGGGGTTCAGATGATTCATCTCCAACACCACATCCCAAGTATGAGTAAAAATACATGTATAACTTGCTGTGGCAGGTTTGAGAGATTGTTTAGCTCTGTGTGCACGATGCTGTTTTCAATGTTTGGAATGTAGATTTTGTACTAGATTGGTATCTCATTTTCAGTATGCTTGGTGCTGCTACCACATGCTCTCCCACTTTCTTCATTGAACCAGATTTGGCCACCAGGCTGGAGAAGTTAGTGATATGTTTGACCATATGATCACAGATTATGGTGGCATACAATTCTGCTGGTGTTGATTGCTCATATATCTGAAGGATGAACATTTTTCAGCTGCTAAATCTATTTTTATTCTATCTCACTTGGCACGGCGGTACTGCGGTACAGCCATACAAGACAATGGAGGGTGTTATAAGTGATAAATTAGAGTTAATTACTAACTTTTTGCTTTGTGCACCAGTTTAATTTAAAAATGTCAATAGGTTAATCGTGCAATAAGAATATACAATAAAAACAAATATAAGTAAATGGACATGTTATTAATCATATCAATTTTTAACCATGGCACAAGTTGCATTTGGTAATACTTGTATGAACATCGGACAGAATCAGCGACATCATTTTCTCTTCAGAAACTGTTGAATCATATCAAGTGTTTCTCGTGTTACCAGCAAGCAATCATATATACTATATATAGAAAAATAGCTCCATTAATGCAAATTTATAAGTCATATTTTGATTCTCATTTTATCAAAGGAATAAAAAATCAGTTATTCTTGATAATTACAAAGTTAGATCATAAAATATATATATAAATTTTAAAAAATGTTTATAGCTTACATTAGAATACTGGCAAATCAAATACTTTCAATTAAATGCCAAATATAATTCAGTTCAATGGCAAGCCTGCAATTGCAGGGATGGAAAATAAAAACAGCTTTCGGCACAGTTAGCACAAATCCACGTCCAGAGGTACTGTTCAATAATATTCTTTGGGCTCACATTTGAGGTTGTTTTAATTGTTGAAATGTTATTGCAAAACATTCACTATGCATGAATTAAGAGATCTTGTTGCTTACAAGGGCTACTCAACAGTAGATTTATCTGTAAGAATCAGCAATGCATTGCAAAGGTCAATTAAATGCTTAGTTTTAATGAGTTCTACTTTAAATATATCTGCATTTGCACAATAAAAAAGGACATTATGCATTGGCACTTCTGTGGACGTGAAAGAAACTCGACGATGGTATGTTGCCTTCCTGGTGCCAGGGTCCAAGATGTCTCTGAACGGGCAGGTGGCATTCTGAAGGGGGAGGGTGAACAGCCAGAGGTCATGATATATATTGGTACTAACGGCATAGGCACAAGAGTGACGAGGAGTTCAGGGGGTTCAGAAGAAATTTAAAAAACAGGACTTCTAGGACTGCAATCTCATGATTACTCCCTGTGCCGCTTGCCAGTGAGGCTAGAAATAGGAAGACAGTTCAGCTAAACACGTGGCCAAACAGCTGGTGTAGGAGGGAGAGTTTCAGATATCTGGATCATTGTAATCTCTTCCGGGGCAGGTGGCACCTGTACAAGAAAGACGGATTGCATCTAAACTGGAGGGGCATAAATTCCTGGCTGCGAGGTTTGCTAGTGTCACAAGGGAGGGTTTAAACAAGTGTGGCAGTGGGGTGGGAACTGGAGAAATAGGCCATGAGGTGAAAAAACTGAGGGGGAACTAGAGAATAGGGCCAGTAAGACTCAGAGGAAGAGAAGACAGTGAGATGTTGCTGAACACAGCGGGACTGTGGACTGAATGCATTTGTTTCAATGCGAGAAGTGCAACAGGTAAGACAGATGAACTTAAGGTTTGGATTAGTACTTTGAACTATGACATTGTTGCCATTAGAGAGACTTGGTTGAGGGAAAGACAGGATTGGCAGCTAAATGTTCAAGGATTTTGATGTTTTGGGCAGCATAGAGGGATGTAAAAGGGGTGGGGGAGTTGCACTACTGGTTAAGGAGAATATCACAGCTGTACTGCGGAAGGACACCTCAGGGGCTCATGTAGTGAGGCAATACGAGTGGAGCTCAGGAATAGGAACGGGCAGTAACTATGTTGGGGGTTTATTATAGGACTGCCAACAGCCAGTGGGTGATAGAGAAGTAGATATTCAGGCAGGTTTTGGAAAGACGTAAAAGCAACAGTGTTGTTGTGGTGGGTGATTTCAACTTCCCCTATATTGACTGGGACTCACTTAGTGCCAGGGGCTTAAATGGGGCAGAGTTTGTAAGGAGCATCCAGGAGGGCTTCTTGAAACAATATGTTGATAGTTCAACTAGGGAAGGTGCCGTACTGGACCCGGTATTGGGGAATGAGCCTGGCCGGGTGATCGACGTTTCAGGCGGGGAACAGTGACCATAATTCAGAAGTTTTATGGTACTGATGGATAAAGGTAGAAGCAGTCCTCGGGTGAGGTTCTAAAATGTGGGAAAGCTAATTTTAACAATATTAGGCAGGAACTGAAGAATCTAGATTGGGAGCGGATGTTTGAGGGTAAATCTACATCTGGCGTGTGGGAGACTTTCAAATGTCGGTTTATAGAAATTCAGGACCAGCATGTCCCTGTGAGGAAGAACGATAAGTACTGCAAGTTTCAGGAACCTTGAGATAACGAGAGATATTGTGAGCCTGGTCAAAAAGAAAGAGGAAGCATTTGTCAGGGCTAGAAGGCTTGGAACAGACAAAGCCCATGAGGAATATAAGGAAAGTAGGAAGGAACCTAAGCAAGGACTCAGGAGGGCTAAAAGGGGTCATGAGACGTCATTGGCAAACAGGATTAAGGAAAATACCAAGGATTTTTGAATATGTTTATAAAGTGCAAGAGGGTAGCCAGGGAAAGGATTGGCCCACTCAAGGACAGGGGAGGGAATCTATGCGTGGTGCCACACGAAATGGACGAGGTAGTAAATAAGTACTTTGCATCAGTATTCACCAAAGAGAAAGACTTGGTGGATGATGAGTCTAGGGAAGAGTGTGTAGAAAGTCTGGGACACATAGGTGGGGCGGTAGCACAGTTGCTTCACAGCCCCAGGATCCCAGGTTTGATTCCCGACTTGGGTCACTGTCTGTGTGGAGTCTGCACGTTATCCCCGTGTCTGCGTGGGTTTTCTCTGATTGCTCCAGTTTACTCCCACAGTCCAAAGATGTGCAGGTTAGGTGGATTGGTCAGGCTAAATTGCCCTTAGTGTCCAAAAATGTTAGTTGGGGTTTCTGGGTTACGGGTATAGGGTCGAGGTGTGGGTTTGGGTAGGGTGCTCTTTCCAAGGTCCGGTGCAGACTCGAGGGCTGAATGGCCTCCTTCTGCACTGTAAACTCTTTGAATGTTGAGAACAAAAAGGAGGTGTTGGGCGCTTTGAAAAACATTAAGGTAGATAAGTCCCCAGGGCCAGATGGAATCTACCCCAGAATACTGAGGGAGGCAAGGGAGGAAGTTGCTGGGGCCTTGTCAGAAATATTTGTTTCCTCACTGGCTATGGATGAGGTCCCAGAGGAATGGTGATTACCCAATGTTGTTCCTTTGTATAAGAAGGATAGCAAGGATAATCCAGGAAATTACAGGCTGGTGAGCCTTATGTCAATGGTAGGGAAATTATTGGAGAGGATTCTTCGAGACAGGGTTTGCTCTCATTTGGAAGCAAGTGCACGTATTAGTGAAAGGCAGTATGGTTTTGCGAAGAGGTGATTTTGCCTCACTAACTTGATTGGGTTTTTCGAGAAAGTGATGAAGATGATTGATAAAGGTAGGCAGTGGGACTTCTGTTGATGGCTGGCGGGAGGCAGCTGCATGTTGGAGGGCTCCCGCTTAGGAATAGAATTTTCGGGGTTTTAAGGCCCGGTCCCAGGGGCAACGGATGCTGAAAGAGTTTTAGGAAGACACAGTGAGGAGAAATGTCCACGTTTTCAAAAAAATGGCCGTGAAAAAGGGGGCTAATGAAAGTCCGCTGGTGAGTGGAAAAGTCGGCGCGGGAACTGTAAGGAAAGCGGAGACTGGGGCGCCGGGAGAGGCTGCATTGCTCACGGCAGAAGGAATAACCATGGTGATGGCCATGGAACTTGAAAAACAGTTCACAAAGCACATGGAAGCGATAAAGAAGGAGATGGGGGCAGTATTGAAAGTGCTGGTGGAGGAGGCGATTGCCCCGGTGAGGGCGGCGGTATTGAGCACAGCGGCGGAGGTGCGGGAACAGGGTGCGACACTGAAGGAAGTGGAAGAGGCACTATCGCAACACAGTGATCAACACACCTCGATGGGGTAGGAGCTGCGGAGGGTGATAGAGACCAACAAGGGTCTGCGAGCCAAAATGGAAGACCTGGAAACAGATCCAGGCAGCAAAATCTGAGGATCGTGGGTCTGCCCGAAGGGGCGGAAGGCTCGAGGCCGACAGAGTATTTTGCCACGATGTTGGCGGAGCTATTGGGGGAGGGGGACGATCCCTCTCGATACGAACTGGATCTGGCGCATAGGTTGTGGAGACCTATACCAAAGGCAAATGAGCCGCCAAGAGTAGTGACTGTTTTTTTCTGTAGGTATAGCATGAAGGAGAAGGTCCTGTGTTGAGCAAAGCAGAAGCGGATGGTGCAGTGGGCTGGAGCTGGTATGTGCATATATCAGGACTTTACGGTGGAGTTGGCGAGGAGGCGGGCGGCCTTCGGCCGGGTGAAGAGGGCACTGTACAACAGCAAGGTGCAGTGCGGCAGAGTGTATCCAGCTAAGTTGAGGGTGACCTACAAATCCAAGGACTTTTATTTTCGGATGGCGGAAGCAGCGGAGGTGTTTGCGAAGGCAGAAGGACTGTGGCAGAATTGAGAAATGGGACTGAGAGTTGGTCTTGTACTGATGTAGCCTCATGTAACTTTATTTTTTCACTGCGTGTTTGTGTATGTACTAAATGAATCAACGCTGTATATTTGGACAAGTGAAGAGTTGGGAATTTCATTTGCAATGATGTTTCTTTGGAGCTTGCGTGTGTATGCTGGGGTTGTATGTTAAAGGGGATTTCTTTGTTTCCCTGGGACCGGGCCGAGGGGGAGGAGACCCGGGCGGGAGGTCTCCAAACTGGCTGGTTTAAGCTGGCCAGTGAACGGGAGTGAGGTGGGGGGGAGCGGCTGTAGCCATCGGAGCCTGGTAGAACAGGTTTCAATGAGTCTAGCTGAGGTGGGGGGGGGTTGGATTATATATGTTAATGGTGACCATGGGCGATTCCTGATTCCTTTTTCTTTTTTTTTCTTGGGAGGTTTATTTTTATTTGATGCCTATATTGTCATGCGAGCCGTTGTTTGGGGGTTGGTGGGAGGATGGGATCGTAGTTGTTAAGAAGGGGATTGACATTGTATTCGTTACCGTTTCCTGTTTGTTGGTGGGGTGTAAATTTTGAAGAAAATGTGAAAAAAGAGAATAAAAATATTTTTTAAAAAGATAAAGGTAGGCAGTGGATGTTATCTGCATGGACTTCAGTAAGGCTTTTGACAAGGTCCCGCATGGCAGACTGATACAGAAGGTGAGGTCATATGAGGTC
The DNA here is from genome assembly GCF_902713615.1 of Scyliorhinus canicula. Classification (NCBI taxonomy): domain Eukaryota; kingdom Metazoa; phylum Chordata; class Chondrichthyes; order Carcharhiniformes; family Scyliorhinidae; genus Scyliorhinus; species Scyliorhinus canicula. The sequence continues at coordinate 136,642,595 of NC_052150.1, forward strand.
AGAGGTGAGCTGGCAAGATGAACAGAGAACTGGCTCAGTCACAGAAAGCAAAGGGTTGCAGTGGAAGGGTGCTTTTCTGAACGGAGGGCTGTGATTAATGGTGTTCCACAGGGATCAGTGCTGGGGCCTTTACTCTTTATAGTACAGAAAATGATTCGGAGGAAAATGTAACTGGTCTGATTAGTAGGTTTACGGACGACACATAGGTTGGTGGAAATGCAGATAGAGATGAGGACAGTCAGAGGATGCAGTAGGACATAGATCGGTTGGAGACTTGGGCAGATGGAATTTAATCCGGACAGATGTGAGGTAATGCATTTTGGATACAGGAGGGAACTATACAGCAAATGGCAGAACCCTTAAGAGTACTGACAGGCAGAATTATCTGGGTGCACAGGTCCACACGTCACTGAAAGTGGCAACACAGATAGAGAAGTTAGTTAAGAAAGCATACGGTGTGCTTGCCTTCATTGGCCGGGATATTGAGTGTTCAATTCTGGTCGCCGCACTACCAGAAGGATCTGCAGGCTTTGGAGAGGGTACAGAAGATATTGCCTGGTATGGAGGGCATTAGCTATGTGGATAGGTTGGATAAACCCGGTTTGTTCTCACTGGAATGACGGAGGTTCAAGGGCGACCTGATAGAAATCTGCAAAATTATGAGGGGTATGGACAGAGTGGATAGTCAGAAGCCTTTTCCCAGGGTGGAAGAGTCAATTACTAGGGGACATCGTTTTAAGGTGCGAGGGGCAAAGTTTAGAGGAGATGTGCAAGGGAAGGTTTTTACACAGACGGTAGTCGGTGCCTGGAACTCGCTGCCAGAGGAGGTGGTGGAAGCAGGTACGATAGTGGCAATTAAGGGGCACCTTGACAAATACATGAATAGGTTGGGAATAGAGAAATACGGAATCCAGAAGTGTTGAAGGTTTTAGGTTAGATGGGCAGCATGGTCTGCACAGGCTTGGAGGGCCAAAGGTCTTTTTCCTGTGCTTTAATTTTCTTTGTTCTTTATAACTGTCATATATAGCTGTATAATAAAATTATTTTCTTCATTTCTTCTGCACCGTCTTAGAATAAATGTTCTGAATGAAAATTTAAGACCGTTGTGCAATTATTTCCAAAGTTGCTCATGGAGGAATAAATGGGTTCGAACAGCTTTATTTTTTAACACAACTTGTTCTTCCATTGATTTGCATTGTATTTCTGGCAACGTTGACCTAAAATAAAAACACAGTAACAACACAATAATTTTGTATTTATGTGCAACAGGAGAACTCACAAAAATAACATTTTCATTTATGCAGTGCCTTTCAAGTAAATTAATGCTTCACAATTAGGTCGAAGCCTTTAGCCCGACGGAAAATGGATGTGGAGCAAGGAAGTGAGATCAAGGGAAGTGGCTAAAAAGAGAGCTTTCTTGGGAAGGTTTGAGAAAGTGCTGAGCCTGTTCAGAACATTAGGACAGAGCTTTGCGCAAAAGCAATAGGAGAGGCCACAGCCGGAGTGAGACACAGTCAGAGTGAGTTTGAAACTCGGGAATTTGAAACAGAGTGGGAATTGAATTGGTAAGTCTTTCCCTCTTTACTTTTTTATAAGTTTAATAGTCGAGTTAAAGGGTTTATAAGAAGCTGCCCCACCCAGATAACTGAGTGGCAGTTATCTGTTGATCACTTGAAGCCTGCTTAGGAATCAAGAAGTGTTGACGGCATACTTTTCAAGTTTAACTGGTGTGAGTAATCTCAACTCTATTTCAGAAAGGTGCTTCAAAGCGCACTCACTTTGTACACGAGCAGTGGCAGAGACTACATCCGGAGTGAGACACAGCCATTGTCAATTTGAAATTTGGGAATTTTATCTCCAGCTACAGCTTGTGGTAGCCCGGGTTTTGGAGCTGGAGCGGTGGCTGGGGACACTGTGAATTATTTGTGAGGCGGAGTGTCGTGGATAGCACGTCTAGAGAGGTGGTCACACTGCAGGCTCATATGCCACAGGCAGGAAGGGAATGGGTGACCAGCAGGCAGAGCAAGAGAACGAGGCAGGCAGTGCAGGAATCTCCTTTAGGTATTTCCCTGCAACATAGATATACCGTTCTGGATATTGTTGAGGGGAATGACCTCGCAGGAGAACAGTAAGAAGTCTTACAACACCAGGTTAAAGTCCAACAGGTTTGTTTCAAACACTAGCTTTCGGAGCACTGCTCCTTGCTCAGGTGAATGAAGAGGTATGTTCCAGAAACATATATATCGACAAAGTCAAAGATGCCAGACAATGCTTAGAATGTGAGCATTTGCAGGTAATTCAGTCTTTACAGATCCAGAGATAGGGGTAACCCTAGGTTAAAGAGACGTTAAGTGTCTCACGCCAGGACAGTTGGTAGGATTTGGCAAGCCCAGGCCAGATGGTGGGGGGTGAATGTAATACGACATGAATCCCAGGTCCCGGTTGAGGCCGCAATCATGTGTGCGGAACTTGGCTGTAAGTTTCTGCTCGGCGATTCTGTGTTGTCGCGCGTCCTGAAGGCCACCTTGGAGAACACTTACCCGGAGATCAGAGGCTGAATGCCCTTGACTGCTGAAGTGTTCCCCGACTGGAAGGGAACATTCCTGCCTGGTGATTGTCGCGCGATGCCCGTTCATTCGTTGTTGCAGCGTCTGCATGGTCTTGCCAATGTACCACGCTTCGGGACATCCTTTCCTGCAGCGGATGAGGTAGACAACGTTGGCCGAGTCGCACGAGTATGCACCGCGTACCTGGTGGGTGGTTTTCTCAAGTGTAATGGCGGTATCCATGTCGATGATCTGGAACGTCTTGCAGAGATTGCAATGGCAGGGTTGTGTGGTGTCATGGTCACTGTTCTGAAGACTGGGTAGTTTGCTGCAAACAATGGTTTATTTGAGGTTGCGCGGTTGTTTGAAGGAAAGTAGTGGGGGTGTGGGGATGACCTTGGCAAGATGTTCGTCTTCATCGATGACATGTTGAAGGCTGCGAAGAAGATGTCGTAGTTTCTCCGCTCCGGGAAAGTACTGGACGACGAAGGGTACTCTGTCGGTTGCACCCCGTGTTTGTCTTCTGAGGAGGTTGGTGCAGTTTTTTGCTGTGGCGCGTTGGAACTGTCGATCGATGAGTCGAGCGCTATATCCCATTCGTACGAGGGCATCTTTCAGTGTCTGTAGATGTCTGTTACGTTCCTCCTCGTCTGAGCAGATCTTGTGTATATGGAGGGCTTGTCCATAGGGGATGGCTTCTTTAATGTGTTTAGGGTGGAAGCTGGAGAAGTGGATCATCGTGTGGTTATCCATGGGCTTGCACTAAAGCAAAATGCTGAGGTGACCGTCCTTGATGGAGACACGTGTGTCCAAGAATGCAACTGATTTTGGAGAGTAGTCCATGGTGAGTCTGATGGTGGCATGGAACTTATTGATGTCTTCATGTAGTTGTCTCAGTGATTCTTGGCTGTGGGTCCAAAGGAAAAAATGTAATCGATGTATCTGGTGTGTAACGTCGGTTGAAGGTCCTGTGCGGTGAGGAGGTCTTGTTCAAACTTGTGCATGAAGATGTTGCCGTATTGAGGTGCGAATCTGGTCCCCATGGCTGTCCCGTGCGTCTGGATGAAGAACTTGTTGTCGAAGATGAAGACATTGTGATCCAGAATGAAGCAGATGAGTTGCAGAATTGCGTCTGGAGATTGGTAATTGTCGGTATTGAGTACCGAGGCTGTTGCAGCAATGCCGTCGTCATGGGGGATGCTGGTGTAGAGTGCCGAGACGTCCATTGTGACGAGGAATGTTCCCGGTTCAAATGGTCCATGGGTGCTGAGTGTCTGTAGGAAGTCTGTCGTATCGCGACAGAAGCTGGGCGTACCTTGTGCGATGGGTTTCAAGATGCCCTCGATGTAGCCAGAGAGGTTCTCATACAGGTTCCCATTGCCTGAAACGATAGGACGGCCTGGTGTGTTGGCGTTATGTATTTTCGGGAGGCAGTAGAGATCTCCAATGCGGGGAGTACGTGGGATGAAAGCATGTAGGGTACTCTGAAGGTCTGGATCCAAGGTCTTGATCAGTCTGTTGAGTTGGCGGATGTGTTTCTTGATCGGATCTGCGGGTAGCTGTCTGTAGTGTTAGAACATAGAACATAGAACATAGAACACTACAGCGCAGTACGGGCCCTTCGGCCCTCGATGTTGCGCCGACCTGTGAAACCATCTGAAGCCTATCTGACCTACACTATTCCATTTTCATCCATATGTCTATCCAGTGACCACTTAAATACCCTTAAAGTTGGCGAGTCTACTACTATTGCAGGCAGGGTGTTCCACACCCCTACTACTACTTAGAGGGCAGCAGGGTAGCATGGTGGTTAGCATAAATGCTTCACAGCTCCAGGGTCCCAGGTTCGATTCCCGGCTGGGTCACTGTCTGTGTGGAGTCTGCACGTCCTCCCCCTGTGTGCGTGGGTTTCCTCCGGGTGCTCCGGTTTCCTCCCACAGTCCAAAGATGTGCGGGTTAGGTAGATTGGCCATGCTAAATTGCCCGTAGTGTCCTAATAAAAGTAAGGTTAGGGGGGGGGGGTTGTTGGGTTATGGGTATAGGGTGGATACGTGGGTTTGAGTAGGGTGATCATGGCTCGGCACAACATTGAGGGCCGAAGGGCCTGTTCTGTGCTGTACTGTTCTATGTTCTATGTTCTATGTACTCTGAGTAAAGAAACTGCCTCTGACATCTGTCCTATATCTCTCACCCCTCAATTTAAAGCTATGTCCCCTCGTGTTGGTCATCACCATCCGAGGAAAAAGACTCTCACTGTCCACCCTATCTAACCCTCTGACTATCTTATATGTCTCTATTAAGTCACCTCTCAGCCTTCTCCTCTCTAACGAAAACAACCTCAATTCCCTGAGCCTTTCCTCGTAAGACCTTCCCTCCATACCAGGCAACATCCTAGTAAATCTCCTCTGAACCCTTTATTCGTTATTGAGTTGTCAACAGCCTCAGTACTCAACACCGACAATTGCCAATCTCCAGACGCAATTCTGCAACTCACCTGTTTCATTCTGGATCCCAACGTCTTCACCTTCAACAACAAATTCTTCATCCAGACGCACGGAACAGTCATGGGGACCAAATTCACTCCTCAATACGCCAACATCTTCATGCACAAGTTTGAACAGGATCTGCTCACCTCACAGGATCTTCAACTGACGTTATACACCAGATACATCGATGACATTTTTTTTCTTTGGACCCACGGCGAAGAATCACTGAAACGACTACACGATGACAGCAATAAGTTCCATGCCACCATCAGACTCACAATGGACTACTCTCCAAAATCAAGTTGCACATTGGACACACTCGTCTCCATCAAGGACGGTCACCTCAGCACTTCGCTTTACCGCAAGCCCACTGATAACCTCACGATGCTCCACTTCTCCAGCTTCCACCCTAAACACATTAAAGAAGCCATCCGCTATGGACAAGCCCTCCGTATACACAGAATCTGCTCAGACAAGGAGGAGCATAACAGACATCTACAGACACTGAAAGATGCCCTCGTACGAACGGGATATGGCACTTAACTCATCGATTGACAGTTCCAACACGCCACAGCAAAAAACCGCACCGATCTCCTCAGAAGACAAACACGGGACACAACCGACAGAGTACCCTTCGTCGTCCAGTACTTTCCCGGAGCGGAGTATCTACGACATCTTCTTTGCAGCCTTCAACACGTCATCGCTGAAGACGAACATCTTGCCAAGGTCATCCGCACACCCCCACTAGTTGCCTTCAAACAACCGCGCAACCTCAAATAAACCATTGTTTGCAGCAAACTACCCAGCCTTCAGAACAGCGACCACGGCACCACACAACCCTGCCATGGCACATCGCGCGACAATCACCAGGCAGGAATGTTCCCTTCCAGTCGGGGAACACTTCAGCAGTCAAGGGCATTCAGCCTCTGATCTCCGGGTAAGTGTTCTCCAAGGCGTCCTTCAGGACGCGCGACAACACAGAATCGCCGAGCAGAAACTTACAGCCAAGTTCCGCACACATGAGTGCGGCCTCAACCGGGACCTGGGATTCATGTCGCATTACATTCACCCCCCACCATCTGGCCTGGTCTTGCAAAATCCTACCAACTGTCCTGGCTTGAGACAATTCACACCTCTTTAATCCGGGGTTACCCCTATCTCTGGATCTGTAAAGACTGAATTACCTGCAAATGCGCACGTTCTAAGCATTGTCTGGCATCTTTGAATTTGTCTATATATATATGTTTCTGGAATATACCTCTTCATTCACCTGAGGAAGGAGCAGTGCTCCAAAAGCTAGGACTTTAACCTGGTGTTGTAAGACTTCTTACTGTGCTCACCCCAGTCCAACGCCGGCATCTCCACATCATGGCTCTCAGGAGAAAGCAGCAGCCAAATTTATTGTGTCATGGTTGGCTCTGCTGCAGAGGGGAGGAGTAAACAGTGTGGTAATGCAATAGTTATAGGGGATTCCATTGTAAGGGGAACAGACAGGTGTTTCTGTGGCCGCAAACAAGACTCCAGGATGGTATGTTGCCTTCCTGGTGCTAGGATCAAGGATGCCTCGGAACAGTATATTCTGAAGGATATTCTGGAGAGGGAGGGTAAATAGCCAGTAGTCGTGGTACACACTGGTACAAATGAGATAGATTTAAAAAAGGGACGAGGTCCTTAAAGCAGAATACAGGGTGATAGGAAGAAAGTTGAGAAGTTGGACCTCAAAGATAGTGATCTCAGGATTACTACCAGTGCCACGTGCTAGGCGAAGTAGAATTATCAGGATGTATTGGGTGAATACATGACTGAAGAGATGGTATGAGGGGGAGGATTTCAAATTCCTGGAGCATTGGGATAGGTTCTGGCGGAGGTAGAACCAGTACAAAATAAGCGGGTTACATCTGGGCAGGACTGGGACTGACGTCCTCGGGGGAATATTTGCTAGAGTAGCTGGGGAGGGTTTAAACTAAAAGGAAGGAGGATGGGAGCCTATGCAAGGAGTTGAGGAGGAGGAAACAAAGACAAAAACAAAAGACAGAAAAGGGAATTAGGGGCGGCATGGTGGCGCAGTGATTAGCACTACTGCCTACAGCATTGAGGATCCGAGTTCGGTCCTGGCCGCCCGGGTCACTGACTGCATGGAGTTTGCACATTCTCCGCGTGTTTGCATGGGTTTCACCCCCCACAACCCAAAGATGTGCAGGTTAGGTGGATTGGCCTTGCCAAATTGCCCCTTAAATGGAAAGAAAAATTGGGTACTCTAAATTTATATTAAAAAAAGAAAAGTGACAAGCAGAGAAAACAAGAGCCAAATTCAAACAGGGCCACAATGAAAAATATTGGGAGCACATTAGAAACACATGCAATAAAGAAACATCTGCAATTATGGGTGATTTTAATCTGCCTGTAGATTGGGCAAATCAAATTAGTCACAATACCATAAACGAATTCCTGGAATTCATACAGGATGGTTTTCTGGACCAATATGTTGAGGAACCAACTGAGAACAGGCATCGAGACTGGGTACTGTGTAATGATGGCGGAATCATTGACAATCTAGTTCTGCGAGACCCCTTGGGGATGAGCAACCATAATTTGGTAGAATTTTTCATCATGCTAGAGAGTGAAGTAGTTGATTCTGAGACTGGTGATCTGAAGCTTAATAAAAAAAACTACAATGATATGAGGCGTGAGTTGGCTATGATCGATTGGGAAACATTACTTCAACGTATGACTGTGGATAGACAATGGCAAACATACAAGGAGCACATGGGAGAATTGCAACAACTGTTTATTCCTGTCTGGCACAAAAGTAAACCAGGAAAGGTGGCCAATCCATGGCTTACAAGTGAAATTAGAGATAGTATTCGATCCAAGGAAGAAGCATACAAATTGGCCAAGAAAAACAAGATTGATTAAGAAGGGGAAAATAGAGTATGAGATTAAGCTAGCAGGGAGCATAAAAAATGATTGGAAAAGTTTCTATAGGTATGTGAAAATAAAAAGATTGGTGAAGAAAAATGTAGGTCCGTTACAGGAAATTATAATGGGGACAAAGAAATGGCTGAGTAATTAAATACATACTTTGGTTCTGTCTTCACAAATGAGGGCACAAGTAAGATACTAGAAATGTTGGGGAATGCAGGGTTTAGTGAGAGGGAGGAACTGAAAGAAATCAATATTAGTAGAGAAATGGTGTTCGAGAAATTGATGGGAATGCAGGCTGATAAATCCTCAGAGTGGGATGATCTACATCCCAGAGTACATAAGGAAGCTCTAGAAATAGTGGATGCAATGGTGCTCATCTTTCAGCATTTTAAAGACTCTGGAACAGTTCTTACACATTGGAGGGCAGCTAATGTAACTCCACTATTTAAAAAGGGAGGTAGAGAGAAAACAGGGAATCATAGACCAGGAAGCCTGACATCGGTAGTGTAGAAAATTCTAGAATCCGTTATCAAAAATTTTAAGCAGAGCCCTTAGAAAACAGTGGCAGGATCGGACAGAGTCAGCATGGATTTATGAAGGGGAAATCATGTTTGACAAATCAACTGGAATTCTTCAAGAATGTAATTAGTAGAGTTGATGAGGGGGAGCCAGTGGATGTGGTTTATTTGGACTTTTGCCAAAGTCCCGCCTAAGAGATTACTGTGTAAAATGAAAGCGCATGGGATTAAGGGTAGTGTATTGCGATGGATAGAAAACTGGTTGGCAGACAGAAAACAAAGAGTAGGAATGAACGGATTTTCTTCAAATAGGCAGGAAGTGACTAATGTGGTACTGCAGGGATCAATGTTAGGAGCCAGCTATTCACAATATATATTAATGATTTAGATGAGGGAAACAAATGTAATGTCTCCAAATTTGCAGATGATCAAAGCTGGGTAGGAGGGTGAACTGTGAGGTGGATGCAGTGATCCTTCAGTGTGATTTGGACAAGTTGAGTGAATGGGCAAATGAATGGCAGATGCAGTATAATTTGGATAAATGCAAAAATGGGAAGACAGACTATTATCTGAATAGCCAGAAATTAAGAGAGGGGAACGTGTAGCAAGACCTTGGTGTCCTGGTACACCAGTCACTGGTGGTAAGCATGCAGGTACAGCAGGCAATAAAGAAGGCAATGGTATGCTGTTCTTCACTGCGGGAGGATTCGAGGACAGGAACAGGGTTTGTCTTACTGCAATTATACTGGCAATTGGTGAAGCCACACATGGAATATTTTGTGCAGTTTGGCGGGACTGACATATGAGGAAAGATCAAGTCAGTTAGGATTGTATTTGCTGGAGTGCAGAAGAATGAGGGGGGTCTCACAGAAACCTATAAAATTTTAACAGGACTGGACAGGGTCGATGCAAGAAGGACGTTCCCGATGGTGGTGGTGTCCAGAACCCGAGGTCACAGTCTACATTACACAGTCTGAGGATATGGGGTAGGCCATTTAGGACAGAGGTGAGAAGAAATTTCTTCACCAGAGAGTGGTGAGCCTGTGGAATTTGGTTCCAGAGGAAGTCATTGAGGTCAAATCATTGTATGTTTTCAAGAAGCAGTTAGGTATAGCCCTTGGGGCAAAGGGGATCAAAGGATATGGAAGGAAGGCAGGATTAGTCTATTGAGTTGGATGATCAGCGATTTTCATCATGAATGGCAGATACAAGCGCAAAGTGCCAAATGGCCTCCTCCTGCTCCTATTTTCTATGAAGCATCTGAAGACTTGACCACTTCACCACAAATGTTTGGGCAAATGGAGACAGGGTGAGGGCTGGAGTAATTTTTTGGGAGTCATTATTATTTCTGATTTATTGAAGCACAATGCCAGGGCACAGAGGCAGTGCTTGTACCCAGCCCACCTCCACACCCAGCCTGTGCATTTGTTCTGGGATTGCCTGCTCAACCCTTATTTCAACCCGCCCATCGCCAACTGAAAATCTGACTTGCGGACAGACATTCTTAAAGGATGCAGTCGCCTAACTGGGAGACCTCTCAACCTTGCAAACCTGTGCCGAAGAGATGTCCACTCCTCCACTGGACTCTGCAATTCACTTGCAGTGGATTTTTCAGCAAGGTGCCTGCTAATACTTGCAGAAATTCTTCTCTCTTTTCCCTATTTTTGCACATTTATTGATTGATATGCTTGAGTTTGTGCTTTATTTTATTTTTGAATGAAATGGAACACTTATAGTGACCAAGAGCATATTCAGTTCTAAAACTGGCAATTTGTATATATCTGGAGATCTGGGCATCATTTACATCCCATCAGACAATAATGAGGTCAAGTTGATGCCAATGGGTGGATTGGGGCTGTTGCAATGTCACTTTCCACCTGTTTTTCATTGGAAATAGTATGTTGGTAATGACGAAGTTGTGCTGCTGCAGAATTCCAGGCACTGCCCATTTGAAGTAGCGTATACCATACCATAACAATACCATAGCGCTCAAATACAGATGGCTATGAATCAAAGTATTTTCGACGTCGTGCACTGAAGTCTCCTGGTGCATTTGTTTATAATTCGATATGTTCATCATAGAATCTGCCCCTTTTCTCTAATTCATAGGACATCATTGGAATATAAGCACCGTTGAAGGTATGAAACTTTGATGGATTTATTGGGATGCTTACAAATATGAGACTTTGAGTCACATTTGGGTTCATCAAGCGTCTTAACCAATTTGTTTCTAATGGTGAAACCTAGTCCATGTTCAGGAACTTATCCCATCAGGCTTCCCAGACCAGTAAAATTGATGTGGAGATGCCGGCGTTGGACTGGGGTGGGCACAGTAAGAAGTTTTACAACACTAGGTTAAAGTCCAACAGGTTTGGTTAGAATCACTAGCTTTCGGAGTGCAGCTCCTTCATCAGGGAAGTGAAACTGATGTTTCCAGTTCAGAAAAATACTTTTCACTGTATCTCGATACATGTGACAATAAGCAAACCCAATCCAATCCAATCTAATCCTGCAATATTGATGTTCATATGGGACAGCTCATGGTTGACATTGGCTGTCTTTCTGGTGAGATTTAGATTTATTTAATGCACTGCTGCACTGTAAATTCTATGACTATGACCTGGAAGGTGAGTCTGCAGCCACCCTGGAAGAGGGGAGGGGGGGGAGGCGGGGGGATCCAACCGGGGCGCGGGGGCCCCACGGTGGCCTGGCCCGCAATCGGGGCCTACCGATCGGCGGGTGGGCTGGTTCCGTGGGGGCCTATCTTTCTTCGCGCCGGGCCCCTGTAGGGCTCTGCCATATTTCCCAGGGCCGGCACAGAGAAAGAAACCTCCGCGCATGTGTAGAAATACACCGGCTGTAGCGCGCATGCGCAGAATTACGCGGGCCGTTCCGCGCATGCGCGAAGTCGCGCGGGCCGTTCCGCGCCGGCTGAAGCTGTGGGGACCACTCCGGCGCCAACCTAGCCCCCTAGGAAGGGGAGAATTCCTTACTTTCGGGGACCGTTGACACCGGATTGGTTGGCGCCGCTTTTCACTCCGGTATGGGGACATAGCCCCATTATTAAAGAATCCCGCCCAATGTTTCAGGTCAATTACTCTTCATCAGAACAAGGAAAAGCTTGAAATGTAATAGATTTTAAGCAGGTGAATGGAGAGAGTGGGAAAAGAGAAGACCACTGGCATGGTGGGAAAGAGGACAGATTAAATGACAGAAGATTTGGTGGTACATGGCCAAAGGAATGGTAAGGAAATGAAAGCAAGCATTCAACCAGAGGAGGTGTGAATAGCAGAATGATGAGCAGCTGCCACCTAAAAGCAAAAACAAGAGAGAAAAGTGAATAAGGCCAAACCACTCAAGGGCAAGGAAACAAAATGGGGGGAGAGAGAGAGATTGCAGCCTGAAATTGTTGAACCCAATGTTGAGTTTGGAAAATTGTTAAAAAATCGTTTCTCTTCTCACCAAAATTTGTGACTCTGCTGTTGCCCTCTGTCACTTCAGTACTTTCCAAATCCCTGGCCTGAACTGTTTCCTCTTCACCATCCAAATAAGGACATAAGAAACAGGAAAATGAGTAGACTATTTGGCTCCTTGACCCTGCTTTGCTATTCAATAAGCTCATGGCTGGTATGATTTGGCTTTAATACCACTTTCCAGCCTGTTCCCATAACTTTTGACCCTCTTGCAGATCTAAAATCTGTCAAACTCAGCCTTGAAGATATTCAATGACAGCCTGCACTGCTCCCAGGGGTCGAGAATTCCAAAGATTAACGAACCCTGAGGAAAGAAGTTCCTCACCTCTGTCTTTATTGGGAGAACCCTTATTTTGAAACTTTGTGCCCTAATTCTAGGTTCCTTCACATGGGGAAATCATCCTCTCAGCATTTAGCCTGCCAAGCCCCCTCAGAATCATTTATGTTTCAATAAGAACACCTCTCATTCTTCTAGACTCCAGTGAGAAAAGGCCCAACCTGTTCATCTTTTTCTTGGAAGACAGGGAAGGCGGTGGCTTTGTGGTATTGTCACTGAACGAGTAATCCGGAGACTCAGAGTAATGTTCTTGGGACTGGATTCAACTCCCAAAATGGCAGATGGTGAAAATAAAAATCATGAATCAGTTCTCATAATAACCCATCTGGTTCACTAATGTCTCTTTAGGGAAGGAAATTTGCTATCATTACCTGGTCTCCATATCCATAGCAATATGGTTAACTCTTGAATACACTCATTCAAGGGTGTTGGAACCAACAATTCTACAGACACGTGCTTGTAGGATTAGAATAGCGGTTTTAATATACTTACAACAGAGCCAGCCTGTTAGCCGTTGAACTTTCGGTGAACTGGCCGGGTGACCCTGTGGCACTGATCTTTATACAGCAGCTGCTGGGGGAGGAGTCCTGGGCGGAGCCAAGGGAGAAGTCCCGTACAACTCTCGAGCATTGCCAGAGCTACTCCCCCTGGAGGTCAGGTAGTGCAACTGCACTTACAATATAGGCACATGTATATACAGGTTATAATCTGGTGTGAATCACATTCACCGCATTCACCCCCTGTGAAAAAAACCGAGTCCAGCGGGGGTGGTGGTTCACAGAGTTAGTCTGTCCGGCGAACGAATTGTTCTTTTCGATCTGCGGAGCACCGGGGTTGCAGCCTCTTGCGGTGGCTGGGTGGGTGTTGAGAGCTGGGGTACGATGGCAGACTCCGGGGCAGGTCTCGTCCGAACTTTATACACCTCTAGCTCGACCGGAGACTGGGGGCGGGCTGGTTCTGGCGCGTGGAACCGCTGGGGTGAGCTTGCGGAACCGGGGGTGCGAGGGGGCGGCAGCATAGGGAACGGGGTAAGGGGTTCCTCAGTGGGGGGGGGGGGGGGGGGGGCTGGATCCAGCGGGTGCCAGGTCCCAAAGGGATACTGTGTCCTGGCGACCCTCCGGGAACTCCACGAATGCATACTGGGGGTTGGAATGGAGGAAGCACACCTTTTCAACAAGGGGGTCAGTTTTGTGCCCCCTGACGTGCTTCCTCAGGAGGACCGGGCCTGGTGTCCTCAGCCACGCCGGAAGTGAGACTCCCGTGGTAGTGCCCCTAGGAAAAATGAAGAGTCGCTCGTGAGGGGTTTGATTTGTAGCTGTACAGAGGAGGGATCTGATAGCGTGGAGCGCGTCTGGGAGGACTTCTTGCCATTGGGAGATTGGAGCTACCTCTGAGGCGTCGCTCTCAACCTGAAAGGGAGTGGATTCATCCACCGCCCGCATGGCTGCTTTGGCAATGTCCTCCTTGATGCCATCGAAGGACTGGTGTGCCTCGGCTGACAGGGGAAATCGTGTGGCCTTAAAGAGTGGGCGGGCTTTGTCCGCATATTGAGGGGCCCACCGGGCGTAGTATGAAAAGAACCCCAAGCACCGTTTGAGGGCTTTGGGGCAATGAGGGAGGGGGAGTTCTAAGAGGGGGCGCATGCGGTCCGGGTCTGGGCCCAGGACTCCGTTCTCCACAACGTAGCCGAGGATGGCCAGTCTGTTTGTGCGGAAAACGCATCTCTCCTTGTTATAAGTGAGATTTAATTTCTGTGCCGTTTGGAGAAAATGGTGGAGGTTGGCGTCGTGGTCCTGCTGGTCATAGCCACAGATGGTAACATTGTCCAGATACGGAAACGTGGCCCGCAGCCCGTACTGGTCTACCATTCGGTCCATTGCTCGTTGGAACACCGAAACCCCGTTGGTGAGGCCAAAGGGAACCCGGAGGAAGTGGAAGAGGCGGCCATCGGCCTCGAACGCCGTGTAGTGGCGGTCCTCCGGGCGGATTGGGAGCTGGTAGTATGCAGATTTCAGATCCACCGTGGAAAATAGCCGATATTGGGCGATCTGATTAACCATGTCTGCAATTCTGGGGAGGGGATACGCGTCTAGGAGCGTAAAGCGATTTATGGTCTGGCTATAGTCGACGACCATGCAACATTTTTCCCCGGTCTTGACGACCACCACCTGAGCTCTCCAGGGACTATTACTGGCCTCTATGATCTCCTCACTGAGCAGCCGTCGGACCTCCGATCGGATAAAGACCCTATCCTGTAGGCTGTATCGCCTGCTGTGGGTAGCTACTGGCTTGCAATCTGGAGTGAGATTGGCGAAGGGGGGGGGGGAGATGCGCAGCATGGCTAGGCTGCAGATAGTGAGTGGGGGCAGGGGCCCGCCGAAGCTGAGGGTGAGGCTCTTGAGGTTGCACTGGAAATCCAAGCCTAATAAGAGTGGCGCGCAGAGGTCGGGCAGGACATAAAGTTTAAATTTAGAATAACTAGCGCCTCGAATTGTGGGCGTAGCGACGGTGCGTCCTTGGATTTAGTGGGAGCCCGAAGCGAGGGCGATAGTTTGGCTCACCGTAAAAATAGAAAGCGAACAGCATCTTACCAGCTCTGGATGTATAAAGCTCTCGTTGCTCCCGGAGTCAAAGAGGCATGGCGTGCTGTACCCGTTGATCTGGACCTCCGCCATCGAACTTCGTAGGTGCCTGGGGCGGGATTGATCCAGGGTGACCGCGTTGAGTTGCGGGCCGCATGGTGAGTGCCCGAGGAAGTTGTATTCTTCAGATGACCTTTCTGAGCATGCCGATGCAGATGGGGCCCGTGGATTGCACGTGGTGAGCGGCGAGGAAGATGGCGGCCCCCATGAGTCGCACGTGGCCAGCCGCATGGTGAGGGTTTGCCAAGATGGCGGCCCCCATGGATCGCACGTGGCAGGAGGGGGCGGAGTCGGGGCGTAGGCCGCAGCGTTTCGGGCCCCGCGGGCCCGCTGGTGTTGGGAGCGATTTGTTCCCTCTGCAGGGGAGTTAAAAACTGGGGCCCTTGTGAGGCACACTCTGGCATAGTGGCCTTTCTTCCCGCAGCTGCTGCAGGTTGCGGATCGGGCTGGGTAGTGCTGCCGTGGGTGCTGGCTTTGGCCACAGAAATGGCAGACTGGGGCAGCCGAGTAGCTGGCTGGAGCAGCTGAGTAGCTGGCTGGGGCAGCAGAGTAACTGGCTTTGGCAGCGCGGTAGCTGGGGGGACATGCGGCACAGGCCTGGGGGTCTGTTGGTTGGGGGGTCCACGATGGGGTCGCGGGGTCCGCGGGAAAGACGTGAGGCTGCAGAAGGAAACTTCCATAGTGGTAGTAGCCTCCACAGTAGTGTCTAAGTCCTGGGCCCCCTTTTCTAGCAGTCTTTGGCGCACATAGTTAGACCTAAGGTCCGCTACGAAAACGTCCCGCACAGCAAGCTTCCTATGCTTGATAATTACAGTCATTGGAAAGGTTGTTCAATTCCCTTACAAATTCGGCAAGCGTTTCTGTAGGCCGCTGACGGCGAGTCGTAAACACTCGTTAATGGGCCTAACGTACATTTTGTCTAGTATTACGAGCGCTGCGGTGTAAGATCCGGCCGGATTCAGCTATGTGGAGATTCTGTGGCTTACCCTTGCGTGCAGTAGGCTGAGTTTTTGTTCCTCCGTTGTTCCAGCGGTGCTGGCTTCTGCCAGGTAGGCTTTAAAACATCTCAGCCAGTGGGAAAAAATTTCCTTAGCCTCTGCATCCTGTGGGTCGAGCTCTAGGCGTCCGGGCTTGAGGGCTGCTTCCATGATTTCTTCGACTGTTTCCTAAGTATATTAAATTGTTGGAACCAACAATTCTACGGACACGTGCTTGTAGGATTAGAATAGCGGTTTTAATATACTTACAACAGAGCCAGCCTGTTAGCCGTTGAACTTTCGGTGAACTGGCCGGCTGACCTTGTGGCACTGATCTTTATAAGCAGCTCCTGGGGGGAGTCCTGGGCGGAGCCAAGGGAGAAGTTCCGTACAACTCTCGAGCATTCCCAGAGTTACTCCCCCTGGAGGTCAGGTAGTGCAACTGCACTTACAATATCGGCACATGTATATACAGGTTATAATCCGGTGTGAATCACATTCACCACAAGGGTAATTAAGAATAGGGCAATAACTGCTGGCCCAGCTAGTGATGCCCACACCTTATGAACAAAGTAAAAAAAAACCTTCATCCCATGAATCAATTTCATACGCTTTCTCGGAACTGCTTCCACTACTTATATATCTCTCCTTAAATAAGGACTCTTTAGGGCTCTTTAGATAAATGCCCTGTACAGTTGTAGCAAGACTTCCCAATTTATCCTCCATCCCCTTTGCAATAAAGATTTACATTCCATTTGCCTTCCTAATTACTTGCTGTAACCGCAAGCGTTTTGTGATACAAGGACACCCAGATCCCTCTGTACTGCAACATCCTGCAGTATTTCTCCATTTAAATAAAGTTCTGTTTTTCTATTCTCCCAACATTTTTCCTCATTATACTGCCAAATCTTTGCCCACTTAATCTGTCTATATTGCTTTGCAGATTGTGTCCTCCTCCCTACTTGCTTTCCTGCCTTTCAATGACAATAAACTCAGTCCTTTTAGCCAAGTCATTTTGCTCCAGCATTGAATGCTCCCTACGGCAGTCCACTGGAAATTGTTTGCCAGCCTGAAAATGACCATCTATCCCAACCATTCATTTTCTGCTACTTAACTAATCTTCTATCTATGCTAAAGAGCATGATCTAACCACCCAAAAAAAATCTATTCTGGGTGGATTAGAGGGATCATTACCGGCGCTACAAGCCCCGCTATCTAACAGCACTCTTTATTTTTTGGGCCCCACAAGGCCGCACTGAGCAGAGCAGGAAGATATTGGATCTCTCAACCACCCAGAAGCAACCCCTGAATGACCCCCCCTCACATGAGCAGGGCACCCCTGGGCCCGATCCCCAGTGCGGGCAAAATGCCACCTGGGCCCTGACATCCTGGAACCCTGACACTGCCCCTGCCAGCCAGGGTAGCACCCTGGTGGCACTGCCAAGGTGCCCTGGTGGCTTCAGGTGTGCCAGGGTGCCACCTGGCCAGACACCAGACACCCAGAGGCCTCCAGGACCCATTTGTGGGGACGAGCACTAATTGGCACCCATCTAGGGTCTCCTTGGCAACGGCGGTCGATCCTGGAAGTAGTTTCAATCTGGGGTCGGCAGAGTTAAGTGAGTTTTACCTTGAGAGTCTGGGTTCCGGCCTATTGTGGGCGAGATCCAGGTCACAACATTTTGTGAGATCTCCGTAGATCTCGCAAGGCGTAACGACCGGTGGGAGTCCAGGAATCGGGACGGGATACGGCTGGTAAATCGCACCCAATATTTTACCCCAAACACTATGAGGTTTCCATTATTGAATACCTTTTAGAAATCTAAATACAAGCAGTCGTTTGGTGACACAGAAGTTGAATGTTGCTGAAAAGAGAGATGTGTTGCTGAACTTTTTATCTTGCTCATCAGAACAAATGCAAGAATGTCAAATTGTAAATGATCACAACAATTTATACTGCAGGAGAAAAGGGCACTGATTGGTTCACAAGCTGACTCTGATTGACCAAGGTGTTGCCATCGAGAAACCAAAGGGGAATTATACGCTCCCAAGCTCCTGGCTAAATTTATTTCCCATTTAAAGGGTTTGGGGGCTGATGTGGTGTTCAGACAAGAAACTCACCTGCGAGTGTGGGACCGGACCAGGTTGCGGAAGGCCTGACTGAGCTAGGTTTTCCACTAAGGGTTTGACAGTAGGGCCCGGGGATGGCGATTCTAGTCAGCAAGAGGGTTCTTTTTCAGCTGGGGACTGTTTTGGCCGATTAGAGGGGTCGTTACGTGATGGCTGCAGGCACACTGGAGGGGAAGGCAGTGGTGTTGGTGAATGTGTATGTCCCTAATTGGGACGATGTTAAGTTTATGGGACGGTTGTTGGCTGCAATTCCGATGGATTTTAGGGGGGGCATTTAACAAATAACAAAGTACAGCACAGGAACAGGCCCTTTGGCCCTCCAAGCCTGCGCCGACCATGCTGCCCGTCTACACTAAAAACTTCTACACTTCCGGGGTCCGTATCCCTCAATACCCATCCTATTCATGTATTAGTCAAGATGCCCCTTAGACTTCCGGTGGCGGCTATGGAGGAGTAGGTAGCACATTTGATAGCTCCCGCCTGTGACGGACTTTTGGACCTTTTTCTCCCGGTTTTTTCCAGATTTTATTCGATAAATCGGTGAATAGTGAGACAGTGAGGAGAAATCCCCCTCTAGTGTATGGCGAATTGGACCAGAAGTGGCCGTGTGAAAAGACAAAGTTCTACAAGGAAGACGCGAGCAGAGCTGGCAACGCGGGAAAGCCTGGCGGAGAAGCAGGGCCGCGGGGAGACGGCACAGTGGTTGACAGAGCAGCTGGAGAAGTTTTTTGAAGATTGCTTCTCCAAGCTTAAGAAGGACCCGCTGGACCCGATCAAGGCTTCGATTGATCAGGTGCAGAATCAAGAAACCCACCGACGTGCGATTCAGGAGGTGGAGTAAAAGTTGCCCAAGCACGAGGAATACCTAACCGTGCTGGAGACCAAGGTGGAGGTGATGAATGACCGCCAGAAAAGAATGCAGGAGAAGCTGGAGTACCTGGAGAACAGGTCCAGGAACTAGAACCTGAGAATCGTCGGCCTCCCTGAAAGCAGTGAGGGATCGGATGCAAGGGACTATGTGACGAACATGCTGGAGACGTTGATGGGGGCTGAGACGTTCCCTCGGCCCCTGGAAGTGGAGAGAGCGCACAGAGCCCTTGCGAAGAAGCCCCGAGCGAACGAGCCGCCGAGGGCGATGGTGGTACATTTGCACCGATTCCTGGACAAGGAACACGTTCTGCGGTGGGCCAAGAAAGAACGGAGCAGCAGATGGGAGAATGGTGAGCTGCACATTTATCAAGACCTGGGCGCGGATTTGACCAGGAGGCGAGCTGGGTTCAATCGGGCAAAAGCGGAAATTCTTTAAGAAGGGGGTGAAGTTCGGGATGTTGTACCCAGCCCATCTGTGGGTCACATATGAGGACCGGGATTTTTGCTTCTAAACACCAGATGATGTAGCTATCAAGTCAGCTGCTCAGCTAACTCACGGAAGCACAGTGTGGGGGGAGGGGGGGGGGGGAGCAGGTGTGAAGCTGGAGCTTGATATGGGGGGTTGGGCTTCTGGTGCTGTTTCCAGACAGGGGGGGGGGCAGCTGTTTTGCTGACAGGGGTGGAACTGTTACAAGGGGACAAATGGGAGGTCGGGATCGGTGAATGCCCGAGGGGGGGTGGGGCGGGCTCGAGGAGGCCAGTGGCGCAAGCTGGGGGCTGGCCTAAAAAGGGTGATGTCTAATCGGCAGGGCGGGGCGGGGGGAGGGGGGCGAGCCTGATTACACAGAATGTTAGAGGGTTGAATGGGCCGGTCAAGAGGGCTCGCTTGTTTGCGCATTTGAGGGGGCTGAAGGTGGATGTGGCAATGTTATAAGAGACACACCTAAAGGCTATAGACCAGACTAGATGGAGAAAGGGATGGGTTGGCCAAGTATTCCACTCAAGGCTGGACTCAAAGACCAGGGAGGGTAGCGATATTGATCAATAAACGAGTGGCATTCGAGGCAGGGAGAATAGTGTCAGACTTGGGGGGCAGGTACATAGTGGTGAGTGGGAAGCTGGAGGGGGTGCAGGTGGTACTCGTGAACGTTTATGCTCCACATTGGGACGATGTGGAATTTATGAGGAGGGTGTTAGGCAAGATCACAGACTGAGAGTCACATAACTTGATCATGGGGGGAGATTTTAACAGTCATTGATCTGGAATTGGACCGGTCAAAATCCATGACATGGAGGGTGCCACCCACTGCAAAGGAATTGAACGGGTTTATGGAATAGATGGGGGGAGTAGACCCATGGAGGGTTGCACGGCTAAGGGCGAAAGAATTTTCTTTTTTCTCCCATGTCCACAAGGCATACTTTTGCATCGACTTTTACGTTCTGAGCAGGGCTCTAACACCAGGCGTGGTGGATACTGAGTACTTGGCAATCGCAGTGTCGGATCATGCCCCACATTGGGTGGATCTACAGGTTAGTTTGGAGAGAGGACAGTGCCCGCTATGGAGGCTGAATGTGGGGCTGTTAGCGGACGAAGCGATCTGTGGGCGGGTGAACAAGTCCATCCAAAACTACCTGGAAAAAAAATGATATGGGGAGGCCTCTGCATAAATGGTTTGGGAAGCTTTGAAGGCAGTGGTCAGAGGGGAAGTAATCTCGATACGGGTCCACAGAGTTAAGGCGGAACGGGCTGAGAGGGATAGGCTAGTTGAGGAGATACTCCAGGTGGACAGGAGATACTCGGAGGCCCCGGACGTGGGGCTACTGAGGGAGCGGCGGAGGTTACAGGCGGAGTTTGGGCTGTTGACCACAGGGAAAGCGGTGGAACAGCTGTGGAAGACAAGGGGGCGATTTATGAGTATGGGGAAAAGGCAAGGAGAATGTTAGCGCACAAGCTCAGAAAAAGGGAGGCTGCCAGGGAGAGTAAAGAGCAGAGGTGCGATTACAGTCCTGGACCCAGTGGGAGTGAATGAGTTCTTTAAGGATGTTTACAGCAAATTATATGAGTCGGAACCCCCAGCTGGGATGGAGGGGATGAGGCAGTTTTTGGATCAGTTGAGGTTCACGAGGGTGGATGAAGATCTAGTGGAGGGCTGGGAGCCCTAATTAAAATGAAGGAAACAATTGAGGGGCTGGAGGGCATGCAGTTGGGCAAGGCCTGGGGCAGGACGGCTATCCGGTGGGATTCTACAAGAAGTTTTTAGAGATATTGAGCCCACTGCTGGTAAGGACATTTAATGAAGCAAGAGAGAAGGGGGTTCTCCCCCCCAACAGTGTCGCAAGCCTCGATTTCATTGATCCTGAAACGGGAGAAGGATCTGGAGCAATGCGGGTCATACAGGCCAGTTTCTCTACTAAATGTGGATGCCAAACTGCTGGCTAAGATATTGGCCACAAGAATAGAGGACTGTGTCCCGGGGGTGATAGGGGGAAGACCAGACGGGATTTATAAAGGGTAGGCAACTCACGGCCAATGTTCGAAGGCTTTTAAATGCTATTATGATGCCCTCAGAAGGAGGGGAGATGGAGGTGGTGCTAGCGATGGATGAGGAAAAGGCTTTTAATCGGGTGGAGTGGGATTATCTGTGGGAGGCACTGGGAAAGTTTGGGTTTGGTGAGGACTTTATTAACTGGGTGTGGTTGCTCTATCAGGCACCAGTAGCGAGTGTGCGTACGAACTGGCTGAGGTCGGGGCATTTTAAACTACACCGAGGGATGAGGCAAGGGTGCCCCCTCTCCCCGCTACTGTTTGCTCTGGCCATAGAGCCATTGGCCATGGCGTTGAGAGCCTGTTGGAACTGGAAAGGGCTGGTTCAGAGGGGGCTGGAGCACCGGGTCTCGCTTTACGCAGATGACCTGCTCCTGTACATTTCAGACCCGTGAGAGGGGATGGGGGAAGTAATGCGAATCTTGGGGAATTTGGCAATTTTTCGGGGTATAAATTGAACATGGAGAATAGCGAGATGTTCACGATCTAGGCAAGAGGGCAGGAGAAGAGACTGGGAGAGCTGCCATTTAGAATGGTAGGAAGGAGCTTTCAATATCTGGGAATCCAGATTGCCTGGGAATGGGACGCACTGCACAAGTTAAACCTATCCCGGCTGGTAGAAAAAATGGAAGGGGACTTTAAGAGGTGGGACATGCTCCCGCTATCACTGGCGAAGAAGGTACAGACTGTGAAAATGACAGTCTTCCGCAGATTTCTGTTTGTCTTTCAGTGCCGCCCCATCTTCATCCCGAGAGCCTTTTTCAAGCGGATGAATAAGGTTATTTTGGGCTTTGTGTGGGCGGATAAAACCCCGTGAGTGAAGAAAGTGTTGCTGGAGCATAGTCGGGGGTGGGTTGGGGCTGCCGAACCTTTGCAATTACTACTGGGCGGCTAATGTAGCCATGATCAGGAAGTGGGTAGTGGGGGAGGGGCCGGTGTGGGAGCGGATGGAGGCGATGTCATGTAAAGACTCAAGTTTGGGAGCACTGATAACGGCTCTTCCATTTCTGCCGGTCCGATACTCCACAAGTCGGTGGTGGTGGTGTCTCTGAGAATCTGGGGGCAGTGGAGGAGATATAAGAGAGTGGAGGGAGCATCGGATTGGGCCCCGATTTATAATAATCATCGGTTTGTACCGGGTAGGCTGGATGGTGGGTTCCAGAGATGGCAAAGGGCAGGAATTAGGAGGATGGAGGATCTATTTATACACGGGAGCTTCCCCAGGTTGAAAGCCTTGGAGGATAAA
This sequence comes from Scyliorhinus canicula, assembly GCF_902713615.1. NCBI lineage: Eukaryota > Metazoa > Chordata > Chondrichthyes > Carcharhiniformes > Scyliorhinidae > Scyliorhinus > Scyliorhinus canicula. The sequence continues at coordinate 136,665,287 of NC_052150.1, forward strand.
TTTGAATTGCCAGCAGGGAATGGGTTTAGGTATCTGCAGGTACGAGGCTTCTTGAGAAGGCACGTTCCGGCCTTCCCGCTTCTGCTGCCACAGGGGATACAGGACAGAGTAGTCTACAGTACCTGGGTGGGAGAGGGGTAGGTATCAGATATTTGCCAGGAACTTTCGGAATCGGAGGAAACCCCAGTGGAGGAGCTTAAGGGCAAGTGGGAAGACAAGCTCGGAGAAGCGATAGAGGCGGATCTGTGGGCAGATGCCCTAAGCAGGGTTAATACATCCTCATCATGTGCCAGGCATAGCCTAATACAATTCACGGTAGTCCATCGGGCACACATGATGGTGGCTCGGATGAGCAAGTTTGTTGGGGTAGAGGACAGGTGTGCGAGGTGCGCGGGAAGCCCAGCAAATCATGTCTACATGTTTTGGGCATGTCCAAAGCTTAGTGGGTTTTCGCAGGGTTTCGCTAAGGCAATGTCCACGGTATTCAAAACACGGGTGGTGCCGACTCCGGAGGTGGCGATCTTTGGAGTGTCGGAAGATCCGGGAGTTCAGGGAGTGAAAGAGACCAACGTCTTGGCTTTTGCCTCCCTGGTAGCCCCGAGACAGATCTTATTAATGTGGAGGGACTCGATGCCACCGAGTGTAGAGACCTGGGTTAGTGATGTGGCTGGGTTTCTCAGTCTTGAGAAAATAAAGTTTGCCTTAAGAGGGTCAACGGTTGGTTCACCCGGAGGTGGCAGCCGTTCGTCGACTTTCTCGGGGAAAATTAAAATGTCAGCAGAAGCAGAATTCCAAGGGGTTACGGCCAGACTGTTGTTTTATGGTTGGGGTATGTGAAGATTGTGATGGGGCTGAAAATTTTTATTGTACCATGTTTATGTCGCTGTTATTGTTATAAAAACTTGCAAATACCCTAATAAAAATATTTTTGAAAAAATATGCCCCTTAAAAGTCACTATCGTTCCTGCTTCCACCATCTCCTCCGGCAGCGAGTTCCAGGCACCCACTACCCTTTGTGTAAAAAACGTGCCTCGTACATCTCCTCTAAACCTTGCCCCTCGCACCATAAACCTATGTCCCCTAGTAATTGACCCCTCTACCCTGGGAAAAAGTCTCTGACTATCCACTCTGTCTATGCCCCTCATAATTTTGTAGACCTCTATCAGGTCGCCCCTCAACCTCCTTCATTCCAGTGAGAACAAATCAAGTTCATTCAACCTCTCCTCATAGCTAATACCCTCCATACCAGGAAACATCCTGGTAAATCTTTTCTGCACCCTCTCTAAAGCCGCCACATCCTTCTGGTAGTGTAGCGACCAGAATTGAATACTATACTCAAGTGTGGCCTAATGATCTAAATCTTGCTGTTTCCTCTGATAGTCCCCATCGCTATCCGAAATTCCACCAGACTTTGTGTCGTCAACAAACTTACTGACCAGACCAGTTACACTTTCCTCCAAATCATTTATATATACTATGAACAGCAAAGGTCCCAGCACAGAACCCTGCAGAACACCACTAGTCACAGCCCTCCATTCAGAAAACCACCCTTCATTGCTACTCTCTGCCTTCTGTGACGTAGCCAGTTCTGTATCTATCTTTCCAGCTCACCTCTGATCCCATGTGACTGCACCTATTGTCCCAGTCTGCCATGAGGGACCCTGTGAAAGGCCTTAGTGAAGTCCATATTGACAACATCCACTGTCCTACCTGCATCAATCATCTTTGTGACCTCCTCAAAAAAATCTATCAAGTTAGCGAGACATGACCTCCCCTTCACAAAACCGTGCTGCCTCTCGCTAATACGGCTTGCAAATGGGAGTAGGTCCTGTTTCGATGAATTCTCTCTAGTAATTCCCCAACACTGACGTAAGGTTCACCGGCCTGTAGTTCCATGGATTATCCTTGCTACCCTTCTTAAACAAAGGAACAACATTGGCTATTCTCTAGTCCTCCGGGACATTACCTGGAGACGGTGAGGATCCAATGATTTCTGTCAAGGCCTCAGCAATTTCCTCTCTTGCCTCCTTCAGTATTCTGAGGTAAATCCCATCGGGCCCTGGGGACTTATCCACCTTAATATTTTTCAAGATGCCCAACACCTGATCTTTTAGGATCTCAATGTGACCCAGGCTATCTACACACCCTTCTCCAGACTCAACATCCAGCAATTCCTTATCTTTGGTGAATACTGATGCACAGTATTCATTTAGTACCTCGCCCATTTCCACCCCCCGACTAGGCTGATTACTTGGAAAGTCAGAGGGCTATATGGGCTGGTTAAGCGGGCTTGCGTGTCCACGGATCTGTGGGGATTAAAAGCGGACGTGGCAATGTTACAAGAGTCACACCTAAAGGTTATAGACCAGACCAGATTGAGGAAGGGATGGGTCGGCCAGGTATTCCATTCAGGGCTGGATTCCAAGACCAGGATTCTAAAACCAGGGGGGTCATGATCCTGATTAACAAACGGGTGGCATTTGAGGCAGGGAGAATCGTGGCAGATGCGGGGGAAAGGTACATTATGGTGAGTGGGAAGCTTGAGGCGATGCGGGTGAAACTCTTGAATGTATATACACCAAACTGGGATGATGTGGAATTTATGAGGTGGGTATTAGGTAAGATCCTGGACCTAGAGTCATATAATCTGATCATGGGGGCAGATTTCAACAGTCATTGATCCAGAATTGGACCGGTCAAAATCTAGGACAGGGAGGGTGCCAGCCATTGCAACGGAATTAAAGGTGTTTATGGAACAGATGAGGGGAGTAGACCCATGGTGGTTCGGATGGCCAAGAGTGAAGGAGTTTTCTTTTTTTCCCATGTCCACAAAGTATATTCTCGGATTGACTTTTTTATCCCGAGCAGGGCTGTGCTGTCGGGGGTGGTGGATACCGAGTACTCGGCAATCGCGGTGTCGGATCATGCCCCATATTGGATGGATCTACGGGTCAGTATGAAAGAGGGCAGTGCCCGTTATGGAGGTTGGATGTGGGACAATTAGCAGATGAGGCGGTCTGTGGGCGGGTGAGCAAGTCCATCCAGAAATATCTGGGAATAAATGATACGGGGGAAGTCTCGGCAGCAATGGTATGGGAAGCTCTGAAGGCAGTGGTTAGAGGGGAATTAATCTCGATACGGACCCATAGAGAAAAGGTGGAACAAGTGGAGAGGGATAGGTCGGTTGGGGAAATACTCAGGGTGGATAGGAGATATTCGGAAGTCCTGGACGCGGGGTTACTGAAGTAGCGGCGGAGGTTACAGGTGGAGTTTGGGCTGCTGTCGCCAGGGAAGGCGGTGGAATAACTGAGGAAGGCAAGGGGAGCGGTATACGAGGATGGGGAAAAGGCCATTATTTATGCATGTGGCCCAACACCGGAATTATGGGCATGCAGGAAGAAGCTGCAAATGCAGTTTGACCTTTTTCCCACAGGCCAGGCGGTGCACCAGTTACGGTGCTTAAAGTGGGTGGTGTATGAATGTGGGGAGAAGGCGAGACGCCTTTTAGCTCATCGGTTACGGCAACAGGAGGCTGATAGGGATTGTGCAGGTGTGGGAGCCAGGGGAGGTGGGTTGTTCTCCATCCCAGAAAAAGGTGAATGGGACATTCCAGACCTTCTTTGAGGGGCTTTATAAGTAAGAGAAATCAGAGGATGAGCAGGGATTGGTAAAGTTCTCAGACAGTTTGGACTTCCCCCAGGTGGTGGAGGATTTACGGGAGGAGTTGGAGGCACGACTGGAGTTGGAGGAAAGATGCAGGCAGGGAAAGCGACGGGGCCAGACGGGTTCCTGGTAGACTTTTATAAGAGGATCGCGCATCAGTTGGCCCCATTGGTGTTGGGGATGTTTTATGATTCAGTGGCTCGGAGTTCTCTCCTGGGGACATTTGGGCAAGCGTCCATCTCACTCCTCCTGAAGAAGGATAAATACCCCACAAAGTGTGTTCTTACCATCTGATTTTGCTGCTCAATGATGATGCAAAACTTTTGGCTAAGGTCTTAGATTTAAGGGTGGAGCCCTGTCTCCCAGTGATCGTGGGGGAAGATCAGACAGGCTTTATGAAGGGCAGAAAACTGTCATCCAACGTGAGGCGGTTACTCAGCGTAGTTCTTAGACTGACGGTGGGGCCAGAGCTGGAGATAATCGTGTCAATGGATACAGAAAAGGCGTTTGATAGGGTTGAGTGGAGCTAACTTTTCATGATTCTGGTGACGTTTGGGCTGGGTCTTGGTGTGGCTATTATATGAAGCACCTTCTGCTAGTGCATACACTAACACTACGAGTTCAGACTCGTTTAGGCTGCATAGGGGGAACGAGGCAGGGTGTCCCATATCTCTTTTGTTTGTGTTGGTGATCGAGTCATTGGCTATTGGTTTGAGGGTCACTGACAAGTGGAGAGGAATTGTGAGGGGTGGCATAGTACAAAACGTGTCGCTGTACGCGGATTACCTTTTCTGTACGCAAGGGATCTACAGGGTCAGTTATGGGGGCTTTCAAAGTTTGGCTCCTTTTCAGGATATAAACTAAACGTTGGGAAGAGCAAGTATTTTATGGCTAACCCTTCGGAGGGAGGAGCTGGGTTGGGGGGGGGCTGCCATTCCATCTGACTGGGACTAGTTTTTGGTGTCTGGGGGTCCAGGTGACTTGGATTGGGGGTGACCTTGCAAATTGAATTGCACTAATCTGGCAAGTAGAGGCAGGGTGGACCTACAGAGGTAGGACAGCCTTCTGTTGTTGCTGGCGGGCTGCATTCAATCGATTAAGATTAATAGCTTGCTGCGTTTCATGTTTTATTTCAATGTCTCCCAGTTTTTCTACCCAAGTCGTTGTTTTGGGTGTTGGAGCGGTTCATATTGGGCTCCATATGGATGGGGAGAACTCCTCGGATTCAGAGGATGTCCTACACAGGGATAGGTAGGTGGGGTGCGGGGGTCAGTTGGTGCTGCCGAATTTGATGATTTATTATTGAGCGGCCAATGCGGAGGTGTTGGACTGGTGTGGTGTGGGGACCAGGACGTTACTTGGATGTGGATGGAGTCGGGGGTCATGCAAAGGGTCTAGCTTGGAGGCATTGGTGACGGCGTCGCTGTCATTGGCTCTGGCGAAATATTCTTTGAACCTGTGGTTGTCTCCACTTTAAAAATATGGCGGCAACTTTGTCAGCATTTTAATTTGAGGTTAGTGTCAAAATGGGTCTCTATCTGTGAGAATCATTTGTTTGAGCTGGCGAAATTGGATGCACATTTGGGGGGTGGAAAGGTAAGGGCTGGAGGGGGTTAGGGATTTGTTTCTGGAAGGGCAGTTTGCCAACTTGGAGGAGTTGATGGAAAAAAGGACAGGTGTGTGTGTGTGTGTGTGTGGGGGGGGGGGGGGGGGGGGGGGGGGGCAGGTACAGATCTGTTCAGCTACGGAACTTTGTTCAGTAGGAATTTCCGACATTCCAGGTAGTGCCGCCGTCCACTTTATTGGAGAGGATTCTCTCCTGTGCAGGGTCAGAAGAGGGCAGCACGTCTGGGATATATGGACGTGGACGGATCTTGGGGGAAGAGCAAGTTTCGGTGGAAGAACTGAAGGCCAGGTAGGAGGAGGAGCTGGGACCCATATTGGAGATGAAAGTATGGAGTGAGTCCCTCTGCAGGGTGAACACAACATCATCCTGCATGAGGTTGAGCCTGATACAGCTCAAGATATTGTTTAGGGCACACCTCATCAAGGCCAGGATGAATTGATTTTTTGCAGGGGTTGAAGATAGGTGTCAGCAGTGTTCAGGAGGGCCTGCGAAACACATGCACATGTTCTGGCCCTGTCCCAAATTGGTGGGATTTTCAGGGTCTTTTTTCAACACCATACTCTCAATCCTGAACGTTGATTTAGAGTCCTGTCCGTTAGTGGCTATATTTGGGATGTTGGACCAGCCGGAGTTAAGGACGGGTGCAGGTGTGGATGCCCTGGCATTCACCTTGATGATTGCTTGGAGACAGGAGACACCACTTAGTGCCTCAGTGTGGCTAGGTGACTTGGTGGAGTTTCTGTACCTTGAGAAGATCAAGTTCACTGTGAGGGGATCGATTGATGCATTCTACCACGGATGGCGGCCATTCATATTGCACTTTAAGGAATTTGTCACTGTTAGCTGTTAGTGGAGGAGGGTAGGGTTGGTTGTTTGGGTTGTATTTTCGTTAAGGAGGGTATTGGTACAGTTGTCGGTTGGAAAGTTTTCTTTTGTTGTTACATGTGTTAGTTTTGTTTTTGCTTTTGCTTGTAAACTTTTGATATAAAATGTTAAACGTACAATGAAAATATTTTCCAAAAAAAAAGCTTTGCTTCCAATTTCTAACCTTCTCTCACCTTCACATGGTCAATCTTCAACTCTTTCCTTGCCTTTGTCAATTTCCTTATCTCCATTTCTGGGGATGGGTTATCAACCAATATTCATAATAAGCTCATTGGAAGGACTCCATTTCATTCTCCTAGTTTCTCCTTCTCTGTTACAGCTCTTCTGATGATGCTACCTTGCACAACAGTGCCTCTGGTATATGTCTTCCTTTCTCCTCAACCAACAACTCCTCGCCACTGTAGTAAACAGGGCCCACTACCATGTCCGACCCATTTCCTGAACTTCGGCTTTCATCTTTTTCTTCCCACTGAGCTACAATAGAGTTCCCCTTGTCCTCACCTTCTACTACACCATCTTTTGTGTTCTATGGTTCATCCTTCGTAATTTCCAGCACCTTCAGTGTTGTGCTGCCACCAAACATATCTTCCCCTTCCCTCATCTTTTAGCATTCCAATGATATGATTCTCTTGATGACACTGGTCCACTCCTTAATCACCTTAAAAAGCCATCCCCTTCCCATGCAGGAGATGCAACATTTGCCCTTTTATCTTCTCTCTCCTCACCATCCAAGGCCCGAAACATTCCTTCCAGGTGAAACACCGATGTAGGTTGACTTCTTTTAATTTAATATATTGTATTCGGTTCCAACATTGTGGTCTGCTCTATTTTGGGGAGACCAAATACAGTTTGGTTAACCACTTTGAGAACACCTCCAGTCAGTCTGCATACATGACACTGAGCTTCAATTTGCCTGTTGCTTTAATTCTCCATTCTGCTCTCACACTAACTTCTCTGTCCTTGGCCTACTCTAGTAAACCAACAAAGCTCAATGGAAGATTCATAGAAGTTTACAGCACAGAAGGAGGCCATTCAGTTTATCGTGTTCAGAACAATTAACAAAGATCTGACTTTACGAATCCCATTTTCCAGCGCAAGTGAATATCCAAATACTTTTAAATTTTTTAAAATTCGGGTTCATGGGACATCGCAGGCTGTGCCAGCATTTATTGCCCATCCCTAATTGCCCTTGAGGGAGCAGTTAAGAGTCAACCACATTGCTGTGGGTCTGGAGTCATATGTAGGCCAGACTAGGTAAGACAGCAGATTTCCTTCCCGAAAGGAACCAGATGGGTTTTTCTGGCAATCGACAATGGTTTCATGATCACAATTAGACTTTTTAAATTCCAGATTTTAATTGAATTAAAATTTCACCATCTGCACAGGCGGGATTTGAACCTGGATCCCCAGAGCATTACTCTGGGTCCCTGGTTTACCAGTTCAGTGACAATACCACTACACCACTGCTGGCCCCGCTGTGGAAATGTTACGAGAATTTCTGATTCAACCACCCTTTCAGGAAGAGTTCCAGGCACCCACTACCCTCTGAGTGAAGGTGTTGCTCCTCAACTCTATCCCTTACTTTAAATCTATACCCCTGTTTATTGACCCTTCTACTAATGGAACAAGTGCTTTCTTACGAACCTATCTATTCCCCTCATAATCTTATACACCTGCATGAGGTCCCTACTGAAGGTTGGCGGTCCAAAGAAAACTGCCACTGCCCATTCAACCTTTCCTCATGGCTCAGACCCTCCAGCCTGGCAGCATCCTGTTTTGCACCCTCTCCAGTGCAATCACATCCTTCCTATAACGTGGTGATCAGAACTGCACGCAGCACTCCAGTTGAGGCCTAACCACCATTTTGTGCTGTTCCAGAATGACTTCCTTCTCTTGTATTCTATGCCTCCACTAATAAAGGCAAGTATCCCATATGCTTTCTTACTCATCACCTTATCTACCTGCCGCACCATCTTCCAAGACCTGTGGATATGCACCAGAAGGTCCCTCTGACCTTCAGTACTTTCCAGGGTCCGACCATTCATAATTTAATCCTTTGTCTTGTTAATCCTCCCCAAGTACATTACCTCATACTTTTCCGGGTTGAATTCCATTTTCCACTGCTCTGCCCACCTGACCAGTCCATTGACATCCTCTTGCAGTCTACAGCTATCCTCCTCACTATTTAACATGCTCACAATTTTCATTTCTTGATCATACCCCCAAAAGCTCGAGGAATAGCATCTCATCTTTTGATTAAGCACTTTACAGCCTTCCGGACTCAACAATAAGTTCAACAATCTCTGTCCCATTTTGTTTCTTTTTTTTTGCATGTCTGGCTTTACTCTTACATTTCTCTTGCTTTTCGGCGGCAGATATTCATCATTCTACCATTCTCTTTTAGGCGGCAGATGTTCATCATTCTGCCATTCACATCTCCTCGAGAAATATCTTTTATTTCTTTACTTGTCCCATTACAACCCTCTTTGGCTTTGCACCAATAACTCTTTTGTCATCCATCTCTCCTCGTTTCCACTTTCCTCTTTTTTCCTTCCACCTGCTAAAAATCTATTCCGGTTCTAATTTTACCCCACCCATCCAAACTTTCCTCAGAGCTAAAACCTACCAATCTTGGCAACATGCTCATACATCTCCCCTTGTATCTTCTCCAGTGTGATCCCACCCTTGCTGTAATGTGGTGAACAAAATTGTACTCAGCCATGGCCCAACTATTGCTTTCTGGAGATTTGTATACCGAGAGACAAAAGAAGCAAGATACAATCAGGACGGAGAGGATAGTGAACGGAGAGCAAATGGCTCGTGCGTGAGGTGAGGAAAAATGAGAAGAATTTTGCAGTAGTTACCAAGTGAGAACAGAATGCTATCGGTGGTTCCTAGCCATGAGTCCATGCTTGAACTATAAATGGACATGAAGGATGCAATGCAGGGGAGGAAATTGTTAAAAGTTCTGAGGGAATGGAAGGAAGGACTGTTGCCAGCTATTATTCAGAAATGAACAGCAATACTCACCCTATTCACTCATCAGGTAACTTAACCACTTTCTGCATCACATTCAAGCTCTGGCATGATTCTACTGCTGCTGAAGGCCTCAGATATTTTTTTTCAGACCGGATGAACTCCATTTTGGCTTCCTCCCTTCCATTAGCAAGAAAGTGAACATTTTTTCTTCACCCGCCCCAAGATCTTCTACTTTGCAGTCGTAAGACAGCAACATGTGACGGCAACCTCCTTTTAAAATGTGTAATCCCACGAGAAATAGGCCTCAAGAGGCTCACTGACAATGATGTCCAAAAAAGGCAGGCTTCCCATTCCCAATGTGATTGATCAGATAATCCCTGTTAAATTTAAACGAAGCCCGGGCAATAAAATACTCACATAAATAAAAGCGAAATACTGTGGATGAAGGAATACTGAAATAAAAACAGGAAATTCTGGAAAAACCCAACAGATGCGGCAGCATCTACAGAGAGAGAAACAGAGACAACATTTGTAATCAGAGCACTGAAAAAAAATCAAACAGATTTGAAACGTTAACTCTGTTTCTCTCTCAAACTAAATCTAGACAAGAGTGAGTATTTTTTGCTGTCTCGGCCAGGGGGTGGGGGGCTGCCATTCCGTAGGGCAGGGACTCACTTTAGGTACCTGGGGGTGCAGGTTGCCTGGGAGTGTGGTGGGGGGGGGGGGGGGGGGGGGGGGGAGAGTGCTCCGCAGGTACAACATTTCTAGTTTGGTGGGGAGAGTGAAAGCTGATAGCTGATCTGGCAAGGTGGGATGGTCTCCCTCTGTCACTGGCGGGTCGTGTACAGGCGGTTAAAATGAACGCGTTGCTGCAATTTCTGTTTATTTTTCAATGCCTGCCGATTTTCCTGCCAAAGGCTTTTTTCAGAGAGATTGAAGGAAGGATTACTTTGATCATATGGGGAGGGAAGGTGGCCAGAATTAAAAAGGTGCTGCGACAGATGGGAAGGCAGGCAGGGGGTTTGGGTCTTCCAAACCTGATGTATTACTACTGGGCAGCGAATGTGGAGAAGGTGCGGAGCTGGGTCAGAAGGGTTGATTCCCAGTGGGCCAGAATGGAGGAGAGTTTGTGCAGGGGGTCGGGACTGAAAGCACTAGCAACAGCGCCGCTCACGATAGCCCGGGAAATACTCAGTGAGTCCGATAATAATAGCTTCACTGAGAATTTGGAGGCAGTTTCGGCAACACTTCATGGTCAAGGGAAATGCCGATTCGGGGGAACCACAGATTTGAGCCAGGGAGGCGGAATGGAAATTTTCAGAAATGGGAGGAGAAGGGGACTAAGGCACTAAAAGATTTGTTTCTTTGGGGTCAGTTTGCAGGATTAAAGGAGCTGGAAGCGAAGTATGGGCTGGAGCAGGGGAAATGTTCAGATACATGCAGGTTCGAGATTTTGCCAGAAAGGAGATACAGAGCTTCCCGGTGGAGCCAGCCTCCACATTGCTGGAGGAAGTGCTGACGACATGGGGACTGGAGAAGGGGGTAGTGTCAGCGGTTTACGGGGCTATTTTGGAAGAGGAGAAGGCACCACTGGAAGGGATCAAAGCAAAGTGGGAGGAAGAGTTGGGAGAGGTTATTGAGGAGGGGATCTGGTGTGAGGTGCTCCAGAGAGTGAATGCCCCCATTTTGTGTGTGAGGTTGGGGCTGATACAGCTGAATGTGGTATACAGAGCACACCTCATGAGGGCGAGGATGAGCCGATTCTTTGAAGGAGCAGAAGGTGTGTGTGAACGTTGCGGGGGAGGGGGTGGGGGGGGGGGGGGGGGGGGGGGTCGCTAATCATGTTCATCGTTTTGGTCCTGTCCAAAGCTAGAGGTTACTGGAAGGAGGTTTTTAGGGTAATTTCGAAAGTGGTGCACGCGAAACTGGACCTGTCCCGGGAGGCCATATTCGGGGTGTCGGACCAGCCAGGGTTGGAAACGGGTGCGGAGGCAGAAATTGTAGCCTTCGCCTCATTGATCGCCCGAAGGCGGATCCTGCTAAGTTGGAGAGTAACCTTTCCACCCTGTGTTCTGGCATGGTGAGGGGTCCTGTTGGAATTCTTGACTCTTGAGAAGGTTAAGTTTGAACTGAGGGGAAGGATGGAGGGGTTCTACAATTCATGGGAATTATTAATTCTGCACTTTCAAGAACTGGATAACATCGAACATTAGTTGGGGCGTGTGGGTGGGAGGGTTGGGGGGAGGGGGACTGTGTATGTTAATGGCGACTATGGGTGATCCCTAATTCCTTTTTGTCATTTGTTTGTGTGAACATGCGGTCCAATGTTTGGGGTTTGGTGGGAGGATGGGATCGTTGTTATTGATATGGGGATTGACATATTTGTTACTGATTATTGTTTACTGTTGGTCGGTGTAAATTTGGAGAAAATGTGAAAAAGGAGAATAAAAATATTTTTTAAAAAAACTCTGTTTCTCTCTCCATAAATGCTGCTAAGCCTCTTGAGTTTTTCACATTTTCCTTTTTTATTCATTAAATACCCAGGCCTGATACGTAGGTCAGTGAGTGCAGCTCCCCTCAAATCAAGATCCGGTATAAAAGTATCCCTTGAATGGCATAATAACTATGTGAATTTGCTAAAAGACATTTTGGAAAAACACAGTTTTGTTGATACCAAAAGCTCAAGGTTAGACTGGAGTCATATGTCCCAATTCATATTGATAAATTAGTTAATAACCAGCTTCCAGGTGAGAAGGACCCAGCTGTGTAAGCAATCCCCAATCAAACAAGTGATTCTTGTATACACCAATTGGAATTTTTGGTGAGAATCTTTGGAGCAGTTTTTCTGTACTTTTAGTCTGAACAAAACATTAGCGAACAGTAAAGAAACTCTTTTCACATTCTTGGGGCAGATCAGTCTTCTGGCAGGGCCTTGCAACAGGAAATTACGGCAGAATTTAAGCAGCGTTGCCCACTGGTCTTGGAGCCTTCTGTCAGAAGGTCTCCAAGCCACAGAGTCTCACTCTATGTGGATGATCTGCTCCTCTATATCTCGGACCCACAAAGCAGCATGGACGGAATTATCGCGCTCCTGAAAGAGTTTGGAGCCTTCTCGGGCTACAAACTCAACATGAGCAAAAGTGAGATCTTCCCAGTACACCCGAAAGGGGGGGGGGGGCAGCACTAAAGGGGCTGCCGTTCAAACAAGCCCGACACAAATTCCGCTACCTGGGGATCCAAATAGCCCGTGACTGGAAAGGGATCCACAAATGGAACCTCACCAGCCTGATGGAGGAAGTTAAAAAGGACCTGCAAAGATGGAACACACTCCCATTCTCCCTCGCGGGGAGAGTCCAGACGATCAAAATGAACGTACTGCCCAGGTTCCTCTTCCTGTTTAGATCCATTCCGATCTACATCCCCAAGGCCTTTTTCAAAGCGCTGGACAAACTTATCATGGCGTTCGCATGGGGGGGGGGTAAAAATGCTAGGATCCCAAAGAAGGTCCTACAAAAAACAAAATCCGGGGGGGGGGCTAGCCCTCCCGAATCTACAATTCTACCACTGGGCGGCAACAGCCGAGCGAGTAAGGGGATGGATCCAGGAGCCAGAAGCCGAGTGGATGCGTGCGGAAGAGGCCTCCTGCATGGGGACCTCCCTCCGGGCCCTCGCCATGGCAGCACTACCATCCCCACCCAAAAAACACTCCAGCAGCCCAGTGGTGACAGCCACCCTCCAATCCTGGAACCAACTGCGGCAGCAATTTGGCCTGACCAAAATGTCGGACAAGGCTCACATCTGCAACAACCATAGGTTCACACCAGCACTGACTGACGCCACCTTCAAAAAGTGGAGGCAGGACGGGGGGACACTGACAGTCAGGGACCTATACACGGACGACAGGATCGCAACACTGGACGAACTGACAGAGAAATTTCAGCTAGCTGGGGGGAACGAGCTACGGTACCTGCAGCTCAAAAACTTCCTACGAAAGGAGACAAGGACGTACCCACAACCGCCACGACAGACACTACTGGAAGACCTACTGGACGCAAGTATCCTAGAGAAAGGGAACTGTAGTTCATGCTTGGCACCGATTTGGGCGCCCTACTCCAGTCCCTCGCTGGTGGCGATAATGAACTTTGCACCCCAAGCCAGCATGCAAAACCGGCATTTACATGCATGTAAATGTGATATAGGGGGTTGGACACAGTGTGCTCCACCATTCTGCGATGCTCCGCTCCTCTCAGGCAGAAGTCTCGCAGGGCATGAATTACTACAAGTATTTACAAACGTGGACTGACGGGACAGCGAGAAGCCAGAAAAATATTGAAAAACGGTTGAAAACTGTTAGGATTGCTGGGGGTTGGCTGCCCGGGCCAGTAGCAGGTAGTGACTGGGTGCCATGTCTGTGGATTTGGGGTGCCCACCTCAGGATCAGGGTTGCCTGGCTCTGACCACCATTACCGCAGTCTGTCTTTTAAACGCGCCCTTTGGTGCTATTTACAGGCTCCTGACTGCTCACACTGCTGAGTGCTGCCTGTGTTTTTTGAATCCTCAGAAGGCCTCTGGTCATCTGGGAGTCCACCGAGGCCATCCCACTGGACACTCTCATACCCCAGTTGTATCAACAAGGGCCAAGCTCAATCAGTGTTGGCAATCTCAGAAGCACTGCCCCATTACAGAGGAAGCAGGGGATCAGCACAGTGTCATAATATATACCAATATATCATGGTGCAGACACACACTGATGGACACACGCAGGGACCAATCAACATGTACAAACATCGCAGCCAATCACCAGTTAGAGTACACACACTATAAAGGCAGAGGACACCATGGTTCCCGCTCATTCTGGGTGCTGCCTCTGAGTGTAACAGGAACTTATTCAGCCCAGCACGGACTCACAACACGTGCTGAGAGAATCAACTGGTTCGGACAAGGCTTAGGTCTCTAGTTCAAGTTAGCATTATTTAGACCCACAGTCATCGTGTGTTAGTTAGTTAGAAGTAGTTAATAAAATTGAATTGAACCTTCATCTGTGTTGGAAGTGTCTGTTCATCTCTCAAGCCTACACAAGCCAATACATCACACAGCTCACCCAAACCAGAGGACACCTGCACAACAGCCGACGGAACTGTGGTGAATGTGTCACCACTATAAATTCACACTGTACATTACTGTGTCCCTGTGGGCTCTATCTGTGAGCCGTTGCGCGGCTCTGCCCACAGGGGGAGATGAGGAGCATGTACAGGATTCCGCCCTTGGCTCCACCCCCAGCAGGAAGTATAAGTGCTGCGGTCCTACGAGTCCGCCCTCAGTTCAGTATAGTTGCAGGCAGGCTCAGTTGTAAGCCGATTAAAGCCACAGTTTACTTCAACTCGTGTCTCCAAATGAATTGATGGTCGCATCAGTAACACTCCATGCTTCTCGGCCCCTTTCACCAGCTTTCTCCTTCTCGTGAGACTCCCAGGCAGTGTTCAGGAGGGCAGGCTTGATTCTGCAGCCCACGCTGGGGTGTCTATTCGCTCCTCACTGGCATGGAGCTGCGGGTCCACCTCGGATTCCCAACCTCAGGGGAGTAAGTTTTCTCTGAGTCATCTTCGTGGCTGCAGTGAGTATGTGGTAAGTAGAGCGCCTAAAAACAGCTCCAGCTGCCGTGCTCTTTAGCCTCAACTCCAACATTTATTACGCACGTTGGGCCAGGAATTACGTGGAATGCGTACCAGCAGAGTGCTGCTCTTTTAGCATATCCTGAATTGCTCCAGAAATAGCACCCCCAATGGGAATGCGAACTGCACATAATTCAGTCCCAGCATCGAACGGAGAATTTTGCCCATTGTTTCACAACATGAATTACAGTTTTATGACGCCCCTGCCTTGTGTGCACAGGTGCCAAAGAAAAATAAGAAAATAAATGATTGGGTATTTTGATCGTGCAGGGATCGGTCCTCTCCTATTTGAAGCCAAGAGTGATGAATGGAGGATAGGTCTAAAACCAACAAATTATAAGTGCTTTCTCAAAGTTTGTTTGTGACCTGCATGATCTGGTATAAATAGTTTTGCACAAGTTACACACTAATTAAATGGAAGCCCTAATGGTTCATAAAAGCACACTCAATTACAGCACGGACTTTGGAAAATCTTACTCTGCAGCTGAACCTGATCAATTAAGTATGGTGCTGCTCCTGAAGGTCTAGGGATGGCAGGGTTGAGTTGGGGCAACTGGATGCAATTGTATGCACTTCATAATAAGGCATGTTATCTATTTTATGCAAGAAGGTAATGCTGACATATAGATGTTACTTATCTCAGGAGATTATTTTCCTACCCCTGGCCATGGTCCTGTCAGCCCACCCATCCCCGCTCCCCAACTCCAGAACAAGCGAGTTGACGTGTCACAATTGTATACCGAGTGAATCCAAGGAGCTTGCTTGGCTTGGTGGGAGATCTTGGCTTGGCTTTTGTGGAGACCAGTATTCCTGCAATCACGTAGCATACAAGTAGCTATTACTATATCAAGTTTCCTTTCAGGCTCAGGAAAGGGAACTCCCTGTTCACAGAGTAACTACTCTGGTTCCACGTCCCATGGCTGTTCTTTACATTGTTGTTACATTGGCTGGTTTAGATCAAGGGGCTGGTTTAGCTCACTGGGCTAAATCGCTGGCTTTTAAAGCAGACCAAGCAGGCCAGCAGCACGGTTTGATTCCCGTACCAGCCTCCCCGGACAGGCGCCGGAATGTGGCGACTCGGGGCTTTTCACAGTAACTTCATTGAAGCCTACTTGTGACAATAAGCTATTTTCATTTCATTTTCATTTCATTGTATAAAGTAGATCTGAGGCTGTTTCATCCCCTATTTTCCTGGGGACTTTGACCAAACTTAGGCTTGATATACATAGAATTTTGGCACTAAGTTTCTTTTGAAGTTTCTGAAATTCCCCTCAATCATTTCGCCATGCATGTAGATCATCTGATGTCCAGGAGTTGGGAGTAACCTGCTCCGTGAACTGCAGCAATGCACGTCTGAAATTGGCTACTGGGAAATGGGTAAAAGGAAAGTGGGGCATTCTTATATTGGTTAACATTCCCCAACTATTCACCCTTCTCTGTGGAGACCAACTAACCATCAGGCAGGTAACCATTATTGCATGAAAATGTAATTGAGGGGAGAAAAAGAAAAGAGTGAAAGAATTATGAACATGTATTCTAATATATAAAAAACAAAATGTGTAATTGTTATAGAAATCCTACCTTTCTTAGGCGTGATGCACCGGTGCCAGACTGAATGGCTTCCAATAATGCAGATCGTGCCTCTTCTAAATTTGCAACAGGTTTGGTAGTAAACTTCTCAGTTTTTGGAAAATCTGGAGGAGGAGCAGGAGGACGAACATGGGAAGATGTTGTAGCTGGTTGTCTAGTTTGACAACATTCGCTTGTAACATCATGTAGTTCTTTCGATATTGTGGAAGTTATCTGTAAAAATAGTTAATAATTCTTTTTACCAAAATTATGCAGCAACTCGCTTGATAATTATAAATGAAAAAAATAAGAAAGCTACAGTGATCTGTTGCAAGTTATCTGTGAATAAAACTTGTGTATTTAAAACAAAATGCAGAAATCCAATTGCTTAAGCCTTGGAAATAGTCAATGATGGACATTGGGCAGGAATCTCGGTTTAGGAGACAAGGGGTGGGATTCTCAGGTCAGCGACGGCAAAATCGCGTTCGATGATCGGCCGGAGAACCCCTGTTCACGACCGAATCGGGGGCAGCGCTGCTTTTGCAATGCTCCTCCCCTCCAAAGCGGCGTACTCATAGAATATGCTGTGCGTCGTATCGACGGCCACAGGACATTGCCTGAGGCGCTCTGCCCCCAACCGTCCGAGTTCCCAATGGTATTGGTCGTGTGTGGTCTCATCCACCTGTAACTCGGCATGGCGGCTGCGGACTCAGTCCAACGGCGCCACAGTCAGGGGAGGGTCGATCCGGGGGCAGGGGGGGGGCTTAGCCAGGGGCTGGGGGCACTGTGGGGGTTGGTCTGGGGCGCGCAAGCCGGCCAAAGGAGGGGCACTATTTCGTAGGCCGGGTCTGCGAGCAGCTGACACCATATTGCACGGCGTGACCGCTGTTGGCTGCCACCGTGTGCATACGCGGCCATGGACCCAGCAATCTCTGGGCCGTATCAGCAGCTAGAGCCGGTTGCTATATGTTGCCTTGATGCTAGCCCACAGCCAAACAGAGGATAAGTGGCCGTTTTAGGCCTTTTTTCTGTCGTACACGAAGCAATTCAGTATCCCTTGCAATGTAAATTTATGCATGGCGAGGAATATGAGGGATTCCAAGGGAATTACCTATCAAGCCGTCATTTTGAGCATTTGGCCCAACAGCGAAGCCCCATGGCTGCCTCCCCCCCCTCCAATCCCCGCATCGCAAAGAAACCATCACCCTGGATTGTCTGGGTCCCCCCCCCCTTCTCCAAGTATGGGGTGCCCACCCCTAAACTGGATGACTGCTCCCCCCAACTCAGAGGAAAACTACCAAGAGACCCCTTAAATAGGGAGAACCTCCCAGGGGTCCCCTAAGTAGAGAGACCCCTAATAAATCCACCAAATAGGGAGACCCCATTGGGACCCCCTAAATAAAGGTATCCCTCACATAGGCCCCCGAAATAGGGAGATACCCACAGAGACCTCCTAAATAGGAAGATGCCTCCACAGGGACCCCCTAACTAAAGGGACCCCCCAAAAGACCCCCAAATTAAAGGAACCCCCAACATCAAAGAGCGTTGAGTGCATTCCACGTTGGAGTGAATTTGAAGTGCTGAGCTGGAAATTGACGGCTCTTAACTCTCTTTGATGTGGTTGATGTTTGTAAACATTGTAGTTATAGCACTTAAAATGAAGACGACGAATGAAGCAAGGCTAACAGCTGTTTTGTGGAAGCTGGCAATCAAAGCCCACTACCAGAAATTAATGAATGGGTTGCTGCTAAAGGATCGGGATGGTTTAAACACAGGTCATAGCTCTTCTCTTTCCAGGAATGGACACATGGTGCTTCCAGGTGAGTGTTACAACCGTATTATTTTTTTAACTGCCCCTTTCTGGACTGCACTCCAGCTTCCAGACAGAGGTCTCTTTTCTAGGGGGTGGGGTCCCTTTAGGGGTGCCTTTAGTTCGGGGGTTCCTGGAGTTGTCTCCCATTTTAGTGGCTCTCGGAGGGGAGTGGCCCTCGGATGGGCTTTGGGGGCAATCCCCTTAAGGAGTTACCCCCTTGGCCCACCGCGAGGTCCACCACATCTGGATCACACTTTGGTGATAACTGTCGTATTCTCGGCCCAGAGAACCGCGAGGGCCTGGAGATTCTGGTGCTGGATCCACTAAGTGGATGCAACTTGGTCATTTGGACCCATTTGCATCTGTTAGCATCCCCCTGCTGGCGCACAAGAGAGAACCTCGATCTTGCGGGGGCCAGAGAATAGTGGTCAGTTCGGTGCCCAACGCGAACTTTGATTTCGGCCGGAAACCTAATTCTCCGACCGATCGCAATCCGCATTGTCGGCATCACAGTGGGGGGGGGGGGGGGGGGGGGGGGGGGGGGGAATCAGCCAGCCCACCAACCTGAAACGAATGGTATATATTTTTAACTTTATGGTGTGCAATAATTTGTATTTAAAATACAATATAATCTTATTGAAGATCTCTGCTTCAACAAAATTATAGATCTGCTCAGTACATCACAAAATTTAAAATCCTGCATTGGTCACAATTTGCTTGTCCAACTTCTTTCAGGATCTGGTCCAACAGATATAGTCCTCTAGTGTGTGGAACAGTACCACATATGTTCTAGGAACCACTACAGGTCATTGAGTGTACACCTGCAATTTGCTTATATACCAAATTAAAAATGTGTCTGTTTCAAGTTTGGTTACTCCATGGGCATCTGAATATCTTGCATTTAGGAATGTGGTTGTACTGCCCGAGATCTAATTTTGCCAGTGCAATCACATGGGTTTAACACCAGGATCCCCCATGATCTGAGCCGACAATGTGACTTTTATTTGTGTCCATGAGTCCTTCTCCTAACTTTCTGAAGGTGGCCTTAACCACTTGGGTGAGTAAAGGGTAGAAACAAATTATGAAGCTACTTTATTTCATACAGAAAATGGGTATGTTGAACACTTGAAAAAAATGAAATGAAAATCACTTATTGTCACCAGTAGGCTTCAATGAAGTTACTGTGAAAAGCCCCTAGTCGCCACATTCCGGCGACTGTCCGGGGAGGCTGGTACGGGAAAAGCAAATTTTACTTCCTTACCTCAAAGGTAACTCACGCCGCAAACTGCGGGAGGAAATGAACTTCAGCTCCACTCTTTTTGTGATTTTAACTATAAGAGGTGACCTTTTGCATTTTAACTTCCAGTTCTAGGCCAAGATCTGTGTGTCATAGTCTTTGCTTAGAATCTGACGGCCCCTCAAACATGGGTTGCTGTTAATTTTGAGAGTTAATGGGCTCTGCAGCCCTGCCACATCCAGTTGTAAATGGTGGTGGGAAATCAACAACCAACAAGAGGACAAAGCTCCAAATAACATCCCCATCCTCAATAATGGCAGAACCAAACGTGTCAATGAAAAAGACAAGGCTCAAGCAATTGCATCATCAGCCAGAAATGCCAAATTAATGATCTACCCTCGGGAAATCCACAGGCCCACATAATCATTGATGCGAGTCTTCACCTAGAAATGGCTAAAGGCATTTGATACAGTAAATGGTATTACTCCTGATAACATCCGAGCGATAGTACACAAGACTTTTCCAACAGGAAGGGTAAATCAACCGTGGCTTACAAAATAAGTTAAAAATTGCATAAGAACAAAAAATTGTGGGCAGCAAGGTAGCATAGTGGTTAGCACTATGACTTCACAGTGCCAGGGTCTTAGGTTCGATTCCCGGATTGGGTCACTGTCTGTGCGGAGTCTCCACGTTCTCTCCGTGCCTGCTTGGGTTTCCTTCGGGTGCTCTGGTTTCCTCTCACAAGTCCCGAAAGACGTGCTATTAGGTAATTTGGACATTCTGAATTCTCCCTGTGTACGCGAACAGGTGCCGGAATGTGACGACTGGGGGCTTTTCACAGTAACTTCATTACAGTGTTAATGTAAGCCTACTTGTGACAATGAACATTATTAAGAATATTAGGAAAGTTACTTAAAAGATTGCCAAAAAGTGGTAAGCCCAAGGATTGGGAGCAACTTGGTCTAGCAAACAAGGACCAAGAAATTGATAAATAAAGCAAAAAGAGAATATGAATGCAAGCTAGCAAGAACCATAAAGGCGGACTGCAAAAGCTTATTTACATATGTGAAAAGGTTGGGGAGGGAAGAGATGGCTTTGTGGTATTGTCAGGAGACTAGAAATCCAGAGACCCAGCATAATCCTCTGGGTACATGAGTTAAAATTTTACCACCAAAGTAGGTGTTAAAGGTAAAATTTCTGGAATTTAATAAAATCCAGATTTTAATAAAAATCTGTAATTAAAACTCATCTGGTTCATGAATATCCTTTAGAAATGGCCTACATGCAGTTGACTCTCTAAATGGCCTGGCAAGCAACTCAGTTCAAGGGCAATAAATGCTGATGCAATCATTCATCCTATGAATGAAAAGAAAAAGATTAGCAAGGATAAATGTGGGTCCAGTACAGGCGGAGGCAGGAGAATTGATAATGAATAATAATAATAATAATCACTTATAGTCACAAGTAGGCTTCAATGAAGTTACTGTGAAAAGCCCCTAGTCGGCACATTCCTGCACCTGCTTGGTGCGGCCGGTACAGGAATTGAACCCACGCTGCTGGCATTGTTCTGCATTACAAGCCAGCTGTTTACCCCACTGTGCTAAACCGGCCTCTATAGAGAAATGGAGGAGGGACTGATTACTTTGTGTCTGACGTCATAGAATTGTTAAAGTGCAGAAAGATGCCATTTGGCCCAGCATGTCTGTACTTGCCCTTGGAATGAGGAATTACCTAGTAGTATTCCCCATTCTACCAATAACTTGACACATTCTTACTTTTCAGATAACAGTCAAATTCCCTTTTGAATGC
Source organism: Scyliorhinus canicula (assembly GCF_902713615.1). Taxonomy (NCBI): domain Eukaryota; kingdom Metazoa; phylum Chordata; class Chondrichthyes; order Carcharhiniformes; family Scyliorhinidae; genus Scyliorhinus; species Scyliorhinus canicula. Next base: position 136,686,541 of record NC_052150.1, read on the forward strand.
TTCAGCTGAATTTACCTCCATCACACTCTTCGGCAGAGCATTCCAAACCCTAACCGCTCACTGTGTAAAAATAGTTTTCTTGTATCATTTTGGCTTCTTTTATCAATTACTTTTTATATATACCTTCTTGTTCTCGATGTTTTCATAAATGGGACCAGTTTCTCCCTTTCTACTCTGTCTATATCCCTCATAGCCTCACAGCGCCCGGGAGCTGGATTCAATTCAGGGGAGTTGGTCAGCACGGTAGCATAGTGGCTAGCACAATTGCTTCACGGCTCCAGGGTCCCAGGTTCGATTCCCGGCTGGGTCATGTCTGTACGGAGTCTGCACGTTCACCCCATGTGTGTGTGGGTTTCCTCCGGGTGCTCCGGTTTCCTCCCACAGTCCAAAGATGTGCAGGTTAGGTGGACTGGCCATGCTAAATTGCTCTTAGTGTTGGTTGAGTGGGTTACTGGGTTATGGGGATTGGGTGGTGTGGGCTTGGGGAGGGTGCTCTTTCCAAGAGCCGGTGCAGACTCGATGGGCCGAATGGCCTCCTTCTGCATTGTAAATGCTATGTAAATTCCAGCCTTGGGTGACTGCATGGACTTTGCACATTTTCCCCATGTCTGCGTGGTTTTCCTCCAAGTGCTCTGGTTTCCTCCCACAGTCCAAAGATGTGCAGGTTAGGTGGGGTTATGGGGATTGATAGGGGCTGTAGGCCTAGGTAGGGTGCTCTTTCAGAGAGTCAGTGTAAACTCGATGGGCCAAATGGCCTCCTTCTGCACTGTCGGGATTCTACAATTTTGTGTACCTCTGTCAAATCTGCAGTTAAGGTTTCTTTTCTCGAAGGCAAACAGTCCTAACTTCCACAATCTATCTTCATAACTGAAGTTACTCATCCCTGGAACTATTCTCGTGGACCTATTCCGCATACTCTCTAATGTCTTCACATCTTTCTTAAAGTTCAGTGCACACAACTGGATGCAATACTCCAGCTCACGCCAAACTAGTGACTGATACAAATTCAACATAACCATCTTGCTCTTGTACTCTAACTCTGTACATCAAGGAGGAAGATACAGAAAATCTCTCAGAATATTAGGAAACCAAGGGACTTGTGAAAATGAGAAACTGAAAGAAATTAGTATTTATAAAGAGGTAGAGCTCCAAAACAAAAATTGGATTGAAGGTTGATCAATCCCCTGGAGATGAGCGACATCACAGCGTGTTGAAGGAGGTGGGCTATGGAGATAGCGAATGTATTGGTTGTTATTTTTCAAAATTCTATATATTCTGGAAAGGTTCCTGAAAACTGGCAAGTAACAAATGTAACCATACTACTTAAGAAGGGAAGGAAGAAGATAACAGACAACTACAGCCTTTTTTTGTTTGCTGCCAGTTAGGCAAATTGTTAGAATCTTTTATATATGTGACAACTGAACACTTCGAAAATAATGATAGGATTGGCTGGAGTCAACGTGGATTTATGAAACGGAAATCCAGTTGACAAAACTGTTCTGTGAGGATGCTACCTGTAGCATACAGTAGAACCAATGTATGTTGTGTATTTAAATTTTCAGAACATTTTTGAGAGGGTACCACACAAGTGGTTAATAAATAAAATTTGAGCACATCGATCAAGTAATGAAAGGATCATCAATACTGCTATCAAGTGGCACTTGCTTAGCAATAATCTGCTCACTGACTCTTTTTAGCTTCCACCAAGGTAACTCAGCTCCAGACCTCATTATAGCCTTGCTTCAAACATGGAGAAAAGAGCATTTTTGTGGTGCAGTGGTTAGCACTGCTGCCTCATGCCGCCGAGGACCCAGGTTCGAACCTGGCCCCAGTTCATTGTCCATGTGGAGTTTGTCCGTGTGGAGTTTGCACATTCTCCCCGTGACTGCATGGGTCTTGCCCCCACAACCCAAAGATGTGGATTGGCCATGCTAAATTGCCCTTTAATTGGAAAAAATCAGGAGAGCTTAACTCCAGAGGTGCGGGGAGAGTGATTGCCTTTGATATCAGGGCCACATTTGACTGAGTATAGCATCAAGGAGCCCGAACAAAACTGAAGTCAATGGGAATTAGGAAGAAAGCTCTCCACTGGCTAGAGTCATCCCTAGCACAAAGGAAGATGACTGTGTTTGTTGGAGGCTAGTCATCTAACTCCAGGAAATCATTGCTAGAATTCCTGAGAGGAGCTTCCTCTGCCCAATCATCTTCAGCTGCTTCATCAATGACCTCTCTTTCATCATAAGGTCAGAAGTGGGGATAGTCGCTGATGAACAGACAATGTTCAGTACCATTCGCTATTCCTCAAATACTAAAGCAGTTCATATCCAAATGCAGCAGGCCCTGAACAATATCCAGGCTTGGGCTGACAAGTGACAGGTAACATTCGTGCCGCACAAGTGCCAGGCAATGTCCATCTCCAACAAGAGATAATCTAACCATTACCCCATGAAATTCAATGGCAATACCTTTGCTGAATCCACCATTATCAACATCCTGGGGTTACCATTGACCAAAAATTTAACTGGATTAGCCATATAAATACTGTGGCTGCAAGAGCAGATCAGAGGCTAGAAAACCTGCAATGATGAACTCACCGCTTGACTCCCAAAAGCCTGTCCAGCACCGACAAGGCACTAGGAATGTGATGGAAAACTCTCCCCTTGCCTGGATGAGTGGAGCTCCAAAAACATTCAAGAAGTTTGACACCATTCAGCACAAAGCTGCCTGCTTGATTGCCACCCCTTCTGCAAACATTCATTCCCTCAACCATTGACACACAATAGCAGCAGTGTGTACCATCTATAAGATGTACTGGAAGAACTCACCAAGGCTCCATTGACAGCACCTGCTAAATCTATAACTACTACCATCTGGAAAGACAAGGGCAGCAGACACATGGGAACACTGCCACCTGGAAGTTCTCCTCCAAGCCAATGATCATCTTGACTTGGAATATGTATCACCATTCCTTCACTGTCGCTGGGTTAAAATCCTGGAACTCCCTCCCAAACAGCACTGTGGATGCATCTACATCACATGGACTGCAGAGCTTCAAGAAGGTAGCTCACCACCACCTTTTCAAGGACAATTATGGATGGGCATGAATGGGGGTATAGCCAGCAAAACCCATATCCCATGAATGAATGATAAACATAATAAATAGTGAATGAGTGTAAAGTTATACACTTTGATAGAAAAAAACAAAAAAGCAGAGTATTTCCTAAATGGTGAGAGGTTGAGAAGTGCTGATGTTCAAAGGGATCCAGGTGTCCTTGCTCATGAGTCACTAAAAATTAGCACATCGGTGCATCAAACAATAACAAAGGTATGTTGGTCTTCATCGCAAGTAGATTTGAGTACAGGAATAATGATATCTTGCTGCAATTGTATAGAGCCTTGGTGAGACCTCAACTGGAGTACTGTACACAGTTTTGGTTTCCTTATCTAAGGAAGGATCTATTTCCTGAAGAGGGAGTGCAACAGAGGTGCAGCAGGTTAATCCCTGGGATGGTTGGATTGTGTTATGACTGTCTGTATACTCAAGAGCTTTGAAGAATGAGAGATGATCTCATTGAAACTTACAAAATTCTTACAGGAAAAGGATGAGTATGACAGATGTTATGGGAAGTGTTAAGAAATTAGGAAGGGCAGATGTGCTAAGGGACCTGGGAAATCACTGAAAGCTGATATGCAGGTGCAAGCAATTGGGAAGGTGAGTGATATGTTAGTCTTTATCACAAGAGGATTTCAGTGAAGTAGTCATGAAGTCTTGTTCAATTATATAGGAACTTGGATAGACAGTGCCTTGGAGTACTGTGTGTAATTTTGGTCGCCTTAACTTAGGGAGGATATTACTGCCATAGAGGGAGTGCAACAAAGGTTCACCAGATTGTTCGCAGGATGGCGAGACTGTCCTATAAAGAGGGATTGGTCAACCAGGCCTGTATACTCTAGAATTTCAAAGAATGAGAGATGATCTCATTGAAACCGACAAAATACATAAGAGACAGACAGGGTAGAGTCAGGGAAGATGTTTTCCCTGGTTGGGGAGTCTAGAGCCAGGGAACACAATTTCAAAATAAGGGGGCATTCATTTAGGACCGAGATTAGGATAATTTTTAAAACTATGTATCTTTGGAATTCTCTACCCCCGAGGGCAGTGGAAGGTCAATCATTGAGTATGTTTCAAGCAGACATCAACAGCTTTCAAATTACCAATGACGTAAAGGGATACGGGGTAGTGTGAGGAAAAGGCTTTGTCGTGGATGGTCAGCCATGATCGTATTGGATGACAGAGCATGCTCAATAGGCTGAAAGGTCCACTCCTATGTTCATATGTCAGTGTTATAATACAAGAAACCAGAATGAATATAGAAATTTCAGACAGAAAATAAAAGATAAATAAGGGCTGCAAAGAGAGGGTAAGCAGAGGTAGGCAGTATAAAAGTAAATTCAAAGGTCTACTATGGGCATATGAATAGTAAATAGAAGGCACTGAGGGCAAAGGGAAGGTTGAGATACAAAATTAGTACTTTGCCTCTGACTTTACCAAAAAAGCAGGTTCTCTCCAAGTCACAGTGAAAGGGAATGTAATTGAGACACAGGAAAGGCAGAAAATTGATAACAGGATATATTACTGTTGCGCCAGGGACCTGTTTTCAATTCCTGGCTTGGGTCACTGTCTGTGCAGAATCTGCAATTTCTCCCTGTGTCTGCGTGGGTTTCATCCGGGTGCTCCGGTTTCCTCCCACAAGTCCTGAAAGGCATGCTGTTGGGTGAATTGGGCATTCTGAATACTCCCTCTGCGCAGTGTGGCGACTAGGGATTTTCACAGTAACTTCATTGCAGTGTTAATGTAAGCCTACTTGTTTAATGTGGAGGGACTCGAAGCCCCTGAAATTAGAGACCAGAGTTAGTGATATAGCTGGGTTTCTCAGTCTCTTGAAAATAAAGTTCGCCCTAAGAGGGTCAATGTTAGGGTTCGTCCGGTGGTGCAGCTGTTCGTCAACTTTCTCAGAGAAAATTAAAATGTCAGCAGAGGCAGAAATCTCAAGGGGGCCGGGGGGGGTGTGCAGGCTATTGTTTCATTGTTGGGGGTGCGAAGAACGTGATAGGGATGGAAATGTTTTATATACCTTCTTTATATTGCTGTTATCGTTATTATTATAAAAACTACAAATACCCTAATAAAATGTTTTTAAAAAGAATGTAAGTCTGCCTGTGACACTAATAAAGATTATTATTGGAAAGTCTAGCTGTAGTTAAAAATTCATAAGTCACCCGGACCAGAGCATATACATCCAAGGATGCTGAGGGAAGTAAGGGTAAAAATTGTGGAGATAATGGTTATAATCTTCCAATCCTCCAGAGATAGAGATGGTGTCAGAGGACTGGGGTGCAAATATTCTCTTTCTTATTCTGCATGCAACCTCCTCAGTTGTCCAAAGATTGCTAATCATGGCGCTCCACACATCTCTCGCAGTCTTTTTCAATTGAGTAGCCTACTCCTCATGGCCTGTCTTTGATGTCCTACATCCACTTTCTTCTCTGCCTTGATGGTACACTTTTCTTTTTGACATGAATTTAGATGGTGTTGATGTACACATTATCACTTAGTTACCTGTTTAAACAATGATAAATTTCTTCTGGCTATGTTTTTTTAACAAGCAAATGTTAAGCCCTTATACAAAAAAGGGTGGAAGGATAAGTCCAGCAATTACCCACCTCTCAGTATAATCTCAGTGGTTAAACAGAAGTTAAAATGACTGAGCTGTTGTAGGTGGGTTTCTTGGACTCTGCGTGATGGCTCGAATATGATGGGAACAAATGACTGATGGAGGAAGAGAGCACCAAGACTGCTGCCAGGATAGCAGGCATTCTGTGACATGATTCTCTGTGCATGACCATACACCAATCATATATTAAAATTCTGAGTGGACTTGGAGATGCCGTGGGGATATTTTCTCTCATGAAGACATTTAGAATTAGGGGGCACAGTTTCAAGATAAGGGAACTTTCATTTACAAGGGAAATGAGGAAAATTTTGTTGGAGTGTCATTAGTGTTTGGATATTATGAATGATCAGAAAGCACACCATGTTTCCCCCTTTATTCAACTTTGCTAATGGACAATCTTTTGTTGTGTACATATTTGCTTATTTCTTGTTCCAAGTGTATTTATTTCTCATTAAAACATATCCCCTATTCCTTACTCCATCTGCTTAACTGATCCAGATAACGTTTAATGCTGTTTATTTCTCTAAAACCTGTTGTTCAACCACATCAATTTCAAAAACTAGCAATTTAAAAATGCAACTATTTTCTGCCAAGTGATTTATAAACAGATGAGAACAAGAGACTCAGAAGAAAACCTTGTGGAACTTCACTTATCATTATCTGCAGACTGAATTTTTTTTTTTACATTTATCATCCTTGCAGCTCCTATCGCCCAAATCATTTTTCAAACCAACTGACTAATTTTATATTAATTTTCACAAGCCATAATCTTAAAACAAATTCTCATGCGTGTAACATTATCATATGCTGATTCTGAAAACCAAAGTAATTTATGCAGCGAATAACATTCATCCAAACTGTTTTATCACCTCGCATAAGAACTTGCGCAGATTATTGAAGCAAGTCAGATTGGCAAAGTGGCTGCTAAAGCAGTGGGATCAGCCTGCACCGTCAATGGCTGAAGGCCAGCAGCATCTGTTTTCTCTTGGTTGGTTCATTGAAATAATGGGTGCAATCTCACCGATTGGGAACAGAATCCCGTAACAAGCGTGTTTAGCCAGCTGTTTCCCGGTGCTCGCATTGCCAAGAAACACCACGCTATCTATTGGAACTCTGATTCTATTTGAGGCCTCAATGGGAAAAGCCCCTATTAGGCCACACTTAGTCCCATTTCCTGCACTGAGAACCTCCGCTTAAGGAATTCCTCAGTACTGGAGGAGATCTGGACGTCATTTTTAAATGGTGTCCCAATCTCTCAACCCCCTGAAACCCCCCCCCCCCACCCCCAGTTAAAGCCCCAACTCACCAATAATGGGGTCCTTGGGCCCCTCCCGCACCCACTGCCTGTGCACAGGGCACCCCCAGGCCCGATTCCTGTTGCGGGAAATTGCCAGTTTGGCACCTTGGCACTGTCAGCCTGGCAGTGCCCCTGCCAGCTGGCGCTGCCAACTGGGCATGTTGGGTGTCCGGAGCCCGTGGTGGGCTTCGGGGGAGGGGGGGGGAGAGTTCAAGATTGGGGCGCCATTTAAAAATGGCATCCCGATTTTTTCCTGCACTGGCAAGCTGAGCTCATAAGTGCAGGAAATGGGACTAAGCTCGACCTCAGCGGGGCATTCCTCCCTGAGGCCTAGAAATGGAGCAGAGTCCCATTTAATAGCAGGGTTGTTCTCAGCGCCACCAGCGCCGGGAAACAGTGGCTAAATGCGCCCGGCAAGGGCCTCTATTTCATTTCCGTTAAATTGCGCCCATATATTGGTGTGCACTCGAACATGGCCTGAACAATATATCCTGAACTCATGTGTCAATTGTGTGCAATTTCTGCACGGGAAAGTGTGCACCATTTTACCATGGCCTAATCCTGTTTCTCCCTTGTTCTCAAGTTGGGTTTATAGAGGAATTAGATTGTATAGAGCCAGTTATACTGCTGTTCTACTGTCCCCTCTATATTCTTGTATGCTGAGCTGTGTCATTCTTGTTATTGCGTTGCGCTGTTTGTCGAAATGTAAAACATCAATAAACATTCTTTTAAAAAAACATTGAATGCATGAGGTAGGTGGAATTTGCAAAGATATGAAGAAATTGCATCTTTGAAAAATTGAAAATCAAAGTTGTAATTTAATATTGAAGAATATTGAAAGGTACAAAAGTACAATAGTATAGTGTGCATATTACTACATTCGGAATCCATAGACCTGGACTAAAATTCGAGAGAATGCAAATTCAAATCCCACCACAGTAGCAAGAGAATTTGAATCCAATTCAAAATACCTGCATCAGTAAAAGAGGCCACGTAATTGTTGAAAAATCCCACCAGTTCACCAGTGTCCTTTAGGGACAGAATCCTGCCGTCCCTATGCCAGTGTTACTCTTGTCCAACAACATGTTGACATCTCACTGTTATGAAAGCAACAATTAATCTTAAGTAGTTAGAAAATCCCATGGAGCTCACAGACCTCTAGGCCCAAATTCCTGATACGTGCTCTGAGTTGGAGAGAAACATTTATAAAATGTGCCGTTGATAGTCGTACTTAAAAAAACTCCTGATTTAACGTTTTCCATTGCACCAGTACAAGCTTGGATTTAGCAATCCAACTTGGTCTGGACTTTTGTAAGTTTACAACTGCCCTCGTGCACGTGACGTTATAAACGCTTCCATTAATACATGCACATATGAGCAGTCATGACATTTAAGTTAATCATTTAATCCCTTCCTACTTGGGCAATCCTTTCGCTAATGTCTTTTTAGCACTTACTTATCTGAATTTCTTGCTGATTTGAGATTTTATGTCTCTTCCCTTTAATAAGTTCGATTCAATGTGATATCCTACTCCATGGAATATGCTTCAGTGGCAAATTGAGCAAAATAAGATAACTTTCTGGACGCAACAGCATTCTTATTTTTGCAAAGACTTGCCACTTGCAAGGTCAGACATTGTGATATCTACTTTTGAAGACCTTATATACTCAGTTGAAGACTAATAGCTAAACTATATTATCAGATGACATGATACTTATATTTTAACATTTATATTCTGGTTTGTAAATGTCCCCACTAAAAAGTGGAACACTTCATCTTTTAATAAATTTATTTCATAGTTGCTGATTCTACTATTTGCACATCTGTTGCTGTTCCTTGTCATTACCCTGTCACATTTGATCAAAGTTTTGGCAGCGATCTGCTCAGAAACATGATCTGCATTTCTTCAGAGCACAGGATTCTTTCGATTCCTTCCAGTATGGCAGGAAGAGGATGTGTTTCGAAAGCAAGCTCTTTTCTGGACTGATCATATTTCAGGTTCCACAAATGATACTCTAATGTCTTTAAATCTCACATTAATTTCTATCTGCCAAATACGTTTGCTTTACTCTTAAGGTGGCAGACTGTCAATAATATACCTGAAGACTTCCGGTGGCGGCAATGCGCAGTTGAGCCGCACATTCGGCGGCTCCCGCGATTAACGGACTTCGGGGCTTTTTTCAGGGCCCCCAACGGAGCTGAGGAGGCAAATCCCGACGGGGGAAGAGGCCAGGAGTCGCCCCAGCGGTCCCATGGTCTGGACCAGGAGTGGGGCAGAGAGAAGATCGACGAAAACACCCAGGAAAAATCGGGGGGGCAGGAAAACAAAATGGCGGCCGGCGAAAGCATTGAGGAGCTGAGGAAGTGGGTCCAGGAGCAGCAGACGATTCTGCTGCGCTGCTTCCAGGAGCTGAAGTTGGAGCTGCTGGAGTCCCTGAAGGTAACCAACAGGGAACTGATGGAGACCCAGACAGCCCAGGGGGCTGCGATCTGGGAGCTGCAGCAGCAGGCCGCCGAAAGGGAGGACGAGGTCGTGGCCGTGGTGGGGAAGGTGGAGATGCACGAGGCGCTCCACAAAAGATGGCAGGAGCGGTTCGAGGAGCTGGACAGCCGGTCGAGGAGGAAGAATTTACGGATCCTGGGCCTCACGGAGGGGCTGGAGGGGTCAGACCTAGCGGCCTATGTGGTGATGATGCTAAACTCGCTGATGGGGGCTGGGTCCTTCCAGGGGCCCCTGGAGTTGGAGGGGGCCCACAGAATTCTGGCTAGGAGGCCCAAGCCGAACGAGCCGCCGCGGGCGGTGTTGGTGAGGTTCCACCAGTTCGTGGATCGTGAGTGTGTGCTCCGGTGGGCCAAGAAGGAGCGGAGCTGCAAATGGGAGAACACGGAGGTGCGGATCTTCCAGGACTGGAGTGCGGAAGTGGCGAGGCGGAGGGCCGGGTTTAACCGGACGATGGCGGTGCTCCACAGACGCAAGGTGAAGTTTGGAATGTTGCAGCCGGCGCGTCTGTGGGTCACCTATAAGGATCGACACCACTATTTTGAGTCCCCGGAGGAGGCGTGGGCCTTCGTGCAAGCCGAGAAACTGGACTCAAACTGAGGGTCCCCCTGATGGGGGATGCTGTATAATACTGTATTTATTTATACTGTATTTGTATTTGCTGGGTTTAGGGTAAGATGTGGGGTGGCTTTAGGGTGTGTGGGGTGATGTCGTATGGGTTTTTTCTTTATGGGTTTTCAAGCAGGGGTTGGGTGGACAGGTTCGGGCAGAGGGGTAAACGGGGTGTTCGGGGAGCTGGTGGGGGGGACTGACAATGGGAGTGGCCCTGGAGGAGGCGGGGCCCGGCAGGGCGAAAGCGCGGGCTTTCTGCGGGGTTCCCGCGCTGTGAGAGGGAGGGGGCGTGTTTTCTTTTCCCGCGCAGGAGCGGGGGGAGGGTGGCCTCGTTGACGGGCACAATGGAGGAGGGGCCGTCCCACGTTGGGAGGAGCTGAAAGTAGGGCGGGAGCCGCCGGGGTCAGCAGAAGTTAGCTGGCTCACGGGAGTGCTGTAGAGGGGGGGGGGGGGGGGCGCGGTTAGGGGGGGTCCTAGCCTGGGGGGGGGAGGGGAGGGGGGGGTACCAGGTTGCTGCTGAAACGGTCAGGAAGGAGCTGGAGGACGCAGGGGGTGCTGGAGGGGGGGGGGGGGGGGGGGGGGGAGTTGCTGCCGTGGGAAACTGGCAGAGCGTGGGACGCTGGCCGGGGGTGGGCAAGGGATGGGGTATGGCTAATCGGCAGGGGAAGGGGGCAGGGAGCCCTCGGATCCAGCTGATAACCTGGAATGTGAGGGGGCTGAATGGGCCGGTCAAAAGGGCCCGAGTATTTGCGCACCTGAAGGGACTGAAGGCGGATGTAGCCATGCTCCAGGAGACACACCTGAGAGTGGTGGACCAGGTCCGGCTGAGGAAGGGGTGGGTGGGCCAAGTATTCCACTCAGGGCTGGATGAGAAGAGTAAGGGGGTGGCGACACTGGTGGGGAAGAAGGTGTCGTTTGAGGCGTTGAAGGTGGTGGCCGACAGTGGCGGGAGGTACGTGATGGTGAGTGGCAAGCTGCAGGGGAAGCGGGTAGTGTTGGTGAATGTTTATGCCCCAAATTGGGACGATGCGGGGTTTATGCGGCATATGTTGGGCCGCATTCCGGACCTGGAGGCGGGGGGCCTGATCATGGGGGGGGGACTTTAACACAGTACTGGATCCCCCATTGGATCGATCCAAGTCCCGGACGGGTAGGAGGTCGGCGGCGGCTAAGGTGTTGAGGGGATTCATGGACCAGATTGGGGGGGGGTGGACCCTTGGAGGTTTGCGAGGCCAAGGGCCAGGGAATACTCGTTTTTCTCCCATGTACATAAGGCCTACTCGAGGATTGATTTTTTTGTCCTGAGCAGGGGGCTGGTGTCGAGGGTGGAGGAAGTGGAATACTCCGCCATTGCCATTTCGGATCATGCCCCGCACTGGATGGACCTCGGGCTGGGGGAAGAGAGGGACCAACGTCCGCTCTGGCGCATGGAGGTGGGGCTGCTGGCAGATGAGGAGGTGGCCGGAAGGGTCCGGGGGTGTATCGAGAGATACCTCGAGGCCAATGATAACGGGGAGGTCCGGGTGGGGACGGTCTGGGAGGCATTGAAGGCGGTGATGAGGGGGGAATTGATCTCCATCCAAACCCATAGGGAGAGGGGGGAGCAGAGGGAAAGGGAAAGACTGATAGGGGAGATGGTGCAGGTGGATAGGAGATATGCGGAGGCCCCAGAGGAGGGATTGCTGGGGGAGAGGCGTAGCCTTCAGGCCAGATTTGACCTACTGATGACCAGAAAGGCGGAAGCTCAGTGGAGGAAAGCACAGGGGGCGGTGTATGAATACGGGGAGAAGGCAAGCAGGATGCTGGCGCACCAGCTCCGGAAGTGAGACGCGGCCAGGGAGATTGGGGGAGTGATGGATAGAGCTGGGAAGGTGGTGCGGAGGGGGGTAGATGTCAATGGGGTCTTCAGGGACTTCTATGGGGAATTGTACCGGTCTGAACCACCGGTGGAGGGGGGTGGAATGGGGCGCTTCTTGGACAAGTTGCGATTCCCGAGGGTGGATGAGGAGCAGGTGGAGGGACTAGGGGCACCGATCGAGCTAGAGGAGGTGGTCAAAGGGATAGGGAGCATGCAGTCGGGGAAGGCGCTGGGGCCGGACGGGTTTCCGGCTGAATTCTATAAAAAGTATTTGGACCTGTTGGGCCCCCTGTTGGTTCGGACCTTTAACGAGGCAAGGGAGGGGGGGGGAGGGGGGGGGGGGGGGGGGGGGCTCTGCCCCCAACTATGTCACGGGCGCTGATTTCCTTGATCCTGAAGCGGGACAAGGACCCTCTGCAGTGTGGATCATATAGGCCGATTTCACTGCTGAACGCCGACGCTAAGCTGCTGGCAAAGATCCTGGCCACTAGAATAGAGGATTGTGTGCCTGGGGTCATACATGAGGACCAGACGGGGTTTGTGAAGGGAAGGCAGCTGAACACAAACGTACGAAGGCTCCTCAACGTCATTATGATGCCGGCTGTGGGAGGGGAGGCGGAGATTGTGGTAGCATTAGACGCGGAGAAGGCCTTCGATAGGGTTGAGTGGGAGTACTTGTGGGAGGTGTTGGAGAGGTTTGGGTTTGGGGATGGGTTTATCCGGTGGGTGAGGCTGCTCTACGAGGCCCCGATGGCAAGTGTAGCCACAAATAGGAGGAGGTCGGAGTACTTTCGGCTGTATCAGGGGACGAGACAGGGGTGCCCCCTGTCCCCCTCGCTCTTCGCGTTGGCGATTGAGCCCCTAGCCATGACACTGAGGGAGTCAGGAAACTGGAGGGGCCTGGTGCGGGGTGGGGAGGAGCATCGAGTGTCGCTGTACGCGGACGACCTGTTGCTGTATGTGGCGGACCCGGTGGGGGGGATGCCGGAGGTGATGAGGATTCTTAGGGAATTCGGGGGTTTCTCGGGGTATAAGTTGAACCTGGGCAAGAGTGAGGTGTTCGTGGTGCATCTGGGGGATCAAGAGGAAGGGATTGGTAGGCTCCCATTGAAGCAGGCAGGGAAGAGCTTCAGGTACCTAGGGGTCCAGGTGGCGGGGAGCTGGGGGGCCCTGCACAAGCTCAACCTCACAAGATTGGTGGAGCAGATGGAGGAGGAGTTTAAGAGATGGGAGATGTTACCGCTGTCACTGGCGGGGTAGGGTGCAGTCCGTCAAGATGACGGTGCTCCCGAGGTTTTTGTTTTCTAGTGCCTCCCCATCCTTATCCCGAAGGCCTTTTTTAGGAGGGTCAACAGGAGTATCACGGGATTTGTGTGGGCGCATGGGACTCCGAGGGTTCGAAGAGTGTTACTGGAACGAGGCAGGGATAGGGGGGGGGGGGGGGGGGCTGGTGTTGCCCAACCTCTGTGGGTACTACTGGGCGGCCAACGCAGCGATGGTGCATAAGTGGATGATGGACGAGGAAGGGGCAGCGTGGAAGAGGATGGAGGCGGCGTCTTGTGTGGGCACAAGCCTGGAGGCACTAGTAACGGCGCCGTTGCCGCTCCCTCCAACGAGGTATACCACGAGCCCGGTGGTGGTGGCTACCCTCAAAATTTGGGGGCAATGGAGACGGCACAGGGGAGAAATGGGGGGCTCGATGGAGGCCCCGATACGGGGGAACCATCGGTTCGTCCCAGGGAGCATTGATGGTGGATTTCTGGGCTGAAACAGGGCAGGGGTTAGGAGGTTGAGGGACCTGTTTGTGGAGGGGAGGTTCGCGATCTTGGTGGAGTTAGAGGGGAAGTTTGGGCTCCCCCGGGGAACATGTTTCGGTACATGCAGGTTAGGGCGTTTGCCAGGCGGTAGATGGAGGGGTTCCCCTTGTTGCCCCCACGTGGGGTACGGGACAGGGTGCTCTCGGGGGTGTGGGTCGGAGGAGGGAGGATTTCGGACATATACCGGGTAATGCAGGAGGTAGACGAGGCCTCGGTGGAGGAACTGAAGGGTAAATGGGTAGAGGAGCTGGGTGAGGAGATTGAGGAGGGGACGTGGGCGGATGCCCTGGAGAGAGTGAATTCCTCCTCTTCCTGTGCGAGGCTTAGCCTCATACAGTTCAAGGTGCTGCATAGGGCCCACATGACTGGGTCGAGGATGAGCAGGTTTTTCGGGGGAGAGGATAGGTGTGCTAGGTGCTCGGGGAGCCCAGCGAACCACGCCCATATGTTTTGGGCGTGCTCAGCGTTGGGGGAGTTTTGGAAGGGGGTAGCAAGGACGGTGTCGAGTGTGGTAGCCTTTTCTGGACTTCCTGGCGGAAAGGTAGGGAAATAGGCCGATAGCAGCAGCAACCCGGGGGTGGGGGGGGGGGGGGGGGGTGGGGGGGAGGTAAGGATTGGGGGGAGGCAGAACTGTGCACATGGGTTTGTGGAGGGTGCTATCTCTCTCTTTTTTGTTTTTTTCCTTTTTCTTTTTCTTTGTTTTTGTTCCTTCCTTTTGTTTGAAGTTGCTCTTGAAGCTGGGGGGGTATTGTTCATGGGGTGTTACCACGGTTGTATGTTAATAGAGTTAAGATGTTTATATTTTGTATTTTGTAAAAATTTCAATAAAAATTATTAAAAAAAAATATATATACCTGAAGCTCCAGGCGGGATTCTCCGACCCCCCCGCCGGGCCGGAGAATCCCCGGAGCGCCGCGTGAATTGCACTACGCCACTCCGAAACCAGGATGCGATTCTCCACAGAGCGGTGTGGCCGCGTAGAGCGGCCGCCGTCCGGCACCACGCCGACCACGCCAGTGCCAATGGCGCCGGTCGGGGGCTGCTCTACGCGGCCACCCTGCTCAACTCTCCGGCCCGGATGGGCCGAGCGGCCGTAGCAAAAATCCCGAGTCCCGCCGCCGACGTACAGACATGCTCTGAGCCGGCGGGATCTCGGCGTTGAAGGGTGCGGGGGGGTGGGGAGGAGGGTTCCGACCCGGGGGGGGGGGATGGCCTGGCCCGTGGTCGGGGCCCATGGATCGGCTGGCCGGTCTCTCGGGCTGGGGGCCTCCTTTCTTCAGTGCCGGCCCTTGTAGCCCTACACCATTTGGCGTTGGGACCGGCGCGGAGAAGAAAGCCACTGTGCATGCGCGGACCCCGCGGCTCCCAGTTGACGCCGAGATCAGCAGCTAGAGTGGCGTGGGCCACTCAAGCGCTGTGCTGGCCCCCTGTGGGTCAGAGAATCGGGCGCTGGAAGTCCTGTTGACACTGGAGTAAAACACTCCCGTTTTTACGCCAGCATCAACACTTAGCCGCGCGATGGGAGAATCCCGCTTCAGATTGGTGAAGGTATTTTCTCCACAATTTTCATCAGATATTTTTCTCTATTTTAGATACTGCTAATGAAGCACTGTTTTGTGATTGACTATTTGAAAATACAATGCATTTAGCAAATTTTCTTATTCCACTTAACTCCCAATAGCGCTGCTAAAAAAGATAGAACCTATCTGCCATCTGCACAGTCAACAATGAAGCACTGGAGATCATCATGCAGAGAAGATGTTGCATGACCTGAGCAAAGAATTAACTTGCCCGAATATGCAGCGGTTCTTCTAATACGACTTAAAAGGCAGTCTTTAATCTTTAGTTTAATATATCATCTGAAAGAAGACAAAAATACAGTGCTCCCTCAAAACTGTACTGAAGAGCCAGCACAGTTTACATACTCAAGTGCCACATACAGCATTCAAGTGCTTGAGGCTATATCTACAAATTAAAGCCAAAGCCAAATAGGAAATGCAGATGTGTGTGTTTTTTTGTAAAACAAGAGCAGTGGTAAATATGTCGAATAGATTACTGGTATCGGTGGTGGCACAGGAAACCTCAAGAGGTTTCAAATAGGAGGCAGAGAGATTCTTGTCAGCAAGTGGAGGTTTGGCGCGATTAGAAATTCACCAAGGGAATACTGTGGCTGGTGGGCTTGAAGGACCAAAGGGTTCTTTTTTTGCCTGAAACCACTGGCAAAGAGAAAAATGAACCACTCCTCCCTCCCCAGTCTCCTGGAGGAAATATTGTGGTTGATGGTGTTAAATGGTTTGAGGGTGGAAGGGTTGTTCCAGTGCTTTTGATGACCTCCCAATGTATGCAATTTTCACTTGTCTGAATTCAGGCACAGGGCAACTGCCCACCCAAAAAAGGTTTACTGTTCTCTTCAGCCCACACAACTCTACGTCTCATCCCCAAATTAAAATATAATTTTAAAAAATCTACATTTCCTATTTTGTTTTGGCTTTCATTTCTAAATGTAGCCTCACGTACGTTCATTACTGGAGTGGCCTGTGAACCCAGGACCTTCTGATTTAAACCTGCACATCTGCACAAGGGAAAGCAGGACAGAGCTTTTCTTTCCTGTAGCACTGTGTTGGTAGCAAGAGAAAGATTAGATCACTAAGTTAGGGGTACTTATTCAAGAAGTTAAAAGAAATAAGTGTTGACTGCAATAGGACACTACTCAGAAATGGTTTGTTTAGCTATATTGGGAGCAGACTGACGGCAGAGATAGCGCTGTGCACTGGATCCAGTGATGTTGAATATAGATTAGGAAGAAGCTAGTTGACTTGGAGTAAGCTTAAGAAGAGGTAAGTTCAGTTTCTCTGATACACAGTGGTTGATTAAGTGGCTCAAAACAGCATCAATGTTGGTCCATAACTCTGTGTATGGTGACTTAGTATTATACAATCTAATTGATTGCTGTTCCAGGTGGTCTGATAATGTATTGACAGTGCGATTGGCCAGCAAACAAGGAAAAAGCAAAAGAAAGACTTGCATTTACATGGGGGGCGGGTGTATTTTTAGCTCGCATTCGGCGTCAGAGAGAAAGGCGACATGGGTGGAAAATCAGGAAAGAAATGGAAAACGTGATTCTCTCTGGAGAGATTATGTTTCCTGATTGTCCCTGCCTTTCACCGGCGATGTCATGAGGTTCACAATCACAAAGGACAAGAACCTCATTTTAATAAGTTTGATTATTTTTATATTATTAGCCTATCCCCCGCCCCCTCCCCCCGTGCCCCATGATTCCACCTAATTGAATATTAAAACCGTGCCGACTTAATGGCATATCGGCGAGGTTTACAACTGTTTAAAAATGAGATTCAGTCGAAGGGATTCCTTATGGGGCGCAAAGGTAAGCAGAGCCCCTGGGGGAAGAGGGACATGCCGGGGCATTGCCCCCTGTCTTGTTATGCTCTTGGAGTAGCATAAGCGGCTTCCTTGATGTGCACTCTGACAAAGGAAGGTTCAGACGTGGAGATAACTTCAACACGTTTATTGAACTATTTACAATTCTCCTACTCGGATTCGCCACTACTGTTAATCCTTCCATAGCTACTCAGACTGACAAACCAGTCTGCTACAATCCACGTGGTGGGTGTGATATTGAATCAGCCCTGTGTCTGAACTCACTGTGTGTTTCCACTGGAAAGAGGAAGATCATGTGTGCTGTGTCCTTTATATATGGCTTGGTTGAATGCCCCCCTGTGGTGGTGTCACCTCTGTGTGTATCGTGAATGCCCATTGGTCGTGTCCTATCTGACCTATTGGTTGAGTCTCTGTGTGTCATGTCTCTGGTGCTCCCTCTAGTGTCTAGCTACTCTACATGTATTTACATTAACCCCTTGTGTATTTACAGTGATGCATATCACCACACCCCCCTGCCACAGATTGGCAGTGCAAGATGACACATGGGCGGGACCTTGTGGGGAGTCCCATCTGGGGTGGTGGTGATGGTGATTTCCAGTTATGTGTGGTGATGGATGGGAGAGAGTGGGCAGTGAGCGGGGAGCTTCCAGGCATGGGGAGAACAGATATTTGGGTGGGGGGAAGAGGCCCCCGATACTTCCACAGTGGTGGAGAGTGGGAGCTAGTTCCACTTCAGTCCTGAATGGGGATGCCTTTGAAAGATGTCAATCTGATCTCGTGAAGCTGGAAGCTGGCTCTTTCAGGCCCTACCCCACCAGAGTGTTGGCATAAACCCCGCTCACTCAATTTGTTTCTTTAAAGAGGCTCACTACCTGGAGAAAAAACTGGTCTATGCAGCTGGAGAGACTATCTGCATAGCTGTGAATTATTTGTGCTGAACCATCAAAAAGTATGAATAAAAATTTATACCGTGCGGTATTGTTGAAAAGCAACAGTATACCGGGACCCGGGTTTTGATTCCCGGCTGGGTCACTGTCTGTCTGGATTCCACGTGTTCTCCACGAGTCTGCGTGGGTTTCCTCCGGGTGCTCTGGTTTCCTCCACTAGTCCCAAAACACGTGATTGTCAGGTGAATTGGACATTCTGAATTCTCCCCTCCGTGTACCTGAACAGGTGACAAGTGTGGTGACTAAAAGATTGTGGTGACTAAGAGATTTTCACAGTAACTTCACTGCAGTGTTAATGTAATCCTACTTGTGAGACAAATAAAGATTATTAGTATAACTGCATGCTCACTTTACATCAGCATACTGCAGCATTGGATAATACAAGTAATCTACCCCAAACAATAAGATGGTAGAAATCTTAAAGTGACTTGACACAAGAAGTCTTTAAGTCAAGCAAGATGCATATTTATATAGCATTAGCCAAAACAGATGGGTATCTGTAATTAACAAAACCTCAAGGCTACAGGGGCGATGTAGCAGTAGCGACCCATCAGAATGAGAACGAGCTGTAGCCGGTACATCAATCCTCTTCTAGGATTCCCGAGGGTCATTACGTCCCACGGGACCCAACGAGATCTCACAAGACGTCTCGATCTCGGTCCAGCCCACAATGGGCGGGATCCAGACTTGCAGAGTTAAAGTGAACTTAACTGCTCATTTAATTATGCCAGATCTAACCAGACACCGGGATCTATTGGCCTCACTGAAGAGACTCCAGCCGGGCGCCGTTTAGCATTGATCCCCACAAACGGGGCCAGGAGAATGGCAAAAGGCAATTAGAGGCTCCCGGGTGGTTGGCCTCTGGGCAGGGTGACACCCTAGCACTGATGGCACCACCCCAGGTACCCTGGCAGTGCACCTGGGCACCCTGGCAGTGCCACCCAGGCACAAGGCTGTCACTGCCAAGGTGTCCAGGTGGCACTACCAACCTGGCAGAGCCAGGTGCCCAGGTGACATTTTGTCAGTGCTGGGGATCAGGCCTGGGGTGCCCGGCCCGTATGAGGTGGTGTGCAGGAAGGCTCGAGGGCCGCCAAGTTGTGGGGGGAGAGGTTGGTGAATTGGCCACGCTAAAATTGTCCCTTAATTGGAAAAACAAATTGGGCACTTCAAATTTATTTTAAAAAACAATGTGACAATGTTAATTTTGATGTTTCAATGTGATTTGGACAAGTTGAGTGAGTGGGCAAATGCATGGCAGATGCAGTATGATCTGGATAAATGTGAGGTAATCCACGTTGGGAGCAAAAACAGTAAAACAGATTATTGTCTGAATGGCTATAGATTGGGACATGGGAATTTTCAACAAGAACTGGGTGTCATTGTACACCAGTCATTGGAAGCATACAGGTGCAGCAGGCAGTGAAGAAGGCACTTTTAATTCTCACCAAAAAAGATTGACTTGCTCTTAATACCGGTAAAATCTTCGCCTCCTTGTCTACTTCACCTTGTACATATGAGTAAACATTGCCCTCACAAATACAATCTTTAACAAGATCTGACATCTTCCTGTCAACCAACTGCTGAACCGGCTGTACACTCAGTTGCACCGCTTCAGCTGCAACCATGGTTTTTTTCCCCGACTTCAATAAACCCCATTGGCTTATCCTGTTTCAAAGAGTACTTCCCAGTACTTTTCTTCAGACACCAACACTGTGACACTGTCATATCATTTCCACTCTCATATGTTTCCTTTTTGACCTGAGGCATAATCTCTTTAATATCTCCACCTTGACCTCCTTTGTCTTGACCACCAGAATATTTCCCAATTCCCCCATCCTTCACAGATTGAAATTGGTGTTGAAATACAAACCTTGATTTATGAACAAATTCAAAACCATCTGCCATTTCCCCTGGCTATCTAGCAGCTTTAAGATGTTGCTCTTCTACATGAGTTCTAACTACTGCAGGAAGTGAATCTTTAATTTCCTCCAAAATAACCATTTCTCTAAGAGCTTCATACGCTAGGTCTATTTTTAATGCTCTCATCCACCTATCAAAATTACTTTGATTCTATCTAATTCTATATAGGCCTGACCTGCTTCTTTCCTTAGATTTCTAAAATTCTCTCTTTATTCTTCTGGCACAAGTTCATATGCACTGAAATGGCCTTTCTCACCTCATCTTAATCCCTAGATGCCTTCTTAGATAATGATTCAAACACTAAAGTAGCTCTATCTACTAACCTTATTTGAACCAACCATACACACATGGAGTTTGGCCACTTCAATTGTTTAGCTATTTTCTCAAAAAAGTTTCCAGATTTTTCTAGTCAAACCTTGGCAGAAATTGAATATATTTAAACATATTCCCACTATGCTTTTGACTAAGAGGGCTACATCTCCCTCAGACTTTCTTCAACTTCTACCTGTAACGCTAACATTTTAAGTTGATGTTCACTCTCTCCTCATCCTTTTCCTCCCTTGCTAAGCTTCCTATTTCCACTTCTAGCTTCCCCATTTCAACTGCCTTTTGAGAAGTTCTATCTTTTTCTCTTTCCTCTGCCATTGCTGCTTTCTTCTTTTCATCTCTCTCATTGTCTTTTTCTTTTGCCTGTAATTAAATTCAAGCTGTCTCAATTCTTTATAATGTTGCAAACTCCACACAGAAAGTCACTGCCTTCTACGTGTGATGTTAAACTAAGGCCCCATCGACTCTCTCAGGTGAAAGCAAAATAACTCGTGATATTATTCAAAGAGATGGGACCCCTCTGATTCTGGTTAATATTTATCCTTCAACCAACATCATTGGTCATTGCGTAATTTCCATTTATAAGTCCTTGCTGTGTGAAATGCAGCAGCCAGATTACCAACAATACCTCAGTGACTACATTTCTGTCTCATGGTTGTGAAAAGTATTGTATAATTCTTTCCTTCTAAAATCCAATTCCCATATTTAAACTGCAAATTTGCTAAACTGAACTCAACAGAGGTAGAAACAAAAAATGTTCAAAAATATCCTTTTAAGCTTTTTTATATCATTTGCAATATTTTACAGCAAGCATTTGACAAAACATTCTAAAATATTGCTTCCTTTGACTAATTTTCACAGTTTTGGAATTTCCCTTGATAAGTTCTGTGCACAATTGCATTCGTGATCTTTTCTCCCATAAATAAAACTAGTAACTCCCTCGATATTTGATCCACTAGACATGAAAATGTGTAAAAAAGTGGAGAACCTCTTTGAAGCTGTCAGGCTTATTGGAATTGTCAAATTAATCTGTCAAGGGGAAATGTGAAGCTATTAAGGAATTTAAATCTCATGCCCTTTAAATATTTGAGAAAAACTGATTGTAGTTTTTAAAATCAGTGCTTACCATTCGACTGTGTTGATCTAAGCCTGAGGCTTAGCATTATAGGATAGTGCTGAGTGACTGATTTAACAGCCAATCATTATCACAGTAGGATGTCTGTCAGGTCACAGTTGATTGAGAACTCTAAGTGTTTATAACCTTTTTGAAGTGGGATTATGAATACAAATATGTGCTGGTATAAGGGAATAAGTACTGGATGGAATGAATTATACTGAATGGATGATTATCAATTTAACTTTGTATAAAATAGTTAAATCATCAATGGACAGTTAAGACTATATTTCATTTCACCTGGGTTCAGAGGTCTGCCAATGCTAGAAATAGGCTGCAAAGGAAAATGGTAGTGGGTTTGGTATAGGTTAGCATAAGTTGGCACAGTGGCTATGAAGGGCCATGGGATGGGTGGAGGGGCATAAGTTGGCATGAAAGGTATGAGGGACCAAGGGGGAGGGGCTGGTGGGACACAGATTGGCATGGGGAATGTGTGACTATGGTGAGGGGTTAAGGGCTGGAGAGCTGTCATTTGTTTAATTCATTTTTCCTCCATCTTCACAAACACTGGAATGCCAAGGCTGGCCTATCGCCCAGCCTATCCGGGCAGCTTCCAAACTCTTTCTGACTCATCCACTACAATGCCCATTTTCACTATCCCCCAGCAAATAAGACCATGCGGGCACATTTTCCCAGGTTTTGCGGAACCAGGAATTGCCCCAACTCTGCTCTCCTGACCTAGGAGCAAAAATGTAGGCCAAAATAACATCCACCACTGTCACCATCCCCACCCACCCCGCGCCACTCCGCCCTCAGGATGGTTGAAAGAGGGGGTGTGGGGTGGGGGGATTAGATTTTAGAAATTGGATCCCAACCAGCTGTCAACATCTTTTGGGGGACCAGCAACTAACCTGCTCTCAAGATGTAGGTCAATAATTTAAATATGCTTCTGAAGAGGAATTCCTCAAAAGTACCACAATTCTAAATTTAAGTGCCGTTGACCAGGTTTCCCCAGCTTCTGGAAGCCTGACAGCTGGAAAGAGGCAAGAATAGCTATGTCTAAGTACCATTGCATCACTGCTTGTGGGCTGAGAAGGAGTGCTTACCCACTGGCCCACCAAGGTAACTTCTTTCCTTCCCCACAATTCAGAGCCCCTATGATCAGCCAATGAGCCCCTCCAATTTCCTTCACCCCAACACAAGATCTCCCCCCCCTACCCCATCAGCCTTTTTGATCTCCTCCAAATCTCTCCCCACCCTCGTCTCCAATCCCTGGCTATGGCCTGGCGTTGCAGACTGTATCTCTTAATCTGGCTGGTTCCAGCTGGGAATCAGATTTTTATACATAAGGTATTGTCATAGTCTTTGGGTTATCCACATTTCTGGGTTTCCAGCCTGCAATCAGGTCACACATTTCAGATTGAAGATCGCTATCAGAAAAGGAAGATATTCAAGGTGAACAGATTTTAAGCCAGCGAAAATGAGGGCAAGGAAAGAACCAAAGAAAAATGTTTATGACTGGATGGAGTGCAGGGATAATTAAATGATAAGAGGAATGACAATGCAAAGCAAAAAGAGGTGAGAATAGGAAACGCAAGAAACAAAAGTGGCAGAACTAACACTCATTCAATGCTGATGTAAACCTGATTCACAAAACTGGGTTTCATATAGTAAATCTGACAAAGAAAAATTCCACCCAGCCAACAGCACGAGGAACAGCAGTGAGTCAAGTGCACGTACGCAGCTATTTGTGCCAAGAATTACAATTATTTGGTTCATGCAAGGAAGGATGTAAAGATAATTTACCTTTAATCAAGTGGTTTGGAGTGGAAGAAGTAACTGAATCTAATATTTAAAACTTATTTCTTGATGGAAAGAGCATAACTTCCACTTGGTAAGGAAATGCAAAAGACTATGTAAAAAAGCTCTCTGTCATCCAACTCAAATGATTGGGATAGGGCTTTGGCTTAAGTATCACCCATCTGCACTGGGTACACATTTTATTTTAATATTCTCCAGACTTTTGGTTAACCTAGCTCACACACATTTAGCTTCAAAACAGGACAGTTGTATTAGATATAACTTTAAATTCGATACTGAAGACTGGGGTCATTTTTACAGAATGTAATAAAAAGGGCCAAATACCTGAATCTCCAGCATTCATTTTTTAACTACTGAAATGATAAGAGTTTTATTGATATTGAACAATTTTACAGAAAAATGCTATATTTTGCAACATTCTCAACTGGAAGAAAATCATGCCTGCAAAATAGTAGCAGTGGTATATCGACGATTTTTCTCTGAATCTATAGGAACGAATATACATCATTGACACGGTTCCTACCTTTTTCAGCTTTGAAATTCCACTGTGTGCTCTAATTGATGCCAAGAGTGCAGAATGTTCATTTTCTGTTGCAGTCAATGAAGTTTTTTTCAGGTTATCATTTCTCACTGTATCAGAAATCTGGCAAAAATACGGCACAGAAACAGTACATTCATCAGAGGCGACATATTGCAATAGCTGGATTTATCATTAAAAACATCTCTGTATCAGACCTATACAACCAAATGGAAATTTATACCTTTTTAAGCCGTTCTTTATTCTGCCCTGATTGGATAGCGTCCATCAGAGAACTGTGCAAACACTCATCTTTCTGTATTGGTTTCTGAATGATGGGCTTGAATTTTTTAACAGGCCCAAACATGTTGGTATTTGGTTTGACATTGAAGCAATTTGTGTGAAAGGAAGGTGAAGGTTCTGACTGTATTGCAAATGCTGTTTCAGTATCTGAAGAGACTGTAGCAGACATTGTTGGCAAATTTGAGGCAGGCAAATTATGTGAGATGCAGTCACTCTGTTCCATAGTAACAGCATGATTTTGAACAGAATCTGAAAATGAAGTTAAAGAAGGAGTGGATGTAAAGGTCTTCAATGTCTTAATCGATTGAGCACTTGACGCACTAGAATTCACATCTTTCACAAAAGGTGAAGACAATGTACTTCGTGGAATCTGCCTATTTGCAGTACAACATTGCTTGTTCGGGGAAAGTTGTGATTGGGAAGTAATCTTGTTATAGGAGCTTGTTTGATTTGACACTTCTTTAATTAACCAATTCTGATTTGAAACAGGTTTAGCTGCTTCATGTTCAATCATTTTTCCAACACTTTCTGTGCTGCAGTTGGAGGGAGGTGTAAACTCTGCATTCAGTTGGCTTCCTATGCGATTTTTTTGTGAGGGCTTAAGAGAAGACTTCTCTTCAGCAGATCTGAATTTATGTTTATCTTCAAACTTACTCACAAATCCTGTGTTACTCTGAGCATTAGATTTATTCCCAGCTCCAGTTTTTATTGACTGTATACCCGTGTAACGGCAAATTGCTAAGGCAACATATTGGCTTGATGTTCTTCTGCAGGGTTTGATAAAATTACTCTCTATTTTGGGATCGGTATTTTCTGGTATGCTTGCAAATTTTACATTCAATGGCATAACTGATGCAAATGGCTTCTCTTCAGTGGATTGTGAGTCGATTTTAAGTGACTTATTACTTATAGCTGTAGTCTCTGCAATAACTGCTTCAAATTTGGGGGATATATTGGTCATCAACTTTGCTGGCTCTTGCAGCTGTAATCTACCAGCTGTACAACCAATTGTATTTATTGCGATATTTGTAGTTGAGTTGGCACACTGCAGATTATCCTTATCCATATTTTTCACATTCCAGAATGTCTTTGCTTTTCCCAAAAGTGATTCTTTGTCACTGGCTGTGCTGTTTGCTGAAGTCTCTTTGTTTTTCCTTTCACCGATCTCTGTGTGTATTAAATTGCCCAGGTCATCAATCTTGATAGCGCCTGTGGTTAATGACAATCCTTCTCTTCCCTTCGGCTTTACAACTGGTTTTGGTGGAACAACTGTGAATGTTCTCATGCCTACTTTTGGAAGATATTCATTGGTAATTTTATTGTCAGTGTTTCGCCACCTGCCTGATGAAAGTTTGAGTTTTGGAGTAGAGTTTGCTGTTGAACAATTCTCAGCTTGCATCACATGTTCTGCTTGAACGTTCTTAACTATTTCCACACTGTGTCCAGCTTCTAGTGTTATTGGGTCAACCTCCACAGGTTCAATGTTGTGCAATTCCTTCCTACCATTCCCTTTAACCTGCACATCATACTTCAGTTCAATTGCAGGCAAAATCATTTCAAATTTGTTCTCTCCTGACTTTATCTTCTCTTGAGCATTACTAACCCCTCCTTGTAAACCTTCTATTGATTTTTTAATGTCTGTACAGCTGACAATACTTGCAGGATAGAATGTGTCAAACGCAACATCAGATGGTGACTGCTCATTAATACTGGTTACAAAGGTTCTAGTCATTGTTTTGGAGTTTGTTTGCCAACTCCTATCAGGATCATGAACTTCTTTTACTGCTGTAGGCTTGGGTACTTTTTCCAGTAATATGTTCTCTTCAACTTCCTCATAGCAAGTCGATGATACTTCATCAATGATTGTCACTGGAACAGCTTCCTGTTCATCAATGGTTCTGTCAGACATTGTGGAATATTTTTTGAAGTCCAATTCTTGCCCAGCTGCCAAAAAAATAACCAAAAGCTGCTTACAAGTCTTAGAGAAGTTCCTAGTTACAAACAGCAAAGTACAAACAAAAGGTTAGAAAGGTTGCTTAAGATCAGCCCTGACCCTCCCCAATTTCAGGATAATATACTATGGTGCATTCTCATCATGCAAGTAGTTTCAAAACTCTCTTATTTATAAAATGCTTCAAAAATTCTTATATTTTATTGAGAGAGATGATTTGGTATAAATCCAGTTATTCCAGGATATTATACTCATGGGAGAGCATTTAGAATTAGGTAAAAAGTGCACTAAAATTCATACTCAACTTGTGGCTTGCTTTTGTCAGAGCCTTCATGTTTTCAGCAAAATGTAAAATCTAATTACATAAGTGAAACCAAACCTGCATTTATCAAAATGCAGAATACTGCGGAGGACAGAAATCTAAAGCGCAAACAAAAGATCCTGGAAATATTCAACAGATCAGGCAGCAGCTGTGGAAAGAGAAACAGAGGGTGCGATTTACCAGTCTTGTCGCTCCCAACTTGGTGATGAGGCTGCTGAATCTCCAAGAGGCCTCTTGCGAGGTCACGCGAGATTCAAACAAACCTTGTGAGACGTTGCGATCTGGATCTCGCCCTCACTGGGCGAGATCAAGATATACATAAATAAACAAGCCATTAGGCTCATTTAAATGTGTGTACGCCATATTCTTCCAGGACTCAGGAACTAACGGCCTCCCCAGTGAGGCCTGGACCAGGCGCCATTTAGTACTGGTCCACACAAACAAGGACCAGGCTTAACAGCACTGGGGGATCCCCCAGGCCACTGGAGGCCCCTGGGTGGTCAGAGATAGGGCAGTGTGGCATCCTGACGCTCCCTCTGGTACCCAGGGACTGCAAACCGGCATGGTAGGAGTGTTGGGCCACAGCATGATTGGGCATGCATAGAGAGAGGTGTTCAGTTCGGGAGCGGGAGGGGCTGAGGTGTCCAAGGGTGTCGGATTGGGGGATGTCAGGGCTGGTCAGATCGGGGGAGGGAGGTTGGATGCTGGGGGGAGGAAGGGAGGAGAGGGGGATTCCTGTTCAGATGTGGGGGTTCCGCTGAGGTATTTACAATAGTTACCCAGAATTTTGAGGAGGTTTCAATTCTTCTAACTTATCCTGAATAACGACTGGTTCAACCTTGTTGGAATTATCAGAAGTTTGCAATTTGAATCTAATTATCCGATGGTTCTCAGTGCACTGAAATTCTCCATAGGAAGTTTGCACTTTGCAATTGCTGGGCACTCCCTTAACCTGTGAAGTTACAAGTGGGATACCCCAGCGCATCCTTGGGGTATGCACCCAATTTGATGCTGGGGAGCTCGGAAGTACGGCCCAATATTTGATCTGATGACAGGTCATTGATCTCACCGTTTATCATTCCACAGGTGCAACCTGATCTGTTCAGCATTTCCATTATTTTCTGTTTTTATTTTGAGCATACCTATCCCCAACCCATTGCCTCACATTGCTGTGCTTCTCCCACTTCCTTCATCACTGACATCATCTGTGTCACTACATCAGTGCATTGGAAACAAACTCAAGGGATGTTCCAGTGATTTAGAATGCTGATACTATGTTCCACACTGTTGCTGCGATCAAAATAGAACCTCTGATCTTGAAGATGCAAATAAATAAAAACTACAAAGTGGCTGCATGTACTCTACAGCATCAATTATGTGATGTAACGCACTAATGCAACCATATTATACTAATTATGAGGACATGTAGTTTCAATACATATTGCAACAGACAGGAATACCTGTAGAAAAATAAACTCTTACTTATAAGCCCAGCAAAGCTCAAATTCTTACCCGCCAGTTCTGTATCTAACTCTGCCAAGGTTAGATGTATCTGGGCTTCACTGGAGAGCTCAACTTCCCCCTTCCAGTTAGATCCAGTGCTTGTGCCAGTTTCAAATGGAAGTTACACAGGTAAGGATTGGAAACACAAATGCAACTTCTTTAAGTATATAATTGCTTCAGCAGAATAACAAAAGAATGTTTTCCTTTCAGACAACAGCTGTTCTTTGTTCTGCCATTCACACATCCTCTTGATATATCTTCTGCCTCTTTACTTGTCTCATTCCAATCCCTTTTGACCTTGAATCCATCAACACTTTTGACATTTTAAATCTAATTTTCCACCCAATTGCAGATGTTCACTTTTGTTCTTTTTCCTGTCTCTTCCCCCTACCCACTTTCACTTTGTTTCATGCCTTTAACTTGTCAAAGTTCTAATGAAAGGTATTAAACCTGAAACATTAACTCTCTTTTGGTTCTCCATTGATGCTGCCTCACCTGCTGAGTACTTCCAAGGTTTTATTTAAGAAATAATGTTTATTCAAATACAGTGTTCTAATTCAAATCTATGAAAATCTTTGTTATGTGCATGGTTTTGTCTTGCCCAGTTCTTTCATTGCTCTCAGTTATCAAAGTCTGATTGTGAAAATGTTATGCCTGAAATAATGGCGTATAACTTCCTCAGAGGGCCAATTGTCGGTGGATTGTCACTCCGGAGTGACTTGCCCTTGCTTGAAGTGCAAGGCCCATCTTTCCTGACCTTCCACTCTCAGGTCGAGTGAGACAGGAACAGGAAGCGCACCCCTGACTACATTGGGTAGAGTAAATGAAGGGAGAGAGGAAAGACATGCCCTCAGAATTGGAGCCATGATGTGGAGATGCCGGCGTTGGACTGGGGTGAGCATAGTAAGAAGTCTTACAACACCAGGTTAAAGTCCAACAGGTTTGTTTCAAACACAAGCTTTCGGAGCGCAGCTCCTTCCTCAGGTGAATGGAGAGGTACCTGGTGTTGTAAGACTTCTTACTGTGCTCAGAATTGGACCGAGAGAGGATTCATGGGGTGGAGTCCAAATGGGTGGGACCTGGGGCAGTGTCGGAACAGGGGAGATCTAGGGCAGGAAGCAGAGTCAGAAGGCGGGTGGGCATAATTGCAACAGGGGAAGATGTCGGAGTCATACCGGGAGGGAGGGTGCATGTACAGTGTCAGATCTGGGCACGGTTGTTGGTTTGGGAGCGGGGGTGGTATGTTCCGTGCAGGGCTCGATCTGGGTGTTTAACGTAGTTAGTGCTTTTTTTTCCTTCTGACTGTTTCAGATTAGTGCTTTTTTTTTCCTTCTAACTCTTTCAGATTAACTATCGGGCTAAAACTGGCTGAACTATCTGAAGTTAGCGATTGAAATCGCTTATTAGATGATTCCCAGTCCAGTGCGATTGTTAGTTATTCTGGGAAATTGCCAGGTGACTCCTTATGTAGGAACTTCTTAGATGGATCCTGCAGCACATCTTGGGGTACCCCGCAAATCTGATGCTGGGGAACCAGGAAGATATGGGCCAATATCTTATAAACAACATGAACCAACGCTGTATTTATAATCTGTACATTTTATGCATGAAATCTACCTGCTGTATACTAAATACTCAGATAGTCACTATAGCAATAGTGTCTTTTTATATGGATAAATAGTTTAAAAAAATATTGAAGTATGTATATGAAAATTTAAAATAACTTATTTTAAATAGTAAGAGTGACATAATTTATTAACACTAAATTTCAGAGATTTTTAATTGTGGTAATATCTACTACTAAATTGCCCCTCGCGTTTTAAGTGAACACCTGTTTTAGAGTTGCAACACTGGCAGCATAGTGATTATTTGTTGTTCCAATTGCGCCAGGCACATAGTTGTCTCCAAACAAAACATTTTTCAAAATGTTGGATTTGCTTACATTCTTTTATGTAAGACACTGATTGCAATTCGTAAGTCATTAATAAATATTTCAAATAATTGAGGACCTTCACTGACATGATCTGTGTCAAAAATATGTGGAAGTTTGTGATGATGAATGAATTAAATACGGAAACATATTTTCTAGGATTTCTTAGTTTGCAGATATTTTAAAAAGCTTGCATAATCCAACACCTTCCATGATTACCAGATGTCCCAAAGCACTCAACAGTACTTTTGAAGTGTTGTCGCTGTGATAGGAAATATGACAGCCAATTTGCACACAGCAAGTTCCCATAACCAGCACACAATTTGCACACAGCAAGTTCCCAGTGAGGGCCAGATTATCTGCTTTTACAAAGTTTATTGAAGGTTAAGTATTGGCCAGGATATCAAGGGTAACTCTCCGCTCTTCAAAACAATGTGTAGAATGTTTTCCATCCACCTGAGAGAGCCAGTCTTAATATATCTTAATAACAGCTCCTCTAAGAGTGCAGTACTTCACTGGAGTGTCAGCATTGATTTTTGTGGTCAAGTCCAGGAGTGAATCTTGCACCGACAACCTTGTGACTCAAAAAAGAGAGTGCTATTAACCGAGCCACAATACATACTGTAGCTAGATAGATTTCAGGAGATGCATTTATTTTTAAATAAAAGGAAAGGCTGTTGTTTTGATTGAAGTGGATTTACTGTCACAAAATAATGTTTTAAAAGCCAAATTTTGAATGTTTAGTTTGTAATTAGTTAGAATTTGCTGTGATATTTTTGATATGGTGGATTAGTGTTTCAAAATTGGGACGGTTGCTTTGAAAAGCTCTCTTATCTTCTATAGACAGACGTGCATTGATTACTCACCAACAAAAATATTAAAATGCTGTTCGAAGTTGGTGCATTTAACTATCACACACCCAAAATATAGATACATTACATCTGACTATTCAAGTGCTGTACAAATGGTTCCCTTGTTACTCAACAGTTGCTTAAAATGCTGCATGATATTAATATTATACTAATGATAGGTGTAATAAAATGCAATTGGTGAAATATTTGTGATCCTGCGAATAGCACTACTGAGAGCTGACCTGAAGGTCACAAAGAAACCCAATTAATACACAATTTTACTGTTTAGAATACATGTATGAAAAGTAGGCGGCACCTTTCTTCTTCGCTGGTCGTCTTCTGCTAATCTGGATTTAATGGAATACTGAACATAGTTATGAGGAAAAATTATTATTTTAGCTCTGAAGGGTGAATTTAGGCTGACCTATTTTAGGTTACAATGTGTATAAAAGGTGTAGACATTGTCATTAAAGTTCATACCTGTTTTTGTAGTTCCCAGAAGAATTTGATTCCTCTTCAGAAGACTGATCACTACTCCATGTTGAATAATCTTCGGTGCCACTTACCTTACATGAGGCATGTGGGATCTCTTTAGTAGCAGTTTTGTTTCTCAAATTGAGGCAGCCAGTGAGGGTGACTGTGGAGTATCCATCAGATTGGGAATTTTCAGTCTCAGAGTCATCAGCATTCAACAGTTCATCCTCTGCTATTGGAGGGTATTCTGAGAAACTTCGGTGAAAATTGTCACTGCTTTTTACTGATGCAGTCTCTTCCCTATTTCCAGGTTCTATTTCCATTATATCACCACCAACTCCACTACCTTGTTCTGATCCCAGCCCCGCTGATATAGAATCCAGGAAGAAGATAAAAAAAAGAAGTAATGCAATTTTAAATAATTAAGTTAGTAAGTGCATTGAATGACAATATTTACTCATCACCTTTTCAACTCTGAACTTAAACTTTGGGCTGGATTTTTCCACCTCTCTGCCCCAAGAATGCCACGGGCGAGATATGGACAATGGAGAAGTCCATTGACTTTGGGCGGGATTCTCCGGTCGACGGGCGGACGGAGAATCCCGTCCTTTGTAAGCACAGGTGGAAAACTCATTCTACACAATTCTGTTTTACTGACTAAACAATGACAATATAATTATAGCATTTTCCCAATAAATTACTGATCTTTAGGCATTAAGCAAATTATTTCGAGAACATATTATTAAATTTACTGTATTTATGAAATATAGTCAAGATAAACTTGAAAATTCAAGTATTTTATATATAGGTAGGAAGATAAAAATCTTAAAAGCTATTCAGATTTGGCAGCAGTTTTCTCCTTTGAAGGACAGAAAGTTTTCCTCAAATTAAACCTTTGGAATCGATAACCAACAGTGAAGGGATACAATGAGCAAAATAATTAATCACATTTTCTGAACTGCAGAAAGTTGATTGGTTTTGCCAGAAGGCAGTTTTAAGCTTCAAAAATGAGTGACGTGAGCTAATTTACTAAAATAACTAACACTGTGTCCCTACATTATGAACGCATGTTTTGGTAAAACTTGTTTTTATTGATTAACAATAGTACTCAAAGTAACTACACATCAAATGCTAACAATCTTGAATTGGACAACAGGCTGCGATTATAAAAGAGAATAGAGTCATTAAAATTGATTAAAACCTTGTGCAGAAAGTGTGGGAACAAAGAATGAATGATACTTGTACAAACAGTTTAATATGAAATTAGTTTGCTTTTTTGGGTTGTGCCCTGTATGCTGTAAGAATTCACGAACATACATTCATCAACCAAGTGCAGCTGCCAACTCAACAAAGCAGACCAATAAAATGAATACCATAAGACCATAAGATATAGGAGCAGAATTAGGCCACTGAGCCGAGTCTGCTCCGCCATTCAATCATGGGTGATATTTTTCTCATCCTCATTCTCCTGCCTTCTCCTCATAACCCTGATCCCCTTATTAATCAAGAACCTATCTATCTCTGTCTTAAAGGCACTCAGAGATTTGGCCTCCACAACCTTCTGTGACAAAGAGTTCAACAGATTCACCACCCTCTGGTGAAGAAATTCCTTCTCATCTCTGTTTTAAAGGATCGTCCATTTAGTCTGAGATTGTGTCCTCTGCTTCTAGTTTTTCCAACAAGTGGAAACATCCTCTCCACGTCCACTCTATCCTGGCGTCTCGGTAACCTATAAGTTTCAATAAGATCCCCCTCATCCTTCTAAACACCAAAGCGTACAGATCCAGAGTCCTCAACTGTTCCTCATACGACAAGCTCTTCATTCCAGGGATCATTTTTTTAACCTCCTCTGGACCCTTTCCAAGGCCAGCACATCCTTCCTAAGGTATGGGGCCCAAAACTGCTCACTATACTCCAAATGGTGCCTAACCAGAGCCTTATATAGCCTCAGAAGTATATCCCTGGTCTTGTATTCTAGCCCTCTGAACATGAATGCGAACATTGCATTTGCCTTCCAAACTGCCGACTGAACCTGCACGTTAACCATAAGAGAATCATGAACAAGGACTCCCAAGTCCCTTTGTGCTTCTGATTTTCAAAGCATCTCCCCATTCAAAAATTGTCTATGCCTCCATTCCTCCTTCCAAAGGACATAACCTCATACTTTTCCACGTTGTATTCCATCTGCCACTTCTTTGCACACTCTCCTAGCCTGTCCAAGTCCTTCTGCAGCTGCCTGTTTCCTCAATACTACCTGTCCCTCTGCAGATCTTTGTACCACCTGCAAACTTAGCAACAGTGCCTTCAGTTCCTTCTTCAGATTATTAATGCATATTGTGAAAAGTTATGGTCCCAGCACCGACCCCTGAGGCACACCACTAGTCACCGGCTGCCATCCTGAAAAAGACCCATTTATCCCCACTCTCTGACTTCTGCCAGTCAGCCAATTCTCTATCCATGCCAGGATCTTACCCTTAACACTCTTAACTTATTTAACAGTCTCCTATGAGGCACCTTGTCAAAGGCCTTCTGAAAATCTAAAAAATATCGTCCATTGGTTCTCCTTTATCTAACTTCCTTGTTTCTCTCGGCAGCATGGTAGCACAAGTCGATAACACTGTAGCTTCACAGCGTCAGGGTCCCAGGTTCGATGCCCTGCTGGGTCACTGCCTGTGCGGAGTCTGCACGTCCTCTCCACGTCTGCACGGGTTTCCTCTGGGTGCTCCGGTTTCCTCCCACAGTCCAAAGACGTGCAGGTTAGGTGGATTGGCCATGATAAATTGCACTTAGTGACCAAAAAGGTTGGGAGGGTTATTGGGTTACGGTGATAGGGTGGAAGTGGGGGCTTAAGTGGGTTGGCGTAGACTCGATGGGCCGAATGGCCTCCTTCTGCACTGTATGTTCTTTGTTTTTGTTTGTTCTTACTTCCTCAAAGAACTCTAACCGATTTGTCAGACAAGACTTCCCCTTGACAAAGCCATGCTGACTCAGTCCTATTTTATCACGCACTTCCAAGTACTCGACGATCTCATCTTTAATAATGGACTGTAAAATCTTACCAATGACCGAAGTGAGGCCATCCGGCCCACAATTTCTTGCCTTCTGCCTCCCACCCTTCCTAAACAGCAGTATTAGATCAGCCACTTTCCAGTCCCCTGGGACCCTTCCTGCCTCCAGTACTCCATTCTGACTATTTCTGGAAACACCGACTTCCCTACTGCAAAGAAGTCGATGTGGGTGTGGACCTTGTGTATGATGCGCGATCAATAAGCACAGAAACGAAGGAGTAGTCCGAATCGAAGGCTTTAATCTACAAGAAGTGTGCCCAGCAGATTGAGTACAGAAAGAACGATGGCTGCTGGGAAACACGGGTTCTTATACTCCGCCTCATGGGCGGAGCTACCTTCATCTCGACCAATGGGCAGCAAGCCTTCTCCACCAATAGCAGCTCACACTCCCAGGTACCATAGTACCTCTAGTCATACTAACACAGTGTACTGGTGAAAAGAACGAGAATTCCTTCTCACCTGGGTGCATGAACCTTCATGGGTCCACTGCCCATCTGCTCCATAAACGTTCCCAGTTCCCTAGCCAAGCATGCCGTTTCCCCAGTTCTGGGGTTTGATCTGTGCGTCAGGGGGTTCTGTACTATGATATCATTAATTAATTCTGTCTTATTACACATAGCCTAAAATAGCCTGTATTATTCGAAGACATTAACCTCGGGCAACCTTTATCAATTTGATTAGTTCAATCACTATGAGGTTTATAAATCCATACGATAATCCCAGTACTTTTCTTACAACTTATTGATTGTGCTTTTTCCTGCAGTGTAGCTGCAGTACGGTGCTTATAAACCATTTCTACTAGTGATTTCTTTATTTTGCTATTTCTCATACCTACTTAAATTGATTCTGCATCTTAATCTTCCGAGATATCATTTCTGACTACTGTACTGATCTCATTCTTTATAAGCAGAGCCATCTCACTTCCTTTTCCTATCTTCCTATACTTTAGGAATTTCTTGGTCACCTTGCAACCACGGTCTATGTGAAGGCTACCATGACTGGAGGACTATTGGGCTCTGATTGGCTGGTAGCTTTGTAGGTAGGAAATTCCCACTATATGCCCCAGGAATCCTAACGGCAGCCAACAGATTTCCCGAATGGGAGTACATCCCATCAGACATTCTGGAAATGGCTGTAGTGTGGTTGCCAATAGCCCACTCACCGATCAATGATTTCCGCCTTAAGTAAGCAGTTGCAGTGCTTTTACACGTTACTTGTTAAAATGGATAACATTATCAAACTGGTGCAGCTTCAAAATGCTGACTTCCAGATCAACATAGAGAAATGGAGTTTCAGACTATCAGAGTGGATGGTGAAACTAGAAATTGCTGTACTACATTCAAACTAGTATGGCAGTGGGTTGGGTACCGGAGCAATAGGTCAGAAGGTGAAAAAATTGAGGGAGAACTAGGGAATAGGGCCAGTATTGCTCTGAGGAAGAGCAGACAGGGAGATGTTGCTGAAAACAGCAGGACTAGTGGCCTGAAGTACATATGTTTTAATGCAAGAAGTATAACAGATAAAGCAGATGAACTTAGAGCTTGGATTAGTACTTGGAACTATGATGTTGCCATTACAGAGACCTGGTTGAGGGAAACACAGGATTAGCAGCTAAACATTCTAGGATTTAGATGTTTCAGGCGGGATCAAGGGGGATGTAAAAGGGGTGGAGGTGTTGTACTACTGGTTAGG
Organism: Scyliorhinus canicula; assembly: GCF_902713615.1. NCBI lineage: Eukaryota > Metazoa > Chordata > Chondrichthyes > Carcharhiniformes > Scyliorhinidae > Scyliorhinus > Scyliorhinus canicula. The sequence continues at coordinate 136,722,499 of NC_052150.1, forward strand.
GAGAATATCACAGCATACTGCGGGAGGATACCTCAGAGGGCAGCGAGGATATATGGGTAGAGATCAGGAACAAGAAGGGTGCAGTCACAATGTTGGGGTTTACTACAGGCTTCCCAATAGCCAGCGGGAGATAGAGGAGCAGATAGGTAGACAGATTTTGGATAGGAGTAAAAGCAACAGGGTTGTTGTGATGGGAGACTTTAACTTTCCCAAAATTGACCGGGACTCACTTAGTGCTAGATGCTTGGACAGGGCAGAGTTTGTAAGGAGCATCCAGGAGGGCTTCTTAAAACAATATGTAGATGAAAATCGCTTATTGTCACGAGTAGGCTTCAATGAAGTTACTGTGAAAAGCCCCTAGTCGCCACATTCCGGCGCCTGTTCGGGGAGGCTGGTATGGGAATTGAACCGTGCTGCTGGACTGCCTTGGTCTGCTTTAAAAGCCAGCGACTTAGCCCAGTGTGTGCGAAACCAGCCCTTCGTCCAACTGGTGAAGGGGCTGTACTGGACCTGGTATTGGGGAATGAGCCCGACCAGATGGTAGAGGTTTCAGTAGGGGAGCATTTTGGGAACAGTGACCACAATTCAGTAAGTTTTAAAGTGCTGGTGGACAAGGATAAGAGTGGTCCTAGGGTGAATGTGCTAAATTGGGAGAAGGCTAAGTATAACAATATTAGGCGAGAACTGAAGAACCTAGATTGGGGGCGGATGTTTGAGGGTAAATCAAGATATGTCATGTGGGAGGCTTTCAAATGTCAGTTGAAAGGAATTCAGGACAGGCATGTTCCTATGAGGAAGAAGGATAAATATGGCAAATTTCGGGAACCTTGGAAAATGAGAGATATTGTAGGCCTCGTCAAAAAGAAAAAGGAGGCATTTGTCAGGGCTAGAAGGCTGGGAACAGAAAAGCCTGTGTGGAATATAAGAAAAGTAGGAAGGACCTTAAGCAAGGAGTCAGGAGGGCTAACAGCGGTCACGAAAAGTAATTGGCAAATCGGGTTAAGGAAAATCCCAAGGCGTTTTACACGTACATAAAAAGCAAGAGGGTAGCCAAGGAAAGGGTTGGCCCACTGAAGGAACAGGCAAGGGAATCTATGTGTGGAGCCAGAGGAAATGGGCGAGATACGAAATGAATACTGTGCATCAGTATTCACCGAAGAGAAGGAATTGGTGGATGTTGAGTCTGGAGAAGGGTGTGTAGGTAGCCTGGGTCACATTGCGATCCAAAAAGACGAGGTGTTGGGCGTCTTGAAAAATATTAAGGTTGGTAAGTCCCCAGGGCCTGATGGGATCTACCCAGAATACTGAAGAACTGAAGGAGGCAAGAGAAGAAATTGCTGAGGCCTTGACAGAAATCTTTGGATCCTCACTGTCTTCAGGTGATGTCACGGAGGACTGGAGAACAGCCAATGCTGTGCCTTTGTTTGAGAAGGGTAGCAAGGATAATCCAGGGAACTGCAGGCTGGTGAGCCTTCCGTCAGTGGTAGGGAAATTACTGGAGAGAATTCTTCGAGACAGGATCTACTCCCATTTGGAAGCAAGTGGACATATTAGTGAGAGGCAGCATGATTTTGTGAAGGGGAGGTCGTGTCTCACTAACTTGATAGAGTTTTTCGAGGAGGTCACAAAGGTGATTGATGCTGGTAGGGCAGTGGATGTTGTCTATATGGACTTCAGTAAGGCCTTTGACAAGGTCCCTCATGGCAGACTGGTCTAAAAGGTGAAGTCACATGGAATCAGAGGTAAGCTGGCAAGATGGATACAGAACTGGCTAGGTCATAGAAGGCAGACAGTAGCAATGGAAGGGTGCTTTTCTGATTGGATGGCTGTGATTAGTGGTGTTCTGCAGGGATCAGTGCTGGGACCTTTGCTGTTTGTAGTATATATCTATGATTTGGAGGAAAATGTAACTGGTCTGATTAGTAAGTTTGCGGATGACACAGAGGTTGGTGGAATTGCAGATAGCGATGAGGACTGTCGGAGGATACAGCAGGATTTAGATTGTTTCGAGACTTGGGCGGAGAGATGGCAGATGGAGTTTAATCCAGACAAATGTGAGATAATGCAGTTTGGAAGGTCTAATGCAGGTAGGGAATATACATTGAATGGTAGAACCCTCAAGAGTATTGGCAGTCAGAGAGATCGAGGTGTACAGGTCCACAGTTCATTGAAAGGGGCAACACAGGTGGAGAAGGCAGTCAAGAAGGCGTACGACATGCTTGCCTTCATTGGCCGGGGCATTGAGTATAAAAATTGGCAAGTCATGTTGCAGCTGTACAGAACCTTAGTTGAGCCACACTTGGAGTATAGTGTTCAATTCTGCTCGCTAGACTACCAGAAGGATGTGGAGGCTTTAGATAGGGTACAGAAGAGATTTACCAGGATGTTGCCTGGTATGGAGGGCATTAGCTATGAGGAGAGTTTGAAGAAACTTGTTTTGTTTTCACTGGAACGACAGAGGTTGAGGGGCGACCTGATAGAGGCCTACAAAATTATAAGGGGCATAGACAGAGTGGATAGTCAGAGACTTTTTCCCAGGGTAGAGGGGTCAATTACTAGGGGGCATAGGTTTAAGGTGCGAGGGGCAAGGTTTAGAGGAGATGTACCAGGCAAGTTTTTTTTACACAGAGTGTCGTGGGTGCCTGGAACTCGCTGCCGGAGGAGGTGGTGGAAGCAGGGATGATAGTGCCGTTTAAGGGGTGCCTTGACAAATACACGAATAGGGTGGGAAAGAGGGATATGTACCCCGGAAGTGCAGAAGAACTTCGTTTGATGGGCAGCATGGTCGGCACAGCCTTGGAGGGCCGAAGGGCCTGTTCCTGTGCTGTACTTTTCTTAGTTCTTGTTCTTTGTACATGGAAAATGTCTGCAAATGCAACTTTATCTGTCCAAGCACTTCAGCTGTCTACGATTTAATACTTCATAGGTTATAAAAACTTTTTTCTGAGATAATAGGCGAAATTCCCCACTACCCGGTGGGCGGGGGGGTCCCGGTGTAGCACCTTTAGGGGCTAGGCCCGCGCCGGAGTGGCTCCCGCTCCGCCTACTGGCACCAACGGCATTTGGCGCCACGCCGATCAGCGTCGGGGCTGGCCAAAAGGCCTTCGCCGGTCGGCGTGAGTCCGCGCATGTGCCAGAGCATCAGCGGCCGCTGACGTCACCACCGGCGCATGCGCGGTGGAGGGGGTCTCTTCCGCCTCCGCCATGGTGGAAGCCGTGGCGGCGGCGGAAGAAAAAGAATGCCCCACGGCACAGGCCCGCCCGCCGATCGGTGGGCCCCAATCGCAGGCCAGGCCATCGTGGGGGCAACCCCCGGGTCAGATCGCCCCGCGCCCCCATCCACCAGGACCCCGGCGCCCGCCCGCGCCGCCAATCCCGCAGGTAAGAGAGATGGTTTAATCCACGCCAGCAGGAGAGGCTTGTCAGCGGTGGGACTTAGGCCCATTGCGGGCTGGAGAATCGCCGCCAGGGGCCCGCCAATCGGCGCGGTGGGCCCGCCGACCGGTGGGGCATGATTCCCTCCCCCGCTGATTCCCGGGTGGCGGAGAATTCAGGCCAAGGCGGGGGCGGGATTGACACCGGTGCCAGGCGATTCCCTGACCCTGCAGGGGGTCGGAGAATTCCGTCCAATATTTATTTACACATATTTGGAAAATTAATTTACTTGCAATTTAATGACTTGTCAGCTACATGTGAAATCTGCACTGCATAGATTAATTGTGTGGCGTTGGCCTCTGTGAGGAGAAGATTTATAAAATCTTCAGTTCAGGACACAATGGAACAAATTTTTAATTTATGCACCAAGGATTCACACGTGCTGCCGAAACAGAAGTGATGACCTTAAATGGATACAGGTAACAATATTAGTGAAATAACTGGCGAGCAATGAAAACTAGTGAGGTCAATATGGGAACTTCCAGGGCATAACTGAAATATTCACGCATTAAGGGAAAGCAAGATTGGCCCACAATAGCAAATCTATCACAGAAGACTTGAGCCTAAAGCAAAAAGCTCCTGAGATTAAAATTGACAAATTTGCCAATTGGCTGAGTATTTGTAAAGTTAATTGATTTTTTAATGGCAACAGTTGCAGTCTGTTAGAACTGAAGGGAGAATACCCGATAGATCAACACTGGTATCCCTCTTGTTTGTAAGATTTAATGAATGATTTAATTATCTGGCATTCAAGAGGGAATTCAAGTGTGTTAGCAGCACACTTGCACAGTCTATGATTTCAAGAAGAGGTCCTGGATTGTCATTCACCACTATAAACCCTGGATTAAAAAAATACCCCTAAACTACTGTCCTAAATGAAAAATAAGCAGAATTCCAAATTTTGCAGATGAAATTGAGTTGCGCATTCAGTCCTGGAGAATGACGGGGAGCAACAGGCCAGTTGAAGCATGGAACTTTGGAGGATTGAACTGGAAAGGAAGAAGATGGCCTTTTCATAAAACCTGCATTTTAAAAAAATCTTCAATTAAACTGTTACCAATAAAAGAGTTCACTATGAGAGGAATTTGTCATGGTTTTCAAGATCTGTGTGTGAATGAGAGACAGAGCAAAAGACAGTGGGATACATGCTTAATGATCATTTGGAACAAACAAGTCCACACTCACGCACATTAATTAATCACTAAAAATACTTTCAGTATGAAAATGCAATGTTCCTGTGAAAAACACAGTAAGTACAGAATGCTTGCCAGCAAATTTCAAGTTTTTCAACAGAATAAGGAGTACTGGTAAATCACTCCTGTAATCCTGATAATTACTTGAATGTAACAGAGGCAGTGGTAATTGTACAGATGTTCAAAGGATATATTATAACACTGAATTCAAAGTTATCTAATCTCATTGCAAAGCATTTCATCATTCTCAAAACAGGACCAAATGCCAATCCGGGCAATTAATTTTAAATAAGAAGTTGAAGCGACAGAAAATAATGTCTTCCAGATAACTTTTCTTTCCCAAAATCCACTTTCAAAAAAATGAAGTCTTATGTGAGCATATTTTGAGTTAAAAATGAGATCTCTATGCTGTGTGAACATTATTTTGAATTTTAAAAAAAATAAATTTAAAGTACCCAATTATTTTTTTCCAATCAAGGGGCCAATTCACCTACCCTGCACGTTTTTTGGGATGTGGAGGTGAGACCCACGCCAACACTGGGAGAATGTGAAAACTCCACATGGACAGTGACCCAAGGCCAGGATTGAACCTGGGTATTCAGCGGGTTCTGCGCCACCGTGCCGCCCGACTGCGTAAACATTATTCCTCGCGCTGTTTTTACTCAAATTCCACGGATTAAAAGTTAATAAAAATAGCAGTACAAAACCATTATTGATCTAAAAACATACCAGCTTATTCAAGATTATTTTGGGAAGCATATTTATTCCAAATAGACTTAACATTAAGTAAAAAACTCAGACTAATTCACAATCCTGAAATTCTAACCAGGATTACTAGGCTCCCATGATCTCTATTGCTCCCAAGCAACTTGAAAGGTTAGTTGATTTTACCAGATTCATCAAAGTCAGCTCATTGTCATCAATTGACTGTCATGTTTCCTAATGTACAACGAACAAAGAACAAGAACAAAGAAAATTACAGCACAGGAACAGGCCCTTCGGCCCTCCCAGCCTGCGTTGATCCAGATCCTTTATCTAAACCTGTTGCCTATTTTCCAAGGTCTACTTCTCTCTGTTCCCCACCCGTTCATATATCTGTCCAGATGCATCTTAAATGATGCTATCGTACCCGCCTCTACCACCTCCGCTGGCAAAGCATTCCAGGCACCCACCACTCTCTGTGTAAAAAACTTTCCACGCACATCTCCCTTAAACTTTTCCCCTCTCACCTTGAAATCGTGACCTGTTGTAATTGACACCACCACTCTCGGAAAAAGCTTGTTGCTATCCACCCTGTCCATACCTCTCATAATTTTGTAGACCTCAATCAGGTCTCCCCTCAACCTCCGTCTTTCCAATGAAAACAATCCTAATCTACTCAACCTTTCTTCATAGCTAGCACCCTCCATACCAGGCAACATCCTGGTGAACCTCCTCTGCACCCTCTCTAAAGCATCCACATCCTTCTGGTAATGTGGCGACCAGAACTGCACGCAGTATTCCAAATGTGGCCTAACCAAAGTCCGATACAACTGTAACATGACCTGCCGACTCTTGTACTCAATACCCCGTTCAATGAAGGCAAGCATGCTGTATGCCTTCTTGACCACTCTATCAACCTGCGTTGCCACCTTCAGGGTACAATGGACCTGAACTCCCAGAACTCTCTGTACATCAATTTTCCCCAGGACTCTTCCATTGACCATATAGTCTGCTCTTGAGTTAGATCTTCCAAAATGCATCACCTCGCATTTGCCTGGATTGAACTCCATCTGCCATTTCTCTGCCCAACTCTCCAATCTATCTATATTTTCCTGTATTCTCTGACAGTCCGCCTCGCTATCTGCAACACCACCAATCTTAGTATCATCTGCAAACTTGCTCATCAGACCACTTATATCTTTGTTCAGATCATTTCTGTATATCGCAAACAACAGTGGTCCGAGTACGGATCCCTGTGGAACACCACTAGTCACCTTTCTCCATTTTGAGACACTCCCTTCCACCACTACTCTCTGCCTCCTGTTGCCCAGCCAGTTCTTTATCCATTTAGCTAGTACACTCTGAACCCCATACGACTTCACTTTTTCCATCAACCTGCCATGGGAAACTTCAAATGCTTTACTGAAGTCCATGTATATGACATCTACAGCCCTTCCCTCATCAATTAACTTTGTCACTTCCTCAAAGAATGAGTCATAGAGTCTACAGCTCAGGAAAAGCCCTTCAGCCCATCGTGTTTGCGCCGACCAAGAACAATCACTAAACTATTCTAAGCCCATTTTCCAGCACATGTCCCATAGCCTTGTATGCCTTGGCATCACAAGTGCACATCTAAATATTTCTAAATTTTATCAGGGTCTCTGCCTCTACCACCCTTTCAGACAATGAATTCCAGACTCCCATCACCTACTGGGTGAAAAAAGTTTCCCTCACATCCCTTCAGAACCTCCCGCCGCTTACCTTTGGCGGAATTCTCCCCCCCCCTACGCCGGGTGGGAGAATCGACGGGGCGCGCACGAGTCCCGCCACGTCGCACCGGCAGCCGCACGCGATTCTCCCACCCCCCCCCCCCCCCAACCGGCGCAGCGAGAATCACAGCTGGCCACTGGGAGAATCGCCTCTCGCCGTTTGCAACGGGCGAGCGGCGATTCTCCGGCCCGAATGGGCCGAGCGGCATGCCCAACCCCGCCGGCGGCGTCCACACCTGCCGGCGGGGGGGGGGGGGGGGGGTAGGGGGGGGTGCGGCCTGTGGAGGGGGGGATCCTACACTGGGGGGGGGGCCTCACAAGGGGTCTGGCCCGCGATCGGTGCCCACCGATCGGCGGGCAGGCCTCTCCGAAGGAGGACCTCCTTTCATCTGCCGCCCCGCAAGATCCATCCGACATCGTCTTGCAGGGCGACCTCGGGGAGGATGACAACTGCGCATGCACGGGTGATGTCATTTACGCAGCCGCTGGCCGCGTCATTTACGTGGCGCCACTTTTATGCGCCGCGTAAATGACGCAACGCCGCTCTTAGCCCCCTGGGGGCAGGAGAATAGGGGGCTGGGAGCGGCCTCCGACGCCGGAGTGAAACACTCCGGTTTTCACTCCGTCGTCGGTACTTAGACTCCCGATGGGAGAATTGCACCCCTTAAATCTATGCCCCCTGGTCATTGGTCCCTCCACCAAGGGGAAAAACGTAATCTTGTCTACTCTATCTATGCCCCTCAGAATTTTGTACATCTCAATAATGCCACCCCCTCCACTCCCCCAGTCTCCTCTCCTTCAAGGAAAACAGCCCCAGTCTATCCAACCTCTCTTCATAACTAAAACCTTTCAGTCCAGACAACATCCTGGTAAATATTCTATGAATCCTTCCAGTGCTATCAAATCCCTCCTATAATGTGGATTCCAGAACTGCACAAAATACTTTAGCTGTGGCCTAACCAACGTTTTATACACCTCCAGCCTTACCTCCCTGCTCTTAAACTCTGTGCCTCTAATAATAAACGCAAGTATATCATATGCATTCTTCACCACTGTCTCAATGTTCCCTGCTAACTTCAGGGACCGGTGTACATGTACAACAAGGTCCCTCTGATCTTCTGTGCTTTTCAAGGCCCTGTCGTTCATCACGTATTCCGTTACCTTGGCCGGGATTCTCCCCTACCCGGCGGGGCGGGGGGTCCCGGCGTGTCGTGAACCACTCCGGCGTCGGGCCGCCCCAAAGGTGCGGAATTCTCCGCACCTTTAGGGACCAAGCCCTCATATTGAGGGACTAGGCCAACGCCGGAGTGGTTCCCACTCTGCCGGCTGGCGTGAACGGCCTTTGGCGGCACGCCAGCCGGGCCGAAAGGACTTCGCCAGCCGGTGTAAGTCCGCGCATGCGCCGGTACGTCAGCAGCTGCTGATGTCATAACGGTGCATGCGCAGGGGAAGGGGTCTCTTCCGCCTCCGCCAAGGTGAAGGCCATGGCGGGGGTGGAAGAAAAAGAGTGCCCCCACGGCACAGGCCCGCCCGCGGATCAGTGGGCCCCGATCGTGGGCCAGGCCACCGTGGGGCAGCCCCCGGGGTCAGATCGCCCTGCGCTCCCCCCAGGACCCCGGAACCAAGCCACCAATTCCACCGTTAAGAGAGGTAGCTTAACCCACGCCGGTGGGAAAAGCCTGTCAGCCGCGGGACTTCGGCCCATCGCGGGCCAGAGAATCGCTGCGGGGGGCTTGCCGACCGGCGCGGTGCAATTACCGCTCCCACCGAATCTCGGGGGGCGGAGAATTTGGGACACGGTGGGGGCGGGATTGACGCCGGCCCCGGGCGATTCTCTGGCATGTTTGTCCTGCCTAAGTGAATCACCTTACATTTATCCGGATTGAATTCCATTTGCCACGGAGCAACCCGTCTGAACAGGCCTTCTATATCCTTCTGTAATCTAAAGCTTTCCTCCTCACTCCAACAATTTTCGTATATTCCGCGATCATACTGATCAACCCTCCTACATTCAAGTCTAAATAATTTATATAAACCACAAATAGCGAGGGCCCCAACACTGAAGCTTGCAGGACCCCACTGGTCACAGGCTTCCAGTCAGAAAAACACTCTCGACCATCATCCTCTGCTTCCTGCCACTTAGCTAATTCTGGATCCAATTTGCCAAATTTGCTTGGATCCCATGGGCTCCTACCTTTGCCATCACTTTTCCATATGAGAAAGCCTTGCTGAAGTCTAAGTATACTACATCAAGTACATTGCGCTCATATACATACCAGGTCACTGCTTTGAAAATTAATTCAAGTTGGGAGAACATAACAAAACCAATGACTGTTCTTGTTTAATTGCTGCCTCTCCAAATGCAGATTAATTTTGTTCTCTCAGAATTGCTTCCAATAGTTTCCCCACCACTGAGGTTAGACTGACTGGCCTGTAGTTTCCTGGTGCACCCCTTCCTCCCTTGTTGACTAAAGGTATCACATTGGCTATCCTCCAGTTCTCAAGCACCTCTCCTATGGCCAGAAAGGAACTGAAAATTATTGCCAGCACCCCTGCTTTTTGCTCCCTTGCCTCACTCAACAGCCTGGGATACATTTCATCTGACCCTGGAGATTTATTTACTTTTAAGCCTGCCAGACCACTCAGAAACTCCTCTATGTCTATGTTAATTTCTTTAATTTTATCACAGTCCCCTTCTTTGATTTCGTGATCCACATCTTCCCTCTCACTCGTGAACACTGACACAAAGAATTCAGTTAGAACCCTACCTACGTTCTCTGGCTCCACAGACAAATTACCACTGTGGTTCTTAACTCTTTCCCGAGTTAATCTTTTACCCTTAATGTACTTGGAAAACAACTTAAGATTTTCCTTTATTTTACCTGCCAGTCTCCTTTCATGTCTCCTTTTTGCTCTCCTAATTTCCTTTTTAAGTTCCCTCTTACACATTCTATACTCCTCCGGGGCTTCTGCTGTTTTGAGTCGTCGTTATCTGCCTTTTTCTCTTTCTCCAATGCTATATATTCCTTGATATCCAGGGTTCACTGGATTTGTTGGTCCCACCTTTTTTCTTTGTTGGAACATATTGGCCTTGTACTATTTTCCTTCTCAAATGTGTCCCACTGTTCTGTCATAGATTTACCGAATAGCCCTAGTCCACTCTGGCAACTCATATCTGACCTTGGGCTAGATTTTCTGGTTGCCAGTCGCGTGTTTCTCTGTTTGCTGTTTGCTAACAGTGGGATCTGCTACTCCTGCTGCTTGTCAATGGGATTTCCCATTGAAGCCACCCCGTGGCGCCATGAAACCCGTGGGTGCACTGCTGGCCGGAACAGAGAATCCCAACGCCTGGAGAATTCCAACCAATATTTCACCTTAATGCCTATTTTTCTGCTTTTCCATCTCTTGCTCTTCCACCACTGCCAGGCCACATTTCAGTTCTACGGTATCTGAAAGGATTAGGTGCCGTCTCCAACCAGAATGCTAGCGGGTCACAAATTGGACCTCTCCATTTGGTCGCACAGACATTCAAAAGTGGTTTCAGTACTGGCTGAACGCAGTAATCATGCAAATCAGCATGCAGCACAGAGTTGGAATGCTTCTTCAACAGGTAAGGGCTAATCACTGATTGTGATCCTGCACTTGTTTTCAGGACCTATGATATTTTGCCCCTTTAAGTTTAAGTATCTAGGCATGCTGCTAGATGATCCTCCCTACAATTGACCTGCAGATAGCAGGATTAAATATGGATTGTAGAACTGTCTAGAGGGTCAGTATGAGAATTTATTTTACTGCACAGCCGATGAACACTTACATTATGGAAGCTGCCTTTTCAGAGAAACTCATCAATGTGCAAAAACACTCAGAAATAGGATTTTAAATATAGACTGAGGCCATTTAGTCAATTGCTTCATTTCTGGTTCTTTGCTCTAGTAATTGAAAACTAAACACAATGGATTGAGATGTACCCATTGTCCTGTGCCTTTGTTTTAAACATTTATCCAATTTTCCAAAAAGCCAAAATAGTCTCTGCCTCTGCCTTAGCAAACCATACCATGTTTTAACAACCCGCTGTATAAAGAAATTCTCCTTGCTTTTCTCTTTTCATGACACCTTGAACAAAGTTAATGACCCCTTCCTAACTACAGTAAAGGGTTTTGGTATTCATTCTATTAAACCGTTACATATTTGAAGAACTTTGATTAAATTTCACCTCGGTCTTCTCTGCTCCAATGAAAATAACCTCAAGTCTCCCTTAAATATAGTTTCTTGTCTCTGTTATCATCTTGGTGAATTCGTGCTGTGTGCTCTTCTCACTTTAATGCTCATTCCATGATGGAGTGGCCAAAATTGCACACATTAATTTAAATGTCCAAAATCAATGTTTTCTATGAAACATGTCTCCCTTTAGCTTTTTATAAACCTCCTTGATAGTTAAGCCCTACTTTTGCATTGGCAACAACATTTGAGATTATGCTCCCTTAATCGTCTCTTTTTTGGAGAGCAAAAGTGGGTTCAATGCAAACTCACAGGGTACACCACCTCCGATCCTTTGTGGACTCAAAGGGTTATTTATAACCCTTAAAATGTTGTTGGTTTTCTTGTAACTTCATCGACTGTATCATGAAAGAATTGTGGGATGGATTCTCCACTGTTGGGATTCTCTGTTGCGCCGGCAGCCCGGGGAATCCTGACGGCGTGGGGCTGTCCACAATGGGAAACCCCATTGGCTGGCTGGTGAGATGGAGAATCCTGGATGCATGTCGCACCAGAAATATGGTGCATCGGGATGGAGAATCCCGCCCTGTGTATTTGAATCAGCAGGTGTCTCTGTTCATCTGCATCCTTCAGTCTTTCCTTTAAGTATAAATTCCCATTCCTTATTTTCCTGCCAAAATGTATTACCTCACACTGACCCATAATAGATTTCTTTGCCACTTCTGTTGACCTCTCCATGTCTCCCTTTAGCTTTTTATAAACCTCCTTGATAGTTGAGCCCTGCTTTTGCATTGGCAACAACATTTGAGATTATGCTCCCTTAATCGTCTCTTTTTTGGAGAGCAAAAGCGGGTTCAATGCAAACTCACAGGGTACACCACCTCCGATCCTTTGTGGACTCAATTACCTTGCATCTCATTTCCATCTGTCAACCAATTTCTGCTAAATTTCTTGTAACATATGCTTAGATTTTTCTAACACTTTTTTTGTAAGCCGCATTATCAACACCTTCTAAAAAATCGTATCTGTTACATCTACATTTTGCTCTTATTTATTGAATCAGTCACTCTTTAAAAAAAAACTACTAAATTTTCCAAATACTACTTGACTCTAAAGTCATGTTAGGTGTTCCTGTATTTTGAAGTGCTCAATTTTATTGCATATGATGTCCTGCATGAGATTATCCTTGACTGATGCTTGTATAGAGTTACCCAGCTTATACTTCTACTCTTTTTTAAACAAAGTTGTAATTTTCCAGTTAGTTGCACAATACAAGCTTGATTGAAAAATTGTGGTCATAATCTCCTCTTCTTTGCTTTCTTTCAAAAACCTAAGGTATGTGCCAACATGATCTGGTGACTTATCCACCCAGAGTTTGACTTTTTTAAAGCAACTTCCTTTTTAAAATTGTTTTTAACAACTGTTTTACATCCTAATTTCTACACTCATTTAATATTTCTGTCATTCCTTTTTTCTCTACAATTGGATTCCCTCTGGAATTCCTCGGCATCTATGTTAATTGCTATATACTTACAAAAGCCAGAATCAAACATTGTGCATGAATACTGCTGCAAAATCTGTGTGACAATGTAAGAATAACTGGTGAACATGCAGGCCATTATGGAGCCTGTGACAACTCCATTAGCAGGGGAGCCCTTAAGGATTTCTGTTGAGTTAATGGACGGTATTTTCCTGAAGAATCCCGCTGGCATGAATGACGGGAAAATAGGTGTTTTTTTTTCTAAGAATACTTCAACTGCGATCACAGGATCCCTACAGTGCAGAAGGAGGCCATTTGGCCCATTGAATCTGCCCTCTGAAATAGCACCCCACCCAGGCCCACTCCCCCGTTACCCTACCTAACCTTTTGGACACTAAGGGACAATTTAGAATATCCAATCTCACCTAACCTGCACACCTTTGGACTGTGGGAGGAAACCAGAGCACCGGGAGGAAACCCACATAGAGACTGTGAGAAAGTGCGAACCCCACACAGACAGCCATCTGAGGTTGGAATTGAACCCGGGTCCCTGACGTTGTTCGGCTGCAGTGCTAATCACTGTGTCACCGTGCTGCCCCTTTGAGAACTGGAACTTGGTTTTAGGTAGACCGTCAATATTGGCTTTGAAATGTTGGGAAATCAACTCGAATAAACCTTGATGGTGGGTTTCACATTCCTAACTAGTGGTCAAGGGGTGGCAGATAGAGACATGGGTGCAACAGCTATATCTTAGTCATACCATATGCACTTAACTAGCTGCGCATATGACTGAGGAAGGGAGAGAAGGCAGGCAAGATTGACCAGCCAATGTACAGAAGTACTTGGAAGTAGTTTTAGACCCAGCTCATGACCGGGTGCCACAAGTGTCAAAAGAATACCACTCCTCCACTCTACTGCCAAGCATTCCCCCCTCCCCCACCCCACACCTCCCGACCGCCACCACCACAAAGAAGCAGTGGATGTGGTATCCAATTTACACCTCTGTTGAGCTAACAGTCAGACGTGTTACATAGTTTACATCACACATTCTCACCATAGGCAAGCATCAGAGAAGCAAGATACTTGGAGCAGAAGTAAGGCAGTCTTGCATGTATATCGCACTTTCAGGACTACAGAACTTTGCAAAATGCTTCACAGCACATTGAAGCACTTTGAAGCATAGTCACTGTTGTAATGTAGGAAACATGGCAGCAAATTTGCATTGCAGCAAACACCCATAAATAATAATATGGCATATGTCAGTTTTCTGCTTTTTGCTGATACCATTTGAGAAGTAAATTGGTTGCCACTTCTTTGGAAGACAATTTATTTTCAGAAAGACACATTAAGTAGAAGGTGGTGCGCCGATACATTTGCTGTACGTGACAATTAAGGCATTGTTGTTTGAACAGAACATGTTGCTAATGAGATCAATATACAATGCTGACGATCCTAGCATTGCTCACACATAGATATATTTGGAATGGTGCTGTTACTCAATGCCAGAAGCACCAATTCTCCCAGTCTCTATATCAGCTCACTTAATTCTTCTTCATTCTTTTCCTCCTTCTCTGGCACAGTATCAGATTGGTGGAAAGTCTTTTATCCGCCAAAAAACTCACAGGCACAGTGGAAATCCTGGTCAAAATCAAATCTCTGTAGATCTAAATGTCTGTAAATTTGAGGCATTTAAATTTTCAAACAGCTATGTGAGAATGTTTTCTTTAAAACAAATGAATGAAGGACATGTACTACCACAGGACTACCTATATTAATATTTACCATTTTTCCATTCCGCTGTCCATCAATTGCCCCATAATTGCTTCAGTCCAAAAGCAAAGTGCAACTTCAAATTTAATACCTTGAAATACTGTTCCACGGCAACTAGGCAGTGAGACAATGGTGCAATGGTAATGTCACTAGACTAGCAATCTAGAAAGATTCTCCACGGACATTGGTTCTGTATTATTCGCAGAAGTCCCGAGAAGACTTAAACTCATCGGTTTATTCTGCAGTTAAAGAAATGTAAGCACGCAACGCAGTGGGCAGTACATCCGTTCCCAGCTGGGACCTTATGAAGATGCCGGTTCCAATCCGGGTTGGCTTTTATCTGTTTGATTCAACGAGCCCTGCTGTTAGGCCTCTGCCCATCAGCGGATGAGCTCCTATTCCATGAGCTCCACAGGGGGGTCAATCAGGTCATCCCCCTGGGTCTCGTGGGGATTATTACATTACAGCTGGTAGAATTTAAATTCATTTTCAAAAATCTGGAATTGAAAGCTAACCTCAGTAACTGTGACCATGAAATTATCATCAATTGTCATAAAAGGCAATCTGATTCATTAATGTCCTCTCGGGAATTGGAATCCGCCATCCTTCCATGGTCTGTGTGAGTCCAGACCCAGAGCCATGTGGTGGACCTTAACTCCACTCTAAAATGGACAGTCAAAAGGTTGTCCAACTCAGTCCAAAGTACTGCTTTACAACCTTTGTAACAATGAATATGTGAGGCAATCAGCTTCTTTACAACAACAAGGTTAGACTGGCTCTCCACTATTGGTCACTGTGGAATCTTTCATGATCATTTTTCTCTATTGTTAGTGTAAGCACACTGTGAAAATCTTAAATGGGATGGAAAAAAGGATCTCTGATATTCACTAAAAGAGTTTTGAGAGTCTTCCAAACTTGGACAATATCACAGGAAAATATATTATGAAAATATATTTGAAACGCAGGTGGAATATTTGTTTGACACTTAAGTATTTTTGGTTTATGCGCAGTGGTTAGCACTGCTGCCTCATGGCGCTGGGGACCCAGCTTCGATCCCGGCCCCAGGTCACTGTCCGTGTGGAGTTTACTCATTCTCCACGTGTTTGCGTGCCTCTCACCCCCACAACCCAAAAAGATGTGCAGGGTAGATGAATTGGCCACGCAAAATTGCCCCTTAATTGGGAAAAAAAGAATTGGATAGTCTAAATTTTGCAAAAAAGAAGTATTTTTGTTTTATGAAGCTGGAACTTTTGCCGGGATTTTCTGACTTTTTCCCTCAATGCTCCTATCATTCACTTTCTCGGCTTGTTAAGTTTCTGTGTTTTTTCATTTAGTTCTCAACCATTCCTCATTCCTCTCTGCTCTTTGAAAATGTTTCCAATTTATTCGTCATTAATCTGACTACTGGCAATGCAGAATGTCACTTCCTTAATTTATAATTGCAATGTCTCTCATCTGTTCTGATCTTGGATAATGTTTAAAGAGAAATTCCAAAACACCGTCATTTACTGAAAGAATTAGGCCACAAGATTCCATGGTTTAAAACAGTGCATCCCAGGTTTCCCACTGTAACTTCATTTTGAGTTTTGAAAATTGCTGTGAGCCCAGAGTGGAGGGAGGGCTAGAGTTGTTGTGGAGGGGGGGGGGGGGGGGGGGGAGGCACTGGCTTTTTTGGGACAGGCCTTAGGCCCCAAAGATTGGTCAGTTAGGTATTACACATTGTTTAAAAAAAAACACAAGGCCCTAAAGGGGTTTGAAACACAGGTTTCAATCCTTGTTTGCGACCTAACGGTTGGGAAGACCTGCTTTATAACAAACAAATGTTACAATATACTATTCAAGTAAAGTCAACACTGTCTTAGGTAATTACTTTTAATTCACTGCAAATAGTCCACTAAAACAATGCTTTAAACTATGACTTCTCCCACAAAGTTTTCAACTACTTATCAAGTTCTTGAAGACTATCCACTTTCTTGGGACTAACTTCAAACTTTTCCACAGTTGTAAAGTCTGGGACTTTTTAGCTCAAACCAGATCTTCACTAGTAATTTCTGTGCAGTGGCTTTAACAGAAAATGGATAAAAACCCTGATTTCTAATGTCTCTATTCTTCTGGTCCTTAATTGCTCCATAGCTCCTGGCAAATTATTTTACTCTGCCTTCTGAAATCACAGCTTACATGCTTCAACTTGGATGCTTTCAGTTCCAGCCTTAAAGACCTTCCGGCCAAAATCCCAGACAACTTTCCACGATTTCAACCAAGGGGAATCACTCATCTCTATAGTAACAGTGGTTAGCTGAGACATCCAATAAATATTTGAATTGATTAACTTCTAGCTTCAAAACCAAACTTTTAGATTTTCGGACCCGGATGATTAATTTATATATCTAATGGATTTAATGATCCTCTCCCCAAACTTATTGATTCCCAAGAAGCTCCCTTGTTTACAAAGGTGTTTTTAATTTATTTGATTTGAGAACTGCTTGGCTAATTTAAACCCCACGTGAAGACATTTGTAGATTTCTCAGACAGAACTTTCTGCTTTCACTGCTGGGGAGCTTGGAGGTGAGAAGGTCTTGCAATTAGGCCGGATGGTGGCGCAGCTGGAATCCTGCCGTCTCCCTGTCACCGTCAGGACAAAGCTCTGGGTGGGAAGGCCTATGATCAACCTTCCTGCCTCACTGCCTATCGAGATCCTTAAATGGCCAATTAACGACTGCTTAATGACCTCATCCCACCTCTGCTGTTAATCTGCAGCCAAAACTGTACAGCCAGCTTGTCATCGCCTTCGAGGGGGGGGGGGGGGGGGGGGGGGGGGGGGGCACGCGATGCCTGATTGAGGAATCAGAGTTGAAAGCCATCCCTTTGGACTTGCTGCCAACCTCCCTGTAATGATATGTATATAGTCAGGCAAGTTAAGGGTTGATAATTCCATCTATGTGTAAATCAAAAATTCTCTGTATTTAAGACAGCCTCTCATGGAATTCTGGGAGAAGCATGAAGAGAAGCTGAGGAGAAGCATGGTGAGAAGCCCAAGGAGACGCTGAGAGCAGATTGAATGTTAATTAGAGATAGATAGCACAAGTTCAAACCATAGTGTAGTTAGTGACTAGATAGAATATTGAATACTGTAATACAGATTCAATATCATTTATTATTATCTGTAGCTCAGTAGAGTGTTCGAACTTTTCATTTAATTAGTGGTGTAATAATAAATTAGTTCTGTTTCAACCTTTTGATTGGTATATTCTTTGTCAACACTACATTGGGTCATTCTGGAAGAAAAAACAAAGACTATAACATATTACCAGTCATGGTAATATAACACCCCCTGTACCACTCTCCCCTGATCCTCATCCCATGCACCCCGCCCCTCCCACCTTACTTATCTGTAGTCTAGGTATGGGACTGCGGTACCTGTACTTCCTACATCTGCCTTGGCGTTCTTAGTGGTGCACCCGAGCACAAGAACTGCTGGCCTCCGCCCCAAGGATCTTGATTCCAGGGGAAGGCCTGCAGCTAGCTTTGTCACTGCCTCATTGGCTTGTGGTACCACCGTCCTTCCCGAAAAGAGACAGTGCGGGTTTCTCATCAGCTCGCCCTGATCCTTCATCAAGATTCCACCTCGCATCTCTACCAAGAAACTCAGAAAAATTAACCCATTATTTCATGTTTTCACACTTCTACTTCTGATCTCTTTACGAAACATGGAGTATCCCATGGACTAATTATCTTTGGGGTGTCATCTTACATTTAAAACTTCTATTTCTTCACCTAAAAATTCTATCTTTGAAGTACATGAATTATGGAATGATATATTCACAACACATCCTTCAAGTCTGAGTCCACATTCGCCTCTTGCTTGCAACCAACTGAATGAAAACTCATAGAAAAATTATTTAAATGAGGAGGACAGACCAAAAAGATAGGATGTAGTAAATATATCCAGATAAATGTATCAATGATGTGAATATGAGAAACAGGAGGAGAGAAAAACCTGAGGAATTCTAAATGCTTCAAGAAAGCAACTAATAAGATAGAACATTTTTAAAAAAGCATTGAGTGTAAAAACTGAAATCTTACAAAACTGAAATTGAAAAATGGCTCAATGTTTCAGCTTAATGAACAATAGCAAAGAAATAACACATTCAATTAAACATCCTAAAATGAGTCTGAATAGGAAAGGGAAAATCAAAACTAATGATTAACAAAATCAACATTCTAGAGAGAAAATATCTATTTCAGGAAGAAGGCCTGTGTGTACATAGATGTACAACCATTTGAAGCTGGAACCTATACCTCAGAGGGCACAAACAGAATGGATAGTCAGAGACTTTTTCCCAGGGTAGAGGGGTCAATTACTAGGGAGCATAGGTTTAAGATGCGAGGGGCAAGGTTGGAGGAGATGTACGAGGTAAGTTTTTTAAACTTAAGGGTAGTGGGTGCCTGGAACTCGCTGCCGGAGGAAGTGGTGGAAGCAGGGATGATAGTGATGTTTAAGGGACATCTGACAAATACATGAATAGGATGGGAATTGAGGGGTACGGACCCCGGAAGTGTAGAACATTTTAGTTTAGACGGGCAGCATGGTCGGCGCAGGCTTAGAGGGCTGAAGGGCCTGTTCCTGTGCTGTACTTTTCTTTGGTCTTTGTTCTTTATTTATGATGCTCATGCAGTAATTGACTACTTATAAATGACGTGGAGTGAAATACACTACTTTGAAACACTAAACATATAAGCCAGTCTCAAAATTTGATCCTTGAGCCCTTCAATGTTTGATCAGAAAAACAGTGATTTAAACTTTAAACTTTAAATTTATCATAGTAGTTTAAACTAACTGAGTTAATTATTCCTTGGTTTTGCCCATTTGATTTTTATGGTTTATGTAATTAGTAAAGAATTTAACTGGAAAGTTACATCTATTCATAGAACAATGTTGCTGGTTAAGTTAAGGAAATATTCCATTGCAATGGTGCAAATAAAGTATACATTTACAGTGCAATCAAGTAATTTAAAATCGGGAGAAAGAGCACTAATAAAAAATAGATGTAAGAATAGATTATTTAGTTCCTGATGAACAGCTTATGAAAACCGATGAAACTTTCCAAATGGTGACATTTATTTAAATCCTCTACTCGGGCAGGGTAACATTTGTTCCTGAAAACTCCTTACAATACCTAATATTTTTGGCAAACAGTGACTTTGCTAAAGCAGATGTAATGACAGAAAATTTGGATATCCAGTGCCCATTTTTGGAGCACTCTGAGTGACTTTAGAGGTTCAAAATGATGTCGGCAGTGCTCATGTACACATTTCTGTGAGTCGGGCTGGATGCGATAGCAAGTGCACAGTGAGAGCAAATTGGAAATATGCAGAGGAGGCAGCCCTGCCACTTTGGAGCTCAGCACTCCAGCTAATACTTTTTTAGAATCAAGTATGGCTCAACACAGATTCAGCAGCAGGAAAGAACGCACACTAGTACTATTTAATGGGATCATCAACTACAATCATGTTAGTAGATTTATGTCTGCAGGCTGTTCCTCTGATTATTCAGGTATCACATGCTTTCTAAAGCTCGTTAAAGTTGCTAAAATCTATGGGAGGTGGTGGCATATGTACCAAAGGACTTGGTACTGACATCAAGGCTTCTTCATAAATCAGTTGCTTTCTGGTACTGGTGTAATAGCAGGCATTCGCCTTTAAATACAGCAGGGCACGGAGAATCAGCAAAAGCCATGCAGAGCAAGACAAGCTGCGAAAAGTATGCAAAAGAGGGGGAGATGGGTGCTCCACAGAGGGCCATACCTGCTGAGCGTGTTCAAAGGTCAACTTACCAGCATGAATCTCAGTGAGGAACAATGGGAAGCATTTTACCTGTCAGGGAGGGAGGTGGTGGTGGGGTATATGTTGTGCGTGTGTGTTGTGGAACTCAGTTAAATAATAAAAATATTTAAATTCCCAATAACTCGGCTTAACCCTGAATTTAACAGCCAGTGTGCCAAGAGTCAGCCAGGCTAGAGAAAATCCAGGAGTGTTTCTGTTAGTGAAACTGACAGCCTTTAAAGAGTGAAACTGAATAGCTGCAACCCTGCTTTGGTTTGTGGCTGGTGCTCACAGAACTTCTTCTAGGAGTATCCTTTCACTGTTTCACAGGTGATTTCTAACGTTGTGGAAGCCAGTTCATTGGGCTTGGATTCATTCACCATGTGAGTACTGTTGACAAGGCCAGAATTCCAATTGCTCTCGGGAGGATGGTGATGAGCTGCCCTCTTAAAGTGCTCTTAAACTGCATTTCCCAGCTGTCAGCTTTCATCAAGAATAAGAGGAGCAGCAATGCCAGCAGCAGGAGTTGACCTCTCCTCACTCACACGTTGCACCATTTGGCAGAGAGGATGGACACAGAGGTCCAAGTCAGAGGGGGTGAGACTTGCAAAATAGAGTAAGCAGAGGGTCAGCTCTCTTGGCAGAAGGAAGAACGCAGCGAGACAATACAAAGCAAAGGATAAAATTCGAAAGCTCATGCAGGGTTCGAGGGATCTGAGTTTATATGTGCATAAATCATTGAAGGAGACAGGGCAGGTTGCGAGCATGGTTAACAAAGCATACGGGATTCTGGGCTTTACCAATAGGGGCAGAGAATATAAGAGTAAGGAAGCATTTAGAAGTTGGGACTATTCTTAATGGAGAAGCGAAGATTGAGAGGAGATTTGATACAGGTATTCAAAATGAGGAGGGGTCTGAGCAGAAACTGGCAGAAACTAGGGAGAAACTGATCCCACTGATAGACTGTAGCGAGAACCAGAGGGCA
This sequence comes from Scyliorhinus canicula, assembly GCF_902713615.1. Classification (NCBI taxonomy): domain Eukaryota; kingdom Metazoa; phylum Chordata; class Chondrichthyes; order Carcharhiniformes; family Scyliorhinidae; genus Scyliorhinus; species Scyliorhinus canicula. The sequence goes on from NC_052150.1 coordinate 136,743,874, forward strand.
CAGGTAATTGACAAAAGAAGCAATGTCAACATGAGGAATAACATTTTCATGCAGCAACTGGTTACAATCTGGAATGCTGAGTGTAGTGGAGGAAGGTTAAATTGAATGTTTCAAAAGGGAACTGAATCATTATCCAAAATAAAAACTGAAGGGTTGTAAACATTTTATGATTTTATGTTACCGCTCAGTTCAGGCATTCACGCACGTTATTGCTGATATGTACAACCTCCTGGACTGAGGCCTGCCTCCCACGGGGTGCACCAAGTGGGCCATTTGTAAACATCTTGAAGTTGCTCACTACTTTGTTTTGTTCAAATTGGTACACATTAATATGATGATGTGAATTTAAAAATTCTTTGAATCATATTAAAGATAGTCAGAGTCTCATAAATATGAAAATAATACAAATCAAATTATTGATAACCAAGCTGGGATGCACATTAAATAATTGAACACCACACACAAAATTATCTTATGTTACAAAGCTAATCCAAGAGTCCACCATTCAACTGCAACACAAACTTGAAGCTACATAATGAGTCAAATTGCCTGTCATTCCTTAAATGTCAAATTTCTGGCCTTGTTTCCTGAGATGTATATTGAATTCTAAAAATATACCTACAGCTAAATGCAAACAGTAATCAAATCAAAGCACCCGAGATTCTCTGTTTGGAAGATTATGGGCGGGATTTACCGTCGGCCGACGTCAAAATTACGAAACGCGACAGGGCGGAGAATATCCTCCGACATTAAAATTGCGGTAGGCGCCGGTTTGATGCCAAATCGGGATCCAACAGCACCCCGAAAATGCGGTCGCTAGCCGCGCAGCATTTAAGTACCATTGGCATATGATTAGTGGGCCTGACCCACTATTTTCTGGGGCCTCCGCGATTCACTGCCGCCGATGGGCTGAGTTCCCAACAGTGCGGTTCACTTGGGGTCTCAGCAGATGGGATCCCAGCATGGCAACTGCGGACTGTGTCCAGCACCGCCACAGTCGGCTGGGAGCAATGCCCTCTGTTCGCCTGATGGAGGAGAATTGGCACTGATTTGCGCTCCCGCAAGCAATTCAGTATCCATCACCATGCAAATTTATGCATGACGAGGAATGCAAGAGATTCCCAAAGGAATTTTGCGATCGGGGCGCCATTTTGACCGGGGGTGCCTGATAGCAAAGTCCTGCAGCTGGCCACCCTTTCATCACACCCCCCCCCCCCCCACCCCCTGCATTCAAAACAGCTCCCCACCCCTGGATTTCCTGGGTGCTCCTCCTTCGCCCTCGTACAGGTGACGTTCTTCATGGTGAGTAACTCTCAGTGCTGTAACCACCATATTTACAAACATCAACCACAACAAAGGGAGTTAAGTACATTCCAATCACGCCCCTTCACACTTGAGTGATTTTGAAATGCTGAGCTGGAGATTGACAGCACTTAACTCTCTTTGATGTTTGTAAACATTGTGGCTACAGCACTTTAAGTTTAAGGAAAATGAATGAAACAAGGCTGACAGCTGTGTTTGTGGAAGCTATCAATCACAACCCACTACAGAAATGAATGCTTGGTGTTGTAACCTCTCAGCTAAAGGATCTGAGAGGTTTAAACACAGATCACAGTTGTTCTCTTTCCAGGAATGGACACTTGATGCTTCTAGGTGAGTGATACAACTGTACTTCCTTTCACGGAGGGTCTCCCTTTTTAGGAGGTTTCTGTGGGGGATTCATTCAGTTAGGGGGTCTCTTTTGGGGTCTCTATTTTGGGGTTCCCTGTCAGGGGGGGTTCCCTTAGTTAGTTGGTCCCAGTGGGAAGAACACCTATTTAGGAGGTGCCGGGGGGGGGGGGTGCCTGTGGAGTAGTTACTTTAGTGGGTGTTCTTTCAGCTAGGTGGGGTATCTGGGGGTCTCCCTACTTCAGGGTCTCTGGGGGTTCCTTTATTTAGGGGGTACTCTGTGGGGGTCTCCCTATTTAAGGGGTCTCCCTGTTTAAGGGTGCCGGGTCCAATGCCCCATTTGCATCCATTAGTATCCTCCCGCTGGTGCGAACCCCAATCCCACTGCCAGCGAGGGACTGGAGCACAGAGGTCAGTTCGGTGCCAGATACGAACCTTGATTTCGGCTTGACGCCCAATTCTCCTCCCGATCGCAATCCGCATTGCGGTGCAGAGAATCAAGTCCAGCAGGTCATAATCGAAAAAGAATCAGTGATCCCGTGGTCAATATCAGTCAATATAGATACTCTTCTGAAAACTATCAATTTGTGCACTAAATGGAAAGCGTCTTCCATTAAAACAATGTTCCATTAACTTCTAAAGAACACTAAAAATATTTAACTGCTCAGCTAATATCTTTATGAAAAGGGAGCCAACAAATTATCTTTCAAACTTTATACTTCTTGTCAGTTAAGGTTTTTGCTTCATGGCCACTGGTCACTTCATTTTATCTGATCCATTACTTGCATGTTATTTTATTTCAGGACTGTTCCACAGAACATAGAACGATACAGCGCAGTACAGGCCCTTCGGCCCTCGATGTTGCACCGACATGGAAAAAAACTAAAGGCCATCTAACCTACACTATGCCCTTATCATCCATATGCTTATCCAATAAACTTTTAAATGCCCTCAATGTTGGCGAGTTCACTACTGTTGCAGGTAGGGCATTCCACGGCCTCACCACTCATTGCGTAAAAAACCCACCTCTGACCTCTGTCCTATATCTATTACCCCTCAATTTAAGGCTATGTCCCCTCGTGCTAGCCACCTCCATCCGCGGGAGAAGGCTCTCGCTGTCCACCCTATATAACCCTCTGATCATTTTGTATGCCTCTATTAAGTCACCTCTTAACCTTCTTCTCTCTAACGAAAACAACCTCAAGTCCATTGAGGTGGATTGGCCATGCTAAATTGCCCGTAGTGTCCTAATAATAAGTAAGGTTAAGGGGGGGGGGGGTTGTTGGGTTACGGGTATAGGGTGGATACGTGGGTTTGAGTAGGGTGATCATGGCTCGGCACAACATTGAGGGCCGAAGGGCCTGTTCTGTGCTGTACTGTTCTATGTTCTATGTTCCATCAGCCTTTCCTCATAAGATTTTCCCTCCATACCAGGCAACATCCTGGTAAATCTCCTCTGCACCCGTTCCAAGGCTTCCACGTCCTTCCTATAATGAGGCGACCAGAACTGTACGCAATACTCCAAATGCGGCCGTACTAGAGTTTTGTACAACTGCAGCATGACCTCATGGCTCCGGAACTCAATCCCTCTACCAATAAATGCCAACACACCATAGGCCTTCTTCACAACCCTATCAACCTGGGTGGCAACTTTCAGGGATCTATGTACATGGACACCGAGATCCCTCTGCTCATCCACACTACCAAGAATTTTACCATTAGCCAAATATTCCGCATTCCTGTTATTCTTTCCAAAGTGAATCACCTCACACTTCTCCACATTAAACTCCATTTGCCACCTCTCAGCCCAACTCTGCAGCTTATCTATGTCCCTCTGTAACCTGCAACATCCTTCCGCACTGTCTACAACTCCACCGACTTTAGTGTCGTCTGAAAATTTACTCACCCATCCTTCTGCGCCCTCCTCTAGGTCATTTATAAAAATGACAAATAGCAACGGCCCCAGAACAGATGCTTGTGGTACGCCACTCATAGCTGAACTCCATTCTGAACATTTCCCATCAACTACCACTCTCTGTCTTCTTTCAACTAGCCAATTTCTGATCCACATCTCTAAATCACCCTCAATCCCCAGCCTCCGTATTTTCTGCAATAGCCGACTGTGGGGAACCTTATCAAACGCTTTACTGAAATCCATATACACATCAACTGCTCTACCCTCGTCTACCTGTTCAGTCACCTTCTCAAAGAACTCGATAAGTTTTGTGAGGCATGACCTACCCTTCACAAAACTATACTGACTATCCCTAATCATATTATTCCTATCTAGATGATTATAAATCGTATCTTTTATAATCCTCTCCAAGACTTTACCCACCACAGACGTTAGGCTCACCGGCCTATAGTTACTGGGGTTATCTCTACTCCCCTTCTTGAACAAAGGGACCACATTTGCTATCCTCCAGTCCTCTGGCACTATTCCTGTAGCCAATGATGACCTAAAAATCAAAGCCAAAGGCTCAGCAATCTCTTCCCTGGCTTCCCAGAGAATCCTAGGATAAATCCCATCAGGCCCCGGGGACTTATCTATTTTCACCTTGTCCAGAATTGCCAACACTTCTTCCCTACGCACCTCAATGCCATCTATTCTAATAGCCTGGGTCTCAGCATTCTCCTCCACAATATTATCTTTTTCCTGAGTGAATACTGACGAAAAGTATTCATTTAGTATCTCGCTTATCTCCTCAGCCTCCACACACAACTTCCCACCACTGTCCTTGACTGGCCCTACTCTTACACTAGTCATTCTTTTATTCCTGACATACCTATAGAAAGCTTTTGGGTTTTCCTGCCAAAGACTTCTCATGTCCCCTCCTTGCTCGTCTCAGCTCTCTCTTTAGATCCTTCCTCGCTTCCTTGTAACTATCAAACGCCCCAACTGAAACTTCACGCCTCATCTTCACATAGGCCTCCTTCTTCCTCTTAACAAGAGATTCCACTTCTTTGGTAAACCACGGTTCCCTCGCTCGACCCCTTCCTCCCTGCCTGACTGGTACGTACTTATCAAGAACATGCAATAGCTGTTCCTTGAACAAGCTCCACATATCCAGTGTGCCCAACCCTTGCAGCCTACTTCTCCAACCTACACATCCTAAGTCATGTCTAATGGCATCATAATTGCCCTTCCCCCAGCTATAACTCTTGCCCTGCGGGGTATACTTATCCCTTTCCATCACTAACGTAAAGGTCACTGAATTGTGGTCACTGTTTCCAAAGTGCTCACCTACCTCCAGATCTAACACCTGGCCTGGTTCATTACCCAAAACCAAATCCAATGTGCCCTCGCCTCTTGTTGGCCTGTCAACATATTGTGTCAGAAAACCCTCCTGCACACATTGTACAAAGAACGACCCATCTAATGTACTCGAACTATATCTTTTCCAGTCAATATTTGGAAAGTTAAAGTCTCCCATAACAACTACCCTGTTACTTTCGCACAGTACAGCACAGAACAGGCCCTTCGGCCCTCGATGTTGTGCCGAACTTTGTCCAAAACCAAGATCAAGCTATCCCACTCCCTGTCATTGTGGTGTGCTCCATGTGCCGATCTAATAACCGCTTGAAAGTTCCTAAAGTGTCGAACTCCACCCTAACCACTCTCTGAGTAAAGAACCTACCTCGGACATCCCTCCTATATCTCCCACCCTGAACCTTATAGTTATGCCCCTTGTAACAGCTACATCCACCCGAGGCAATAGTCTCTGAACGCCAAATCTATCTATCCCCCTCATCATCTTATAAACCTCTATTAAGATGCCTCTTCAGTTCCAAAGAGAAAAGCCCTAGCTCCCTCAACCTTTCCTCAAAAGACCTACCCTCCAAACCAGGCAGCATCCTGGTAAATCTCCTTTTTATGCTTCCACATCCTTCCTATAGAGAAGTGACCAGTACTGCACACAATATTCCAAATGTGGTCTCACTAGGGTCATGTACAGTTGCAGCACAACCCCACGGCTCTTAAACTCAAGCTCTCTGATAATAAACGCTAACACACTATAGGCCTTCTTCACGGCTCTATCCACTTGAGTGGCAACCTTCAAAGATCTGTGGACATGAACCCCAAGATTTCTCTGTTCCTCCACATTCCTCAGAACCCTGTAATCCACATTCAAATTTTTCCGACCAAAATGAATCACCTTGCACTTATCAGGGTTAAACTCTATCTGCCATTTTTCGGCCCAGCTCTGCATCCTATCCGATCAATGTCTCTTTGCAGCCTACAACAGCCCTCCACCTCATCCACTACTCCACCAATCTTTGTGTCATCAGCAAATTTACTGACCCACCCTTCAGCCCCCTCCTCCAAGTCATTAATAAAAATCACAAATAGCAGAGGACCCAGCACTGATCCCTGTGGTACACTGCTGGTAACTGGTCTCCAGTCTGAAAATTTTCCATCCACCGCCACCCTCTGTCTTCTATGTGATAGCCTGTTACTTATCCAATTGGCCAAATTTCTCTCTATCCCCCACCTCCTTACTTTCTTCATGAGCCGATCATGGGGAACCTTATCAAACGCCTCACTAAAATCCATGTATACGACATCAACTGCTCTACCTTCATCTACACACCTAGTTACCACCTCAAAGAATTCAATCAAATTTGTGAGGCAAGACTTACCCTTCACGAGTCCGTGTTGACTATCCCGGATTAAGCTGCATCTTTCCAAATGGTCATAAATCCTATCCTTCAGGACCTTTTCCATTAACCTACCGACCACTGAAGTAAGGCTAACTGGGCTATAATTACCAGGGTCATTCCTATTCCCTTTCTTGAACAGAGGAACAACATTCGCCACTCTCGAGTCCTCGGGCACTATCCCTGTGGACAGTGAGGACCCAAAGATCGAAGCCAAAGGCTCTGCAATCTCATCCCTTGCCTCCCAAAGAATCGTAGGATATATCCCATTTGGCCCAGGGGACTTGTCGACCCTAAGGTTTTTCAAAATTGCTAATACATCCTCCCTTAGAACATCTACCTCCTCCAGCCTACCCACCTGTATCACACTCTCATCCTCAAAAACACGGCCCCTCTCCTTGGTGAACACTGAAGAAAAGTATTCATTCAACGCCTCTCCTATCTCTTCTGACTCCATGCACAAGTTCCCACTACTGTCCTTGACCAGCCCTAACCTCACCCTGGTCACTCTTTTATTTCTCACATAGGAGTAAAAAGTCTTGGGGTTTTCCTTGATCTGACCCGCCAAGGACTTCTCATACTCCCTCCTAGCTCTCCTAAGCTCTTTTTTAAGCTCATTCCTTGCTACCTTGTAACCCTCAAGCGACCCAACTGAACCTTATTTTCTCATCCTTACATACGCTTCCTTTTTCCTCTTGAAAAGACATTCAACCTCTTTTGTGAACCATGGCCACTTCCTCCCTACCTGACAGGGACATACCTATGAAGGACACACAGTATTTGTTCCTTGAACAAGCTTCACTTTTCATGCCTTTCCCTGACAGTTTCTGTTCCCATCTTATGCTTCCTAATTCTTGCCTAATCGCATCATAATTTCCGCTCCCCCAATTATAAACCTTGCCCTGCCGTATGGCCCTATGCCTCTCCATTGCAATAGTGAAAGAAACCGAATTGTGGTCACTATCTCCAAAGTGCTCTCCCACAAACAAACCCTTGGCCCAGTTCATTATCCAGTACCAAATCCAATGTGCCCCCCTCCCCCCCTCTTGTCGGCCTATCCACATATTGTGTCAGGAAACCCTCCTGCACACACTGTAGAAAAACTGCCCCATCTGAACTGTTTGACCTATAGAGGTTCCAATCAATATTTGGAAAGTTAAAGTCACCTCCACACCTATCCATAATCTGTTTTGCAATTTCTTCCTCCACATCTCTATTACTATTTGGGGGTCTATAGAAAACTCCTAACAACGTGACCGCTCCTTCCCTATTTCTAACTTCAGCCCATATTACCTCAGTAGGCAGATCCCCCTCGAACTGCCTTTCTGCAGCCGTTAAACTATCCTTGATTAACAATGCTACTCCTCCACTTCTTTTACCACCTTCCCTACTCTGACTGAAACATCTATGCCCTGGAACTTCCAACAACCATTCCTGTCCCAGTTCTAACGATGTCTCCATAATGGCCACAACATCGCAGTCCCAAGTACCAATCCACGCTCCAAGTTCACCTACATTATTCCAGATGCTCCTTGCATTGAAGTAGACAAACTTCAACCCACCTTCCTGTCTGCCAATACACTCCTGCGACCTTGATACCCTCCTCAGTACCTCACAACTCTCAACACTGGCTTCTGGACTACAGCTTGTTTTCCCATCCCCCTGACAAATTAGTTTAATTTGTTCCATCGGTATAAAAAAAAATATTGGGTGAGAATCGTCGAGCGTCTGCGCCAAAATCGCGCTCGGTACAGGGGCGGAGAATGGGTGTCAAACCCGAGATTGGGTCCGACGCCGCTTGGCGCCATTCGGGCGCGCGCGGTCGATGCGGCACTGGTCGGTGCGGCGCCAGTCGGGGGCCATTGGAAGAGGCCTCCGCGGCGATTCTCCAAGTGCAGCTGGCCGGGTTCCCACCAGCGTGGTTTTCTCATGGTACCACCGGCAGGCACTCAGCGCGGTAGCTAAAAACCCAGTCCGCGGCCGCCCTGATGGGGGGGATCATTCACTGGGGCGAACCTCTAGGACGGCCAGGCTCTTGATCGGGGCCACAAATCCGCGGGTGCACGCGATCTGGGGGGGCCTATCGTCTTGGTGCCGGTCCGCGATGTGGGGCGGCCATGCCGTGCAGGGTGGCCGACACAGGCCGCCGCCGCACGCTTGTGCGGACCCCCGATCGGAAGTGCAGGGCCCCGCATCGGCAGCCAGAGCTGCGAGGAGCACTCCAGGGCCCTGCTGGCCCCCTGGAAATCAGAGAATCAGCCTGGAGTTTCTCCAGGTAAGTCCAGAGTGATAAACGTGCGTTTTTTCGTGGGCGTGGGAACATAGCCCCATTATTGGAGAATCTCATCCATTATCTTCAAAACTCTTGCATCCAAGTTCAATTTGACCAGTTAATTACTCGGTTATATGCTGATTCAATGAAAACGAGTTAGTGCTATTTGTTAGACGTGATTCATACATATATATTGTATATGGGAAAATAACTTTTTAGGATGGATATGTTTTTCGAATGTGCAGATTATAGCTTCATGGGTTTACAGCCATCATTATTAAATATCATGCATTGTGTTCCAAGATAGCAAAAAATTCAAAGTATGTCAATCCCATGGCAAACTTATTCCTTCTACTTACACTGTCATTACAATAGTTGTGCAGCCACAAAAAATAATTTTCCAAATCCAAAACCTTTGCAGAATGTAAAACTGACATTCAATTCAAATCTTTTCCTCTTTCCCAAACCAAAGCTCTGACTTTGGTTTGTTCCAAAATCCGAATGATTATTAGAGTTACCCAGGCCCATTAGCTACTAATTTGTTTCAACTTTGCAGATAGTCAAACATAGAAAGAGCAGCTTGAGGCATGGAATCTGTCTCAGTTAATAGCTACAGCATCTATAGCAATGTCACCACAATGAGCACTCTTCCAATGTGGTGACATATTCACACAGCAAACTAATGGACTGGAATAAAAAGAATAACTGTAATACAAAAATTTAACGAGTACAACCACATGAAACTTTTCATGAAACATCCAACATTGAACTCAACTCTGCCTCGATGTTCTGCATCTAAATTACTTGCAACATAATTGTTGTGATATCAAAATTATAAGCACGAAATGCTAAAGAATACAGATCAATCATGGCAATTAAACACAAAAGAAAATGCTAAGTACAGTACTGCATAATTTCAGGCGTAATTTTACAAATTTGAACTCCTGGTGCACAGCTTTGGTTGCTCAGAGAGTATTGAGAACTTGGGCATGACACAAGTTAACCCTCAGGACTTTTCAGCCATGAGTAAATGGGAAAGACTGCACAGCCTGCTGAGTTCTTGCTCAAATTCCACATTTGCACTTCCAGCAGGTTAAGCTCTAAGCCAGGAATGTGAATTTGTAAGATTTGCCCCATGTTTAATGAACTGGCCATTTAAAGTATATAGAACACAAGAAATTGTGGGAGAAAGCAAGATATACCAATGTACAAAATTAGAGGTGTTCAACCTTCAGCACTAACACATGCATGTGTCCCTCGAGTGCTGACAATATAACCCTTGATGTCAGGCAATTTTGTTTGTTTTTGTGCTTACATATCCTAAATTTACTTGTCCTGTTTGAATTTCTGAAGTCTTAAAATTTGAAAAGGACCGTTTTACCACCAATTCCTCATTGGTGGACAAATCCTGAATCAAGTGTCATGATTCTTAAGCATTAACTAAATGATATACTTAATAACGTTTTTATTTTATTTGTGGCTCCCAATGTAACATAGTATGTGCCTATGGAGCCTACAAGGCAGAAGTTTGGACACCCCAGTGCTAAACCATTTTAACGCAGGAAACTTTCACTGAACAGGGTGTAAATAACACTCTTTGTAAGAGATCACAATTAAATAATATAAAGACAAGCAATCAGCCCAAGGTCTTTGTGAAACAAGGCCCATCAAGAGGAAAGTAGGATTAAAGTTCAGATGGTGACAGGAAAGGTCACTGTTGGAGAAGTTCAGAGGTAGAAGTAAAGGTTGTCAGAGGCGATTGACCCGCATAGAGACAGGTGCACAACAGGTGACTGGAAAAGAATCAGAGGACAGCAAAAGTAAGTTAAAACAAACATTTACAAGTACATGAAAACAAAAATCTCATGATTGACAGAAATTGTACATAAATATAAATTGTTTATGCATTTTTCAATTAATATCATAAGATATGCCAGTTGCTTGAAATAAAATGATGTGAAATAAAATGGAATTGCTGATATCCTAAAATCCATCTTGGAAAGCAAACTCAAATCAAATTAACCCAAAACAGAACCCTAATTTTCTAAGATTTACTTCTGTCCTGTTTGGTCATGCTTTTTCGGAATCTAAACCTTTTTGTACTTTCCCACAATGTCAATTGCTGACAGCCCGAAAGCAAAGGCAAGAGTGGACAAACTTTATGGCTGCCACCAATCTGAGTTTCGGAACTCTCTTATTTTCCCGTTCCCTCAAACCAATGGCATGGCTTACCAGTAATATGCTTTTCCAGCAATGGAATATATCTGAGCAACAGGGTTCGGAAGGAGAAGAGGGACACTTAAAAAAAATTCTTATGCACAAGCACAGACAAAATAAACATTTATTTTCACTGAAGAAGCATGACACGAGTAAGAACAACTAAAACATTTCTGGTCTGAACAGGGAGCATAAAAGAAAGTTAGAAGAACTCAAGCAAGTTAGCATGTTTCCCAATGCTGCTGTTTACCTTTCGTAGGTGGACTCAAGATGAAGAAATGAACAGAGCATAAATTCCAAACGTACAGAGCTGATTTGAAATCAGCATTGTGGCTGTGAATTAGACCAGGGAGCAGAAAGTAAGAAACAAATAATTACAAATGATAGAGCCTGAATTCTAACGAGGTAAAAGTGATGGTCAAGGAAAAGAGGACGACTCTGAGTGGAATTTAATGCACCTCCAGCGGCCGATGTGGAGGCAGTGTGGGGGGAGGCATTTAGGCAGGAGGAAGGGTGCAGGGTGGACACCTTGCCATCTTCCAGCCTTTGCTCAATTAATTCCAGGGCAGGAAGTCTTGCGGATGGCTTTCCCTCTTGGATGCTAATGAAGGACCTTGAGTGGGGAGTCGCTACATAGGGAGCCCGTAAAAGCAAACCAGACAGTATGTTTCCTGGGGAAGAGGTATATTGCTCAAAGGCATTCAGTTCCTGATCGAGGGACCCAGCATCAGGAAGGAGGTGAACCTGCCATTTGCCATCCCCTGCCGTTTTGTCCTACCCCCGACCCCATCCCTAGTTAATGGCTCCCTGTCCTCCCTCACCTGTGGCCTGGGTCCTTCGGCAATACTGGGCCTCTGATGGGTGCATTACAAGCATATTTGGACGTAAATTGTTTCAGTATCTGTAGCAATGTGAATACAGGTGCGAATTGGGACTCACATCACGATGCCTCGCGAGATCACATCAGTCCTCACAAGGCATGATGAGCTGGGTTGATCCCAAAAGAGGATCTCCAGTATCTACCGGCCGTGCTGCCTTTTGGACGCAATGCAGTCGGTAGATCTCGCCCAAGGTTGTGATTTTACTGCTGCTATTGGCCCACAGTGCCTCACAGATGTTCAGTTTTGAGTTGCTACATATGTTCAAAATCTATCTTTTTTAGCATGGTGGTAATGTCACACAACACGATGGAAGTTATCC